>NC_089275.1:1259987-1632481 GCF_963678975.1 Dysidea avara
TAGCTATAGCCGGCGTGGCAATTGCTAAAATTCGGAAGCGCATCTATGAAGTCTTCGTACTAAGGTTTTCTTTTATCATCGTAATTGCCGTAACGAACAGGCATGAGCCACTTTCATCATTCCTCGAGGGCCGGGGTAGATTTGCGCGGATATATCATCGCGATAAACGTGCTACGCACGCATTCACTGGACTCGCGGTGCCAACCCTACTATGACTGGAACGCTGATGTACACCAACTACTGGTAGCTACCTACCTCCTAATTCTGTGAACGGACAGTACAGCACAGAGTATCATATGCAAGTGCCACGGATTGTGCGGGTTTCGTGACATGAAGTTTGCGGACGTTTCAAAAACTACTATGGCAAAAATTTCAGTTGGTAGCTAACTCGCATGTCCAATGCATTCTAAAAGTAATTGTCAGAGATTATTGTTATTATTATTACACCCGGGGCACAAACAACCAAATAGCTAGTACTGATCCATCAGCACATGGTACCCCTGTGTCTAGGCCCCTGTATGCTTGTAATGTATATTTTGTCTTAATCATTAAGACGTTTATTCTCTCTTCTCACTATACTGGCGCATAAACGTAATAAAGTGATACGTAGCTATATAATAATACAATTAATCAGCATGAATTCAGCTAGGACTACTATATTAGTGATTGTTCTCTTGATTACCCTGTACCTTGGAAGACGTTAAATAACCCTAACTATCATCCATACCTCTCAACTTTTACATACCTGGCATGATTCTCATCTGAAGTGTAATCCCGTGCCCAAGGTATTGAATCTCATGCCACCTACAAGCATTGAAGCTCACATTTCCAGCAAATTATACTCATTAAATTTTAGGATTTATGTGCCTGTACACAGTTTGTGTCACACAATCATTCCAGGGCCGTAGGCAGACCTTTAGGTTGGTAGGTTCTTTTGAAGAAAAAGTGGACCTTTTAGTGTGACGCTGAGGGTGTGCGAAGCACACAAAACTAGTGGGGTCTGGGGGCATGCTCCCCCAGGAAATTAAAAAAAAATTCATGCTGAAAGACTGAATTTGAGCCACTAAAATAGCACTAATTCTGCACCATAATTATGCATATGGTGTGATATGGTGTGCGAAGTACACCCAGCATGCGAAGCATGCTAAAACTAGGGGGGTCTGGGGACATGCCCCCCCAGGAAATTTTTTAAGGAATACATGCTAAAAGACTGAATTTGGTGACATTTCAGCCACTAAAATAGCACCGCACGATTTTTACTGATGTGTCAATTCTGTACCATATGCATTGCAACAAGGGACTATGTAGTTATACACATAATATTATCATGATAAAGAATTTGTACACTATAAAAGTGTTAATTGTTATCGCTATTAAACTGTAAGTGGTTTAAAAAAATGTTACAAGTGCCAAATCATAATAATAATTATGTGAATTTCAGGGCAGTGAATCCAGCTCGAGTCTACGTGGATGTTGTGTGGCAAAAGTATCTACTACACTGTTAAGATCTATTGGAGTGTCATAGTGTATATGCATTAATGCCAAATGGGAGAGCCGATCTTTTCCCATTGATGCCCTTAGAAAATTATTTAAACGCCTCAATCCACTTGCACTCCTCTCACATTCGCAGGATGTTACTGGAATGGTACAAGCAATCTGTAAAAGTACAAATATGTTGGGAAACATATCCTTGTCACACTCCTTTAGTGCTTCTCCAGCTGATGATGGTCTTTCTCTGGTTTTCTTACCAGTATAGCGATTTTTCCAACGCTTAAGTTCCATTTGGAATAGTTCTGGGGATGGAAGATCTGCACTGTATTTGGAAACAGTTGTTTCAAGGTTAATATTCTTTCTGCAAAGAATAGATGGCACAAGCCCTAACAGCATAATAGCAGTAACAGATGAATCACAGAACTGCTGGTCCAAGAAAGAAATTATGTGGTCCAGCAGTGGTATTGCTACATTCCTTTGAAAGTATTCACAAGGATTATCTGCTGCAGCATTGCTACGATGCTTCTGCCTAGAGGCAATGCGTGGCATTTGAATGGTGCAATCTACTTTTTCTGCAACTCTTTTGCTGTGTTCAAATATCTTAGCAAACCCAGAGTCAACATTCTTCCGCTCAAGGCTGTAAGTTTTGGTAATCTCTGTAATTTCTTCATGAGCTTCAATAATATCAAGTGTACGTTTCTGTAGCTTTACTGTGATACCAGCTAAGTGTGAGAGATATTGGTAAGTTGTAAGAAAGACTACAATAAATTCAAAGCTGATGATTCCTGCTAGCAGTTGTTGTGCATTACTACGGCTTGTTGTACCCCAATCTGAATAGGTGGTGCCATACTTTTCCATGTGCCGTTTGTAGCCGATCAGCTCCAAAGCCTCAGTAATGAACACATATGCCTGATAGAAGTGTTGATAAGCACTCTGCCGTTCTGCCCATCTGGTCCTGCAAACATCCAACAAGGGTTTTCTTCTTGTCTCATCAACCACATTTTGCCTTATAATGAGTTCTAAAACACCCATTCGCTTTGGACTGTACAGAAAAAACTTACTGCAGCTTTGCATCCGATCAAGAACATTGCGTACTTGTGGTAATTTACAACTTTTGCTGATAACTAAATTAAGACAATGGCCATTACAATGTACATACGTAGCTAATGGGGCTGCCTGCTTAATACGTGCTTGGACACCTACCGAATCTGAAGCCATGTTGCTAGCACCATCATACCCCTGACCACGCATGTTTGATGCTGGAATTTGGTTCTTACTTAAGAAGCCTAATATGACAGCAGAAATTGCCTCACCTGTTATTCTTACTAAGGGCAGAAATGCCAAAAATTCTTCCCTGATTGTATTCTGCTTATGATCAAAAAATCTGACACATAAAGCTAGGTACTCCACATTGTGGGATGTTACCTCATCTGCCAGAATAACATAAAATGGAGATGCATTGACATCATCTGCTATGCCTTGGAATATTTGCTCACCTATAACCTCAATCAAATCATTCTGACTTTGAGGAGAGATGTATGTTGCATTTCTCATTGCAGGAGTTTCCAGATGTTTCCTTAATATATCATCATTTGTAGCTAGCAATTTTAGTAGAGCAAGAAAATTTCCTGGATTACCTGGTGTTTCAGGTTTCTCTGCATCTCCTCGCAAGGCTATGCACTGTTTGCCACAAAACAGCACAGCGCTAGCCAAAGATTTCAGAATGCTACGGTTGCGTTCGATATTTGCAGCTTTGCGAGCATCTACCTGAGATGTGATGGAGACATCCGGATGCTCAACATTATATTTGAAGCTATCAGCCAGTTCCATGCACTTTTGATGATACAAAGAATTTTCATGCTCCTTAGTCTTTTCACTTTTTTTGTTCCACGCATGGAATGGCTTGTTAACAAAGCTTCCTTTGGACAAATCAGTGCAGAAAATGGCACATATGATGCAGAATACTCCATCAACCTGCTCACTGTACACCATCCAAGGATGCAGTGAAAGCCATGCAGGTTTGAAACTGCGATTGCAACCACCAACATGCTGTGTTGGAAATGCATGGTCCTTGTGTGGAATTTTATGGTTTGTAAGCAATTCATACTTTTCAGCCACCGTCAGCGAGTGCACTGCAGCAGAAAAATCAGCAGGTGACGTAGCCTTAGAATAGATTATGCCAATGTCCATTTGGACAAGGCTTGGTGTTTTGCTAGGTTGTGGCACATCAGTTGCTTTCACCATTTGAGACTCAGAAGCTGATGATGATGCAGGGGTAAGTAGTGATGGTGGAGTATGGCTACTGGTAGGGTCCGCAATGCGAAAAATCGACATCCTCCAATCAACTACCTAACTATTGTCATGTGCTAGGCTAAGTGTAACTTGAATAACACCAGCGTGGCAGCCAAGTTTGTTACTTTCTTCTGGTAGAAAACGATACAAATGTCTTAAAATCATGTGATTTTTCGCTACAGCGGTTCGTAGGGTTCTTCGTATGCCACGATATTCACTCTCAACATTGTTCAAGTAGTCTATCATCAACTCAAAGTATTGGTGGTTTGATTTTATTGGTCATTTTCTGGTGGCAGCACGATCTGTGCAGCTTTTTGACGACAGACAAAATGTTTCTTCCTCTGGAGCGCAGGACAAGCAGAGCAGCAACTGCGCCGTGGGTCAGCAATGACCAGTACTAGGTAAAGTACCTGCATGCGGAGTATGGTTATAATTGAAGCTTGATAGCCATCTGGCTGAGCCATCTATATGCTGAAATTCGGCCAAAATGACGCGATTTTTGCGAACAAATACCAGAATGGTTGATACATCAGTGAGACAGTCTCCAACAGCAAGGATACGAAGCTTATAAACACCTAACAATACGGCTATCTCGCCCAGTAAACGCATAGAGCAGTCCAATGCATGAAATAGGCACTCACGTGATTGATATTCAAATCTCCGAGAATACAACTATAATCTATTCCAATGACCTTAAAATCACTAGGAATCAAGTGACAATCAGTTTGTGTACGTTAGGTTCAGCATCTCGACTAGCCCAGCAGTTTAAGACTTTTCCTACGATACCATCATAGTACAAAGCACACCTGCACTGGCCCAGACCACGTCTGAGTGAACAATTAACACAAATATTTACAAAAGGAGCACATTGCATGGTTCCTATTCAGAAATGAAAGCGATTTCATGGGTATTTCCGCAATTTGAATTTCAATCACGTGAGTGCCTATTTCATGCACAGGATTGCTCTATGCGTTTACTGGGCGAAATAGCCGTATTGTTAGGTGTTTATAAGCTTCGTATCCTTGCTGTTGGAGACTGTCTCACTGATGTATCAACCATTCTGGTATTTGTTTGCAAAAATCGCGTCATTTTGGCCGAATTTCAGCATATAGATGGCTCAGCCAGATGGCTAACAAGCTTCAATTATAACCATACTCCGCATGCAGGTACTTTACCTAGTACTGGTCATTGCTGACCCACGGCGCAGTTGCTGCTCTGCTTGTCCTGTGCTCCAGAGGAAGAAACATTTTGTCTGTCGTCAAAAAGCTGCACAGATCGTGCTGCCACCAGAAACTGACCAATAAAATCAAACCACCAATACTTTGAGTTGATGATAGACTACTTGAACAATGTTGAGAGTGAATATCATGGCATACGAAGAACCCTACGAACCGCTGCAGCGAAAAATCACGTGATTTTAAGACATTCGTATCGTTTTCTACCAGAAGAAAGTGACAAACTTGGCTGCCACGCTGGTGTTATTCAAGTTACACTTAGCCTAACACATGACAATAGTTAGGTAGTTGATTGGAGGATATCGATTTTTCGCGTTGCGGACCCTACTACTGGTAATATCTTCAACCGGATTTAAAATGACTTCCGTTCCTATAATAGATTAGAAGAATGATTTATTGTGAGCCATCAGTTTCTTACTACGTATTACGTACTCATACTATACATTACACTGTATTTCTACTATACATGGTATACTGAGTTGATAATTTAATGACAATTAAAATTATTAGCACAATCTATTGTTTATATGTTGTGCATTGAATTACAGCATCCTGGAGTAATCAGTAACTGACAGTCTGTTGTATAGTAGATAACTGACAGGCACAAGCCACGCCACGTTTGCATGAGTCATTTTACACTCAAAACCGGGTAATTTAATACTTGCATTTACGAGAATTAGAATGTTTATCTACTATCTATTCACTATAGCAAGCTAGCTATATAGCTAGCTAGCTATATTACCAGAAGGTAAGGAGGGAGTAGAGCTGGTCAAAACATCTTCAGCGGAATCGTCGTCAGAATTACTATCAATTGCAATCACCTCTTCTTCAAATACCTTGCTCTTCTTCGCAAAAAGTTTATCTAGTCGCTGACAGGAAGAAGCTGACCGCTTCCTCTCACGCTCTTTCTGTTTCGCGCGTCCCATCACCGTTGTTTACATAAGGTGTTAAATCACGTGTATAATGTAAAACCACAATCGATTGTTATCAGCTTTAGCGATTTGGGGATTAAGTACGTGGACTTTAAGGAATCGATTCCAGTTTGCTGTAGACTTATATGGACTTGGAATTGTGGACCTTTTTACTGAAATTGTGGACCTTTTTCCCAAGAGGGCGGTTCGTCCGAACCTACCGAACCCCCCTTGGCTACGGGCCTGCATTCCTATGTGATGTTGGGTGTTTAAATAAGGAAATGGTGTTGGATCAGAGTGTTAGCTCGATTAAGACATGGCTGGAGTTGCTAAAAGTATACCGCAATGGGATAAAGATAGTGTATTCTGCCAAAAAAATTATTTGAGTAGTTTGGGCTGGGCCACATGTCCTAAAATGATTACCTGATGGCCTGGATGCAATACAAAATGAAATTTGGAGAACAAATGGCTGGAGCTGATCACTTTGAGAAATGGCGTGCCTTTTTGTAAAGGTTAAACATGTAATAGCAGAATTTAATGGATGTCAGTTTGCACAAATATAATTTCAGTGTGTGGCAGCAAAGCTGACCGTGGCAGAATGTATATGTATAGACACAATAATAGTTATAATTATCACCAAAAACAGCAGTATATACAGCTACAGGGAATAGATAGCCAGCATAGGTACACACCTATACTGCAATTACTAACCTAAGGACTCCTTTAGTGATTTTGTGTATGTTTTTGTTTGTTCTTTCTAGCAGGTTGCATGGAATTACAGTGAAACCTCCAGCTGTGTTAACAGTCACCTGAATTCATGTATAGTGACCATGTTCATCAGGTCCCAAATATTTTCCCCATATATACGAATGTATACATTGCATACAATGGCCAGCAAAGAATTCACCTATGAATAACTATATACATTATTTGAACCTTCATATAGCACTGGCTGCCTGGTAATGAACAGTTAGTGGCTTCTTCAACCAATAATCTGGCACCATGATAGACAATTGGCACCATTTCAATAAACTCATAATTATCACACTTTCTGCCTTTCAATGAATATTATATAACCTCTCATACTTCAACGCTTAAAAGAATTCAAAGGCTATTAGCGACATTCCAACAGGCCGTGGGCTGTGTGATTATCTAATAGAACTATTTTTTATAGAGCTTTTTCTGCATAAACAACTATCAGCCCAAACTGTGGTGGATGGGCTTGGTATCAGGCAAGAATTAACATATATATAAAATGCACGCCAACTTGTAAAGCAGTTGGAAATATCCCCATAGAATGCTCGATACTGATATTCATAAATATGGCTGAAATACAATATAATAAACAAAACATTATGGCACCAAATTTGGTCATCAAGGAGCAAGATGGAAAAGCTCTATTTTCAGAGATCTGATACCTTTACTTTAGCTAAATACTTGTAAAAATAATGTTAAAAGAAAACAAGAAAAAATTAATTTCTGACTTGACAATACAGTGAAACCTGTCTATTCTGGTCATCATAGGGACAAAATTTTCTGACCTCATTAAAGAGGTGGCTGCATTAAACAGGTCACTTTGTACACAGTTGACACATGTGGGGATTTTTATAATGGCCAGTTTAGACAGGTTTCACTGTAGTGATTTCATGACTATTTAACCATAATGATGACATAACAATATCAGATCTCTGAGAGTTAGCGAATCTCTTTCAGCTACCTTGTTACTAAGGTCACTTCATTATACAGATTTTGAAGCTCTGTTTGGTGTATGTCAAGTCAATATTATCTCCTTAACTGAGACCAAACCATGACTGTGTAAGTTTCGTAGATGTCTTGATTAACCTTACACTGTACCACACACTAGGTCATTAAGGTAAAACATGACAAGAAATAGTCTCAATAGATGACCTTGTACACAAAAGTCATGAAATACACTACAACTTTTCTGAGGTCCTTTTGAAATAGCTACTATAACAAAAGATTATGAAGTTGGGAAATACTTGATGTGGTAATGAAATATACCATATTTAAAGGAACCTAATTGACATGGTCACTATTGATGAGATGGTCTTATTATAGAGGTGGTCTTTTAAAAGGGTTAGTACTACTACATGTAGCTATTTTACCAGCTTGCAGTTTCAATTTTCCATTTTCAATTTCAGTTTTAAAATTCTAAGCACCCTACTTATTAGCCTGAGTATTTTTTTCACAGCCATTAAACTGCTGTATATAGTTGCCTTTATGAGATTTCAGTGCAGAAGAGGGGTTGGCATGGGCATATTTGTGGTCCCTCCCTTGGGCTACAAGAATGTACCATCTATAGCTACCAGCAAACAACTGGTAGTTATTATCAGGTGTTATGTGCTGTGTTCTCTCCTTGCACTTTGAAAGGACATTTTGTCCTGCTAAACTCAATTATGGTTTTGAATGGCTGTTGTATAATTGAATGTGTACAACAAATTGTTCCTTTTAATGATGAAACATTATTATCAACTGGTTTATGTACATAGTTGGGGATTTATTTGCTCGTAAGGCGGCAACATTAAAGCAAAATGAAGAAAGTGAAAACGAGAACCTAAAATTAGCTCAAAGAAGAAATAAGGATCTTCAGTTTGAAAAGTAAGTTTTGCTTGTGTTGGTTAGCATAATTAAATCTAGACTAATTGTTAAAAGGGTGTCATATATTCAATAAAAAACAACAATGGCCAAACTTACTGAAGGATGTTAATGCCAGCCAATTTAATATTGACAGAACTGTCATTAAAGTTTTATTAACTTAACATCATTGTAGCAATTTCTCAGCCAGTGTTTTTTAATTTTATATGCTGAACTTTGAAAACTGCAAATTTTGCTGTTGGATTGATCTGTTGATCTAGATTGTTTTATACATATGCAAGTACATGTGTGAGACTGATCTTAACAGAAAACTTATGAATCAATTATTATTATACTGTGGGCTAGTTCAAAACCTTATTTTGTTGACAAATTTAACCCAACGCTTAACTATATTTTGAGGATTTGTTGCATTTTTATTACTATGTATGTGGTTTTATTGATGAGTACTTCCAAAGAAAAATGTATACTGCTTACATTAAATTTGCATTATTTTATAAATCATCGCATGGATAAAGTCAGACAAAACCGTGTGCTTTATTTTCCATGTAATGTACTTTACATACCACCAACTGTAGCCCACTGGTTGTACTTTACAACACTTCACAGCCAAATTAAATGTGTAATTATGTAATTAAAACGTAAGGTGCTAGTATTTAGATGTCAACAACTCCCAGGATAGCTGGGAATTACCATGGTAATACTGAAATCCAGTCATCAACAGATAATGTGGCTAAAAGAAGTGCATGCTATTGCTAGCATTGCTGTATCCTTGTAGTGTAAAGTCTAATACAGTGAAACCTGTCTAAAGCGGTCACCTTCGGGCCAGAAATATTTGGCCTTTATAGAGAGGTGACTGCCTAACTCAATATCCTCCATAAAGCAGCCATAGGCCATAAACCGAGGTTTGGCCTTTAAACAAAGGTTCCAGGCGGTGTACTGGAGTGTAGCTAAATGCATCTTTATGTAACTAAACGTGAGTGTAGCTAAATGCATTTTTATGTAACTGAACATGAGCTAAATGCATTTTTATGTAACTAAACTCACGTTTAGTTACATAAAAATGCATTTAGCTACACTCCAGTACACCGCCTACTTACACAGCAGACAAATTAGCTAGCAGAAAAGAGCCTGAAGCTAGCTACTCTGAGTTTGGAGACAGCAATTGAGCTGATTACGATTCCTAGCTACAAAGTCTGTGAAGTAAAAACAGGGACTTCCTTAAAGATGGTGAACTGTTAATGTTAACTAAACAATTACAAATCCAGGAATCAAGATCATGAGGTGAGCTTTAATTAGAATCACATGAAGAAGCAAAGCCATGGAATGGCCACAAGCTTTTCTATACTGTGAGTTTATAACTTTTCCGTATTACAGAAGTATGAAGTAGTGCAGCTAGTTTATACTCACCGTAATGACTATAGCTGGCTGCTTTGTGCGAGGTCGTTTGTATAGCGAGGTGCTGTTTGGGACTGCCAAAACTGGCCGTTATACGTGTTATAGAGGTGACCGTTTAATGCAAACTATTCTGTACAAACTGATTGGGAATTGGTTGGGACCGTAGTCACGTGGCTGTTATGTTGAGGTGACTGCCCAACTCAGGTGACCGTTAAGGGAGGTTCCACTGTAAGTGCAATCTTTGTAAACCTTAATAATTTTCTGCCATGTATAGTAAATGTATGATCAGTCATTGTGACCCATATGCGAGTTGCTATGTTAGCATGCTTTATGTGAAAAATGATTTAAAGCTCTGCCTTGCTCATGCTATGCAAAAGGTAAGCGCTTGAAGAAAGCATTGGTCTTGGTATGTATAGCAGGTTATTTTCAGAGGCTCTTTATTTTTGGATATTTCAAAGAGGCTGTTCTCTTTGAAAATAAATTCCCAATACAGTTATACCTGTAGTTCTTCAAAACTACATTCCCACAATTAATAATAACTTGCCTTCACATGGCCAAACATTATGGCAAAAACATGTAATCGTTTGTCTTTTAGCTGAGTAACAGTGATTGTAATAGCTATTCAGTAAATCAGTATCATTATTGCTTTAAACTGCTGATCCCAGAACTGCCATTGTTGTGAATTGAAACTTTCTACTGCAATTTCATGATTGAGTAGATGCAGAATTTGCTCTACTTGAGACTCCACGACTCTTTAATTCTCACCGGTATGGGACAGGGTTATTCCATCAGTAAGTCAGTTGGTTAAAAGCATTCATGCGTATCTTTCATAACTTGTGACACGAATTTCCATAATTTGAAATCCACCCACTGATTTTGAAAGCTGTACTCTTCGAAATTAAAACCTTTACATGTTACTACACATGTGTCAGTATTCTGAGTATAGCAACAGTACTCTTATTATTGATGCCTCAATGCATGTCCATACCAAAAACACAGCAAAACATGAACACACTACACTTTATTACTTTATTTCACATCAAAAGAGACATGTGGAGATATGCAAAGCCTCAGCTGCTTTGGGTGAATATTTTTGGATTTTTACAGGCCAATGAGTAATATTGCAAATTAAATGACAAATATTTGGGTAGGCAACAATGTTGAAACAGGGCCAATAAATGACCATCCAAATTCTCTCACAGAAAAATGACCATGCACATATACATGGGATCTTTCCCCAGGGAATCTGGCACTTGGTTATGTGCTTCATACTAAAACACCATGGCTAGTGCTATGTGAAAA
Source organism: Dysidea avara (assembly GCF_963678975.1). NCBI lineage: Eukaryota > Metazoa > Porifera > Demospongiae > Dictyoceratida > Dysideidae > Dysidea > Dysidea avara. The sequence continues at coordinate 1,271,230 of NC_089275.1, forward strand.
CTACAGCATGTGGGCATAGTCAGGAGACAGTGTTGGGAGTAACGTGTTTATATTGGGCCAATATTCAAAGAAGGAAGACTCAAATTGATTAAAACTATATACCATCTTATTCACTTGCTCATGGAGAGTTCGTAAATCTTTATTAGTTTCTGTAGCTTCAATGGTATGCGTGTCACGTACGTTTGTTTATGATGGTGTAAACGTAAACAAGATCGTCGTCGTTTCTTCTACCAAACCGCTTTATACCCATATGTGCAAGTGTCTACAGGACTAACACTATACCTTGGCTGATGTGCTGCTCCATAGTGAACATTTTAAGCCAAATTGCAACATTGTAGACTAATCCAAATGGAAGTTATGACTGCGAATGTAAGCGCCTGTAGTTTATTTTCAGTATAGTCACTGTACAAATCAATTATCTTACTCTTCCTACTGTCTAGTGCTATAATTTCAAAACTACACACCACAGAAGGCTAAAACTTTGGTGATCCATTCCTTGGACACTGCTAACAATGCTGAGTAAAAAAAAAATTAATTGTGCGAACAAGTCGGGTTTTTGCTGAGACGGTCACATATGTAACTAATTACTTTTACAAAGTAACTTGCTCAACATGGTCAGGAGACCAATATATAGCATGACATAAAGCTGGTGCTATATTGTATAGTTATACAACGGCCACGAGTGCTCTGTCTGATATAAACGCACGAGCCTGAGGGCCGTTAGGCCCGAAGGCAGGTGCATTTATACAGGCAGAGCACGAGTGCACGTTGTATAACTGTTATGTACCACTCACCTAATAGGTGGGGAAAGTCTCACAAGACAGCTATTAACACTTATAAAGGCCAGGTTTCTAACATCGATTGTGGGTAACCAAGCCGGACATTACGATGACGTTCCCTCTGCAGTACTGCAGCCACCTGAGATATTGAAAGCTAGTACGCTATGGGTTATATTACTAACCTGCATTCGCTATTCGACTCTCATCATGTAGTGCTCAGCATGCCAGTGTGATCACTCAATCGCCATATAGACTAAGCGCCAGACTAATTGATACTCTTGAGCGAAAAAAGCAGCTAAACTGACGGTTTAAGTAAACAAAACCTAACTACTAAATGATACTAGTCTAATTCTTACTATTTACACTGGCTAAACTCGAATCTGGTGGCATGACAAAACTGGTTACCACAATTGAACGTAAAGGTAAGTATTATTTAGAATATATTAGTTTTATTGAGTCATTGTCGAAGTGGACTACAGTTTAATCTGGGCTAAGATGGCACCAGACTAGTAAGGTGTATAAGTACGTTTATATATATGTAGGCTAGAGTTGTGGCCACCCGTGTTGGCTTTTTCGATCACCATTGGCTGCTTGTAAACATTATACGTATTGGTGATGTTATGGCCCACAATCGACCTTTACATGTCAGGCTATAAAAGAATTCTAGTGATCTGTGAAGTGTCTTTCCACCTATTAGGTAAGGTGTCGTAGTGGCCTTGGCCACCAGCACTTGTGCTATGCTGCACGAAACTGCAGCCAGTGCAATATCTGTATATTGCACTGCGGTCGGTGCGTTATAACTTATAATGCACTCGTTGTGATCTACAAAACCGCAACCAGTGCGTTATAAGTTATAATGCACTCGCTGTGGTCTGCAGCAGTGCAATATACAAATTATGGCACTGGCGGTGCCTTTGAACTGCCCACGCAGAGTGGTACATATATATATATATATATATTGGGATAACTGAGTAAGTATTGAAGTACTATAAAGTGTGAGTACTTTTAAGAGTACTTGTGTAAGTATAAGTAGTCATGTACTTGGACCCATGTATGTTGCCTAGCTACTAAGGTCAAAAGCTTTGGTTGAACCAACTATTCCAGGATTCTTGCTTTATGTGGCCCATGAAGGAAAAGACCTGCTAGAATCTACCAATGAGCTATCCCACATGGCCAAATTGACGTGCACATGGCTAGACTGAGGTGTGAAGAATAAGTGGTCTAATTATTGACCTTTTTTGCAGTAGATATTTCTACTTTCTAATTGAATAACTAGAGCCAGACATAATATGAGGCACCATGAGCAGAAAAATAATGTAGTCTGGCCATGTGAGACTAGACACTGTGGCTTGCGTGAATTGCAGAGCATATGTGTAAAATATAAAATTCTAAAAGAGTTTCCCCCCCCTAGGTGCACTGTTTATACTGGCCCCATATGTGGTGGTCTCATGTAGTTAGACCAATACTTTTCTTTTGTGTGGGTGATGTCTGGTACAAATCCTGTTCAAATATTTTATCAATTTTCATCGAGCATTGATTGGCAAAGTCTTAATCTTCTTAACCCTGTTAACAAGCAATGCACACACTGTTTACAATAACGACTTTACAAGATGAAATATCTCATTCTATAGAATCTTTGTCTACTTGAGGACTAACATTGCTTTACACTGAAAGGCTAAACATCATCTCTAAAGCTTTCATGGAACTTACAATTAATAATGGCACGCACTGCTTGTTAAGAGGGTTAAGAGGTTTAGTGCTTTTCCAGTCAATGCTCACTGAGAACTAGTGAAAGTCTGAACAAGATTTTATTGTCATTGTACTAGACCCTACTTTTCCCACCCCCACACACAAAAGAAAAGGTAGTGATCTGGTTATGCAAGACTATACATGGGAGAATAACTTTTGTGAATAATATAGTACACTTTGGCACATTATACTTAGATGATATCATGCATTAAGTTTTCTGTATAGCTCTTGCAGCAATGTATATGTAATGTAGAGCTAAGTATTCATTATGTAATTACAATATCTGTAGGCACTTCTATGCTACGTCTCTGTTTAATGCCAGTAATGGACTACTAGATGAAATTGAGGCTGAAGCTAAGGTATGTTGGTGTACTCAGGGCTGCCCAGAGAAATTAAGGGGCCCAGGGCAAAGAGTTAAAGTGGGGCCCCAGGGGCAGGGAGGTTTCCACTCTGAATCACAACTTCACCCAAGTTGTAAATCAAAGACAAAAAAAAAAGCATTACATGCTGACAATGACAATAGCTATTCCTCACCAACTATATTTCCTTATTTATAAGCTTACTCCACTGCTCTTCTGAAGAATACTGCGACTGCTCTATTAGAGTGACCAGATCTGACTGCTCTATTAGAGTATATCGATCAGGTATTCAAGGGGCCTTGATGGGCCTCCTGGGGCTGGGGTCTGGGGAAAAATGTCCCAGTTGCCCCCCCCTCCCCCATGGGCGGCCCTGGGTGTACTTTTAGTTACTTTTAGCACTCATTTCTAAGTACATAATACCAAATTTGTGACCAGACCAGGCATGAGGGCACAAACTACAGCTTGTCCCACAACATAACAGACATTGCAATGCCTAAAAAAAACAATACAATATATAATTAATTATTGGTATTAAAATTATTTTAAAATGAAGCAGGGATCCAAGCGATAAAAAGTAATGAAGCTAGAGATGAATGAGCATAGCTCAGTGGGAAAATCCCTATATTGGCATGTTTAAACAATCATTTTGTTCAATGCCAAGGAAGGGATTTTTTCTCACTGAGCTATGCTGTACTACCATCATTCATCTCTTGTTTCACTACTTTTTATTGCTACTTCATTTTTAATAATTTTTAATACGTATACTAATAATAGTTCTTTTTTTTGTTATAGCATAAAGCTATGCATGTGTGACTGTTCTATTAGGGAAATTGCTGTATTAAAGTATCTCGAGTCAGCCTTCACCTACCAGGGTATGTGTCACTATTGCATGTTTTACTAGATTCCATATACACCAAGTCTTGTAATAGTGATGCCACTTAAGATTGCTATCTGCAGCACAATCTCAATTTGGGAGAGACAGACTATTGTAGATTCACTTTTTCTTTCAATTATTTTGTTCAATTTCAGGGATTTTTCCTCTGAGCTATGCTGTAACACCATCATTCATCTCTTGTTTCACTACTTTTTATTGCTTGGATTCATTACATTGATACTTGCCCTTCATACAGGTCCATTTTGCATTCCACATTAACCACATTGATAAATCAATGCATTGGGAATTAAGCAGTAAAGATCATGACTAAAGTGTAGCATGCATGGTGATATCAACGAAATAGAAGAACAGCATGTAAACTAAACCAATAGTTATTATCTTTATTGAAGACAGAACTTACGTATAATTGTCATGTTTTATTTGGCTCCGTAGAAACCAAGCCTTAACTGTGATGCTACTCAATATTGTCACCTGCAGCACAATATCATAGAATAATTATTTGGGAGAGGCAAACCATTGCACAATTTTTTATATAGTATACATAAACATAATTATTAACTTTATTTTCGTGCAAAAATTTTCGTGTAAAAATATTTTCATATGATTTATGTAAATGACTGCTCTATTAGAGTAGTTCGATCTTCTATAAAATTTTTGTGCAAGAAATTTTTGTACAAATTTTGCATACAAAAACTATTTTACAATGGAAAAAAAAAGCAAATTACGGTAACAATGTTTGAGAAATGTTTTTCTGCTACAACTATAATGTTTCTATAATAGCATTGTAATACTCTAATCCACACACAAAAAAACTAAGTTGTGAAGAAATAATGCAGCCTTCAAAACCCTGGGTGAAAAAGTTGTGAAATCAAAAATGGTGGCCATAAAATGGCTGCAATGATGTTAATGCTAATAAATTTTAATCATAGCTGATTACACTTCCTTTATTTTTTAGTCACATTTCTTTCTATACAGACACATAAAATAATATATTGTATTGCATTTATTTATTAAGGCTTTACAGCACAAGTCCTACAGCCTGTTTAAAGATGTTGTACTTAGTAAGTTTGAAATATTACTACTGTAGATTCCCTAACATTTTGGCATCTCTAAATATTCGGCACTCCCCGTGCTTTGAACGCAATGTGCTATAAATTTCGGCAAGCGCAGGATGGTTTCAATTACAAGCGCGCTAATTTTTCGGCACTTGCAGTACTAGTTGACGAAGGTCTCTTGAGTATTGAGGATTCCCAGTGACCTCACACAATATGCTACCTCGATGTTGGATGAAGTACCAAGTGTGAAATTGTTCAGGGAACGTACCCAACGATATCATCGTGTGACTTCACGGCTAGCTACCGCAAAACGATCTTCGTTTCTGTTCACAGAATAAAATCTCTCCTGGCCCCACATCTCCTTTTAACTTGATACCCCCACAGATAACGCTTTGTTAAGCCATGAAACACTGTATGCAGCATCAGGTAGCGAGATTTATCATGAGATAGTTTAATAATATTAATGATTGTGGTTTCTATTTTTTTTATTACTTGTTGAAATCCTTAATATTACGTCTGGGTGATTGTATTCAAAAGCGATGTAGTATTGACATTGACCATCCTTCCTGGATAGTGTAGGCAATCATAATATATAGCACTGCAGCCAAGTGAGTGTTGTGGTATCGTCAGCTCCGCTTCAAGGTGTTCCTGTTGGTCCCTGTGTAGAAAGAAATTCATAAAATATAAGCAGTAAACGGATCGAAAATAGCATAGCCATGAAGCATGCAGACTGTATTAGGGATAGATCCCTAAAAATTCGACAATAGCACCGGGTTGGTACGTTTTTTCCTAATTGTCCGGCCAGACATGAACGGAAGTAATTTATTTCTGCCGAATTTTTAGGGAATCTACGGTAAATATTAAAATAAAACAAAAATAAATTGTGCTGCTCTAGTAAAGTGCACATTTTTGAGGACTTCTACTAGAACACACATAGAATGTTCTAGAACTTCCACTGATAGATTTATGGATTTGGATTCTCGGTTAACAGAACTGCAGAAATGAGTACTCTATTAGAGTAATGACTGTTCTATTAGAATAGTTGCTAATACTGAAATTTTTTAAAATTATATTTATGCTATTTTTAGGCTGTTTATATACAGTTTCAGAGATATGGACTTTTCAGACACCCTTGGACCCAGGTGTTTGGATACCTGAGGCTCCATAAGGTGATTTTTGTCACATAAAACGTCTCTAGGATGATTTTTAAAGGCAGAATTTTGGGCAATGCATGAAATTTTCAGGGCGATTCCTACTTAAATGGCATTTGATAAACACTGTCTTTTGTAGAATGGTTATTTTGACATATTTGTAATGTGGGTGTGGTGTGTGGTCTGTACACAAAACTGAGCCTCGTCTTTATACTGCTGTTGCACCATAAATACAACAACTTGTGACAATTTATAATTATTGTAACCACTCAAGCCAACTGTTATGTTAATGTACCTGTTCTTCACACTGCTGTGACACCATGGTACGTGCATAGGTAGCAACTGGTCAGTATCCTTGTTGAGACGACTATCTTTACTAGTGTCCATTTTCAGGAAGTAAGGTGCTAATTTCTTCAGCTCTTAGGCAGAAATATGCTCCATCTTCCATACTTGTGTTAAGATTGTGTGACAGTTTTAAAGCGATATCTAATCCAATCCCACAATAACTCCACTTATGTGCCCATATAAATTGCTTTCATTTTCCACATCAGTTAGAGGTCACACCCTTGGATCTTTGTGTTTTAAAAACCTTGGCTTCGTCTTGGCTTTTAAAATCCACGAAGATCCTCGTAACCTACACTAAATTTCTATTGCGGTGAAGTTTATAGTAAGACAATGCCATATGGTGGTTACAGGGTTATTAACTAAAATAGCATGTCAAATACTAGGTACTAACCATTTCTTAACTGTGGATCTTTAATACAGATAGACTAGCTAGATGTTCTCCAATCTTGTCAGCAGCTGATCATGCAAAGTAGCTACATAACTATGCAATCTGCTATGTGCATAGATACACAGTGTAGCTGTAATTGTGAAATATGGCATGCTATGGTGTAGCTATATTTGTATCATAGGATTTTTCAATATTACAGGCACAACTATCAATATGTTACATTAAGTTTTTTTGCTATCTATTGGGCCTACTCTACTGTAGTGTACATTTTAGATTAATCACAGTACTTTGTTCTGTTATGCAGTCATGCTCGGAGTTGAGTTCAAAATTCTCCACTATGGCAGAGCGTTTAAAGACAACTGCTAATGAAAAGAATTTACTTCTAACTAAAGTAAGATCATAAATAATAGTTCTATTGAATTATGATGTTATATGCAGCTGTATGTGCAAGAATGAAGCTGTACATATTGTAAATATGCATTTGTGTTTTGCTCTGTGGACAAGTTCTTGTGGGCAATTATCATGAACCACGGTATTGGTTCATAATATTATACTGTGGTACATAATAGAGATTGCCTATGCCAAAATCCTAATAGAGTACACACCTAAACATCACCTTAGAAAGCTCCCCCAACCACAAAAGAAGCCTTAGAAGTTAATTGGGAGGAGTATATATAGATCCACTGGAAACACGTAGTCAAAAGGAACCATAAAGTACATTTTAAAAATTGAAGTATGTCACTTTGTTCATATTATTTTTCCACTGATATACTGTACAGGAAAATCTGTTCACCTTTTGGGAATAAAATCTGCGTAACTTCCTTTCTTTGTCTTTCTTCATGTCCATGACCTATTTTTAAATGCATATTACAATGATAACACCCATTCTCAAGCAAGTTTGCTTCTTGTAGGTTCAGTTTGCCATTAGTCTCTGTAAGGGTAAAAACTGTGTTTAATATTATGTGCTTCGATCTATTCAAGTTAACATGTTCATTTGGAAACCATATATCATCACCTATATTTTAATCACAGTAAATTCATATCAGAGTAACAATATTGTTGCTAACACTGTGTACTTGACTTATTGTGATCACAGAGCTACACATGTGCAGTGTACATGTACCAAAAGCCTTACCCTAATGCATGCTGTGTACATTGCCTAATGTTGCAAAGCTGTATATAGGTACAAAGTACACTCAGAAAACAATACACTGGTGTTTGTTACCTCTTGATAGAACACTTAACAGCGAATGTACATGATGACTGACTTGATATATGTGACTGGATTTTGGAAAAACGATCCAAATCGCACATTAGAAGTTTTGAGATAAACGGTTTTAAAGAATTCAAGCCAGCATAACTCTCCAAGGATAGCAAGGACTTGTATGAAATTTACACTCAAGATGCATCAATCTGTTACCTTTCAGGTACTTGTAGCTGCTTATAGAGTTTCCCGCCAAATAAGATAGAAAATCTGAGCTGTTGGACAAGCGAAGTAGTATCACGAGTGCTCACAAAGGGGTGGAGGGTGGGGGGTGGTGGGGTGGGCAAGGGTTAGACCTCAAAATGGAGACAGACCACGATTGGAGTCCAGAGACGAGATTACAGGGCTGTGCTGGCTCCTTAGTGGTTGATATGTAGCAAAATCCACAGAAAAAATGTCTGGCCTACATTATCAGGCTGTCCACCAGTAAACCACTGATTCTTACCAAACCAGGTCCTTCACAAGGCCTAAAACCGCCATTCGAACTCTACACACCCCCCAGAAAAGACGTCTGTTGAAACCAGCCTCGAGTAGCTTGAGTGGTACTGAGTGTCAAAACTACTAGTAGGATAGTGTAGCTATCCACTGGTGGTGTTGGTTTGATTTTGCCTGATGTGCGATTTGGATTGGTTTTGTAAAATCTGGTCACATATGCATTTAGTACTGTGAAGCACCACCAGCACATCTTATTGTCATGTTAGCTATCCATAAATGGATTTATAAAAAGTAAACAAACCAGTGTAAAAATAACCTAAAACAAAAATAGCCTTGGGGCTGTAAAAAAGGGTGCTGCCAAGCAAAGTAGGATCAATCAAACAAGTTTATTCAATATCATACAGTATGATAGTACTGTATATTAGGGACAGTACGATAGTACTGTATATTAGGGATCATGGAGAATAGGGCCCAATTATATCACCCCAAAACCAGCCTCACTTTACCTTCATAACAACTTGGCAGTATTGGCTAGACAAGACCAAGGCCAAAAATGTTTTCAGACACACTCTAAACCCTTCCAGCAAGTTTCTATGAAATTTAAAAAATTTTATATTTAACAGAATTTTCTACTAATTGACTGACTGACTGCCTGAGTGATGCCTTCAGCCAAGCGTAGCTTGACTTTTGGTTAGAGCTATGGGCTTGATTTCTTCACTATCTAATGTCACTTCTTCCTGAGATGTGCCTTTTCTCCAACCACTGTAGCTACAATGAGTGCATCATGGACTTACCTTTGTCCTCCTTTGTGTCCCATTTCTTTTCGCTGACACCCGCGGTAGTGCACGATGGCTTATCAATAGTTTGTTATGCAAAAATCGTCTGTATTTTCCATAGTGAGTGGATTGCTTATAGAGGCAGTTGTTGTACTGTTTTTCATTAGAAACGCTATGTAACATATAACATGCTCAACATAGCTTGAAACGAAGCATAACAGCTACTTCACTTTTGATTAATTGATAGTTGGGGCATGCGTCAATTTTTGTAGCGAGTGATCGTCCTTATAGAGGCAGTTATACTCTTTTTTGTTCAAAATGCTGTGTAACATGCTGAACATAGCTTGACATGAAGTGTAGCAGCTACTTTACTTTTCGTTAATTGATAATTGGGGCACGCGTCTAGACACTATATTAATGTCAGGTGCAATTCATTCTTTTGATGCGGTATGTGCAGGTGCACTAGTCAATAATTGTGTTACAAAAAAAGTTAACAAACAAGTGCAATAAAAAATTAAGAATTTTAAGTTTGATCAGGGATCATAGAAATAAAAAGTAAGGAAACAAGGGAGGTTGCCTATACCTGCTGGTATACAAGTGGATTAATTCAGTCAAGAGTGAATTAGGGAATAAATGTCCACTTGTATACCTGCAGGTATAGGCAACCTCCCTTGTTTCCTTACTTTTTCATTTCTATGATTCCTAATTGAACTTGAAACTCCTAATTTTTCATTGCACTTGTAACTGGTAAGAACAAGGACCTGATATCAATTTGCAGCCAAGTAGATTGGAATATTACCATGATCAATCTGTTAAGCAACTGGTAAGAACAAGGACTGATGTCAAGTTGCAGCCAAGTGAATTGCAGTATTACCCATTCTCTTTGTATCTAGCTATATAATAAAACTAGAGCAAGTACACATGCACAGGTTATTACATTGTCGTTTGGCTGCTTTTTAATATCACAAACTACAAAAAAGTGACAATTTGATAACAGTTGCATGTGTATCTGCTCTAGTTTTATCATATAGCTATAGCTAGATACAGAAGTTATAAACCAACCTAGCTATAGCAGTAGCAACAATATATACCTAGCGAGTTATCTGGCCATTGTAGCTAACTATATAGTCCATACACAGCTGAATTCTTGAGACATTGAAACAGGTATGGACAGGAATGGAAAGTTGGACAGAAATGACCAATAGAAAATGGTTAATAAAAGCTCATTATCTTACTAAATATCACCAAAACATCCTTCTTTGCACTGTTTGAATTGTAGTGTTACTGGATCATTTCACAAAATGATCAAAATACTCTAATAGAGCAGTCGAACAATTTTATTGCCACAAATAGCAACTGAACTAATGCCGCAACAGACTCAACTAATTAACTAACTACTTTGACAATGGTAAAAAGTTTAAAAAGCATATGTGTAAGACAGTGACTCAGCTGCAGAGCTTAGGAATGCTGCACCCACGACCTCAGAATGACTGAGAAGTTACATGTTGTTGTTATTGGACGGGCTGGCAAATTCACGTTGCCAGCTACAGCTAGCTAGGCTGTGTGCCTATATCTGGATTGTGCTGTATGTTGTATAATGCAAGCAATAATCACAAGTCTGTTTAGTCTGTATGTTTGTACCATTATTTCATTTGTGTGTGCAACTATTATTTGGAAGCGGCAATAATTATGGTGTATGCATGAGCTATATAGCAGTGTCTTCACTCCTCTCAGTCATCTGCTCATGTGCTACTTCAGCTTGTACACATATTTGAAGTAAAAAACATCAATGCATTTAAATGCCATAATTTAGATAATCGTATTTGCCTATCTAAGCATCTAACCATGAAGAACTTCCATTCCTTGCAATGTCTGACCAGCTTAGGCTCATGTCCAGCTGATTAACAGTTTGTTAGGACAAATGTCCTTGCAGTCTTTAAGAGTTATAATGCCCTCTGCATACAAGCTACCTTTGGTTATCACAACACCTTCAACAGTTATTGTGTATATTGCAAAGAATGTAGTTTAGTACAAGTAGGCAGGTACTAGTCGGTGTTGCAACCTCAATAAGGTATGGTGTCTATAGGCACCATTAAAACCATAAGTGAATAGATTGAGTAAAGGCCATTTCCCGCAGGTAAAAATGTGCCCCAAACTTCTTATTACACTGGATTGTCCCTTGAAATGTACAAACAAAGCTGTATTGTGGGCTGTGTTAGCTACTTCTGACCCATTGTTAAATAACAACTGTATAACAAACACTTACAAGAATAGCACGGGATAGCAAGTTCATTGCCATGAGTTCACCATACCGATCATGTTCACCTAACGTTGACGCTTACAGCCGAATTTGCACTGAGTTTACCAACTGTAGATAAATGCTACTGTAGTTAGGGGTGTCTTAAATTTAAGATAGGGTTCTAAAAGACCACAAAACAAATCAACAATTAGCATAGGCGACATTATTATCCTGTTAACCCACTTATAGAAATTAGCTCACCACTTCCCAGTAGGGCTGAGCGATACTACCGTTTTAGCGATATATCGCGATATTTTGAAAGTATCGATATCGTGATATTTTGTTATTAACTATCGTGATACCATGCCTGTACATTATTGTCATTAAAAATCCTTTTGTTATGCTGTACTAGGCTCAAGAATCCTTGTAAGTCATAACCTGGTTACCCCTGCAGAGAGGTGTGAACACCATAACAGCATGTGTTACAATAACTGTTACTGTAAACAAGGATTTCAGTGGCTAGTTTGATGCTACTTTTAAAGACTTCCTGCAGGAATACTGAGGAATACACTATGTAGCACCAGCTATGATTGACTGATTTGTAAGTATCGTGAACTATTAAGTATCGTGAATAGTGGCTTTAGTATCGATCGTGATACTAAAATGGCAGTATCGCTCAGCTCTACTTCCCAGAGAAATGGCAGGTCATAATTGAGCGAAACTACTCAATATGTTTAATTACACAAGTTAAAGGAAAACTTTTAAATTTTAAGTTCAATTAGGGATCATAGAAAAAAAAGTAAGGAAACAAGGGAGATTGCCTACACCTGCAGATACACTGGTGAACATTCTACACCTGCAGATACACTGGTGAACATTCTACACCTGCAGATACACTAGTGAATATCTAATCCCTAATCCAGTCTATACCCCAAGACCAAGACTGAATTACGATTAAATGTTCACTAGTGTATCTGCAGGTGTAGGCGATCTCCCTTGTTTCCTTACTTTTTTTTTCTATGATTCCTAATCGAATTTAAAATTTCAATTTTTTCCTTTAACTTGTTTGCTTACTTTTTTGTAACATTATTATGACTGGTGAACCCACGCTACCGCATCAAAAGAAAGGATGCCACCTTAATTAATGTTTTCGTCTAACTATCAAAATAGCTTCGAAAGTGTAGTGGCCATTACGCTTTGCTTTCAGCTGTGTTCGGTCCAATCCACAGTGCTACAGATGAAAAACAGTAGAAGAAGTGCCTCTGCAACAATCCATTCACCTCGAAAATACGACAATTCGTGTGCCCCCAACCATCGATTACTGCCTCAAAAGTACAGCGGCCATTACTCTTCGCTTTCAGCTATGTTCAGCCCGTTACACAGTGTTAGAATCGTCTCTGCAATCAGACTGTTTACCACGGAAAATACGGATGATTCCCATTTACAAACGTACTGTAGGGAAGCCATGCATCGCGCTACCGCGAATCAACACTTTAGGCTGTCAGCAAAAAGAAATAGGACACAAAGGAGGACAAAGGTAAGTCCATGATGCATGCATTGTACGTACTGCAGTATGCCAAAAGGCACTTCTTGGGACGAAGCAATGTCGAACAGTGAAAAAATTAAGCCCATATAGCCTTAGCTGTTATTGAGTTACGCTTGCCTGAAGGCATCAGGCAGGCAGGAAGGCAGGCAGTTAGTCAGTAGAAAATTCTATTGAACAAATTGTTTTTAAAATTTCGTAACTATTTATTGCAAGCCTTTAGGATCATACTGAAGGCACTTTTGGGCTTGGTTATACCTAACCAATACTGCCAAGGTGCCAGGATAGATTTGTGAAGCTGGTTTTTGGGTGAATTTTTTGGCTAGGAGAACCCAATTCTTCATGATCCCTAATATACAGTACTACCGTACTGTATGATACCAAAGATTGTCCCATGAAACGCAAGAGTGAATGAATCAAACTTTAAGAAAATCACTTATGGTGGTTCAAGAGAGGTGGAGTTCCAAGATTTGTACTGAAGAAACTTAACTAGCCAAAGTACTTGTGATAGTAAATCCAAGGCTGTGGAACTATCACACTCTAAGATATAAAATTCAAAAATGGGTGGCTTATGCTAATGAGTATGCGAAGGAGAAGAATATGACGTTCTTAACAAATTTCATGAGGTGTTACTAAAATATAACAGGGATTACTTACTTACTAATACGCTTATATAACAATATACCAAAGGTTTTGTTGTATCCCAAAGTTTTTTTTTACAAACGAATAGTTTTAAAAGTATGTTTTAGGTGTGTGCTCTATTTGAGTTAGTCGTTTGTGTAAATAACTCACGTTAGTCGCGTGCCCTACTTTTCTTGGCCGCGCAACTCACTACTGTGAGTCTTGATTTAAAAAATTAAAATATGGGAAATGGAGATAGTTGAAAAACAAAAGAAACAAGTCAAACAAGCCAGCGTGTTAAGCACAGAGAGATCTCAAATAAACATTTGTGACCAGATCTGCAATAACCTGACATAATGGTGCAAGCCAAAATTTTCAGTGTAAGCCATTGATTGCAGTTGGTAAAATGTTTGTGTAATTAAAAAAATTGTAAACACTTTGTTCTTTGTGAAGAAAGGGTCCAATGATAAACACCTGGATATCATTTATTAGAGGAGTTCGAAAATCTTTGTTTTGTTGCAGTAGACTAAACGATACATGAGTTATGGGGATTTGTTTATGTCATGTCGAAGCGATCATACGCGTTCAATCTTTCTTCACTGATTATGTCTCTGTAGTGAAAAAAGGCGATAGAAAGAAAACTTACCCAGTAATAGACTCCCGTATTCCTGGCAAACATGATGGTGTAAGTTGCAACTCTGTACTACATTGTGTTAGTAAATTACAGCCATTTTTGTAAGCACCTGTAATTTGTTTTCCCAATATGTGACCAGATTTTACAGAACCGATCCAAATCGCACATCAGGCAAAATCAAACTAACACCACCAGTGGATAGCTACACTATCGTACTACAAGTTTTGACCCTCAGTACTACTCAAACTACACGAGGCTGGTTTTTACACACGTCTTTTCTGGGTGGTGTGGAGTGCTCAAATGGCGGTTTCAGGCCTTGTGAAGGACCTGGCTTGGCAAGAGTCAGTGGTTTACTGGTGGACAGCTTTATAATGTTGGCCAGACGTGTTCTCTGTTGATTTTGCTACATATCAGCCACTAAGGAGCCAGCACAGCCCTGTAATCTCGTGTCTGGACTCCAATCGTGGTCTGCCTCCATTTTGAGGTCTAACTTTTACCCTCCCCGCCACCCCCCAGCCTCCACCCCTTTGTGAGCACTCGTGATACTACTTCGCTCGTCCAACTGCTCTCTTATTTGGCGGGAAACTGTACAAGCAGCTACAAGTACTGGAAGTGGCTTGAAAGGTAACAGATTGATGCATCTTTTGTGTAAATTTCATACGCGTGCTTGCTATCCTTGGAGAGTTATGCTGGCTTGAATTCTTTAAAACCGTTTATCTCGGAACTTCTAATGTGCGATTTGGATCGTTTTTCCAAAATCCAGTCACATATATGCTGTACAAATTGATCTTTCTGTTGTTGCTACTTTGTATAGCTGTAACTCTAAAGTTGTTGGTATACAAGGCTAAAACTTGGCCAGAGCATACACTTGGCTAAGTAGATTATCAATCTTCAGTAATAAAGAATTTGAAAAATACATTATTATGTCGGGTTTTCACAGATCCGGTCACGTCTATACAGAAGTACTCTTGTTACTATACTTATCTGCTCCTATTTTATGGAAGCTACCTTAGTCTCTACCATATCCATTTCTGAATAAAGATTTGTGTGTGTTGTTACCATGGTGACTTGTTTTTTGTTGTTTTTCAGCAATTTCTATTTCCCATATCTTAATAATTTTTTTTACACTAGTAAGAACTAGGGCTGAAACAAATTCTAATACTGGGAGAATACTTGTTAAGGATGTGGTACTCAGATAGTAAAATTGCAGTACTTGAGTACTCGTTAAGATAATGTGATCCAGCTCACATGATGTATTTGTCATCAGGGAGTGACACAATGAAGGCTGTAGAGTTTTGATTAGCATATTTTTTGTCAGGGACACTAACATCAGTACTTTAATACAGCATCGTTGTTGTTACTTGAAAAGCTGTAAACTGGTACAAAACATAATAGCTAGTATTTGTGGGTACTCGATTGTAAACTCTAGAGAGTACTCGAATGCCAAAAAAACCTTGATCATTTCAGTCCTAGTAAGAACTATTTAGCATGTTATTATTATAGTGTTTTACAGTAGTACAAAATATGCACTGAAAGCAATAGGAAAGCTCTACCAATGATTAAACTAAATAGTACGTGTAAGATGCATCGGTGTTAGTGTATGCATACTTTCATAAGCAAGCAACAAACTGAAGTAAGGATTAATTTTACTGCTCTTCAGTATTCCCATATGCTTGCATTATGCTTCTCTTGATCAGTGAATGCTCAATTAGAGTGTTTTGCTACAAAGTGACTGTTCTATTAGAGAGTATCAATCTAAGGAACTATGTACAATGCATTTGAGTGTTCTACTGCAGTTAGCATTTTCTACTAACTATGCTGTTAGGGAGTATCAATCTATTTTTAAGGAGTTAAGCCTCATAGTTTGTAATATCCACCTATTATGCTAGCATTATGCTGGTAAAATATATTATGCTTTTCTATTATGCTGTCATATTTGACACAAGCCTACCATTGTTTGAAACACACATATATCCACATTTAATCACATTTGGTATTCATGCTTTTAAGTGCAGTTTACCTGTGGCTCTATAAATACTGTACATAGATGTTCATGTGAAGTTTCTACACACATTATGTATAAATGCATGCATACATACACACATACACCAATCTGCTTAAACTTTCTATAACTTAATACACATAGCTAAATAAATAAATAAATTGAACCACTTATCTAACTTCAAACATTCACTTTAATATACCTTCTCTGGCATTTTATATTCATGCTTACATAATTTCCTGCATCAAACACTTATTATATTTAGACATGTGGGGAGGTCGGCAGATTTCTTCTTCGGTTCAATAATTTTCCGTTGCTATACAAGTAAGCATATTATTAGGTGCTGGGTTTAGGCTACAACCCTCTTCAGCACATGTCACAATATTCACTATATTTAAGCTAGCATAAAAATCCTCAACTTTAGTATACACTGATATGTACATTATAATGTGTATGCATACATATGTAGACCTTAAACATCTTGAAGGAGATTAATAAAAAAGTGGGTAGAGCTGATACTACAGTGAACAAGGTTACAATAATGTATACTTATTTATGCACGTATTTACTATGTATGTGATTATTGCCTATAGGCTAAGGATACCTATGCAAAAGAGTGGGACAGTTTCAGGAAATCTAAGGTTAGATGCTAATTATATGTTACTATTATACGTAGTAATTTATTATGGTGGCATTCCTATTTTTAGAAAGCCAAAACGCAACCATGTTATGGTGCTCACAACAATTATGTTATTGCACTCAAAGCATACAATGAATTATGCACTGATGTATTAGAAACACATTATCCAGAACTACTAGATGTGAGTATCTACATATTATAGTGATATGTAAAAATAACAGTAGAGCAGCTAAGTAAAAAAAATCATTCACTTTTTGATAAAAGTGCCAAACTTGGTACAATATTTGTTTAATTCATATTATTTCATATTAGATATGGTGCCATTAAAATTACCAATCATATCATGCTTAAAGAACTAGAAAAGTGAAATCAATAGAAAATGTATTGAGGAAGCCATAAAGTGTTCAATAGTAAATATACTGAAACTTTGCACTTGAATGGATGAGCAAAGGATGGTCATATCCAAAAGGTGATCATGGGAGGTGTTCATCCAGGTCAATAAATAGCCATGTTAAAAAGCACGGAGGGTCATGGTATATGAAGCCATAGATGTACAGTATATTATTTATATTGGATTGTGCCTGTACCTTTGACACTAAAATATTGGCTCCATTAGAAGTGTTTATAAACAGGTCATTTTACCACATTTTGAAAGATTTTTTGATTGCACCTGTAAATTTGAAATACACTTATGCTATTTAAAGCAAAAACAAAGATTTTGAATGTGCTTGTATGGATTCCCAACCAGCTAGAAATTGGCTTATAACCTAGTTTAAAAGCTTCCAAACATACCCTTAGGCAATGTGGCACTGTATCTCAAATTGGCACTAGTAATAGCATGGGTAGCAGTGAAATTTGGGATAAATACCACGAGTGTTGCATTGAAAATGGGTAACATTTCATGAGGCTTGAAGCTAAGTGAAATTTTCATTTTCAATGCAGCAAGAGTGGTATTTATCCCCAATTTCACTGCTATACCCATTCTGTTCCCAGTTAATACCATACTCGCTGCATATACACAGGCTGTGCATTACCATTTTTGCTACCTATGGAATTTGTAACTAGCTATTCTAGCCAATGAAATTGCAATTACAACTAAATTTCACTACTACTATAGAGACTTTTGTATGGGCAGTGAAACAGGTATGGTATTATTTAGTATACCTTATTCAACTTCCACATGCTTTATCAAGTGAACAATTTCATCAAAATTTGTTGCTTAGCTGCTCTACTATAGGTTGCATCTATGATCACATTGATCATTTAGGAAATGCAAACTATTCTGAATGATCTTACTAGCCGTGTGGTACAGTCTATTAAACAGTATAATTTGCTTGCAGCAGAGCAGGTGAGTGCATTGAAGTAGCATTGAGTGCATTGCCAATTGTCATTTGTGCATGTTGCCATTGTCGCCATCCCAATTATGACTTGTCTTTGTGTGGTAATGGTGGAGTGGTGATGTCGCTTGCCGTGCAAGGGCTAAAAGTAGTGAGTATTACAAGTATTACTCCAAGAAGGAAATAACAGTGGAACCAGAGGTTATCAAAACTTCACCATACACTGCTGGGAATGTTGCCAAACCAAAAGCAACATAGACTGTTTATTAAGTTTTGTTTGTTTGTTTACATTTTGTTTAAAAGCATAGTGTCACTGTCTAAAGGATCAACCATTTTGTAACCAGTATGTGTAAGTGCATGCTGTATATTTAATTAAACTGGTGTTTTTTGTATTAACATCTCCATTGGTGAACAATACCATTTATGGTTGTAAAGCAGTCTGAGTGGCTCTGTTACAGGGTGATAAATTAGTTATCACTTAGTGATATAACTACAGTAATTAATCGTATTACAGTAGCAGAGCTGCCCTGTTTAGCTGTGTGGTAATGATCACCAAGTGTGGAACTCTACACCCCCACACACTGGGATTTATGGACCAGTGTATTGGTATTCCTACATGCAGTACTTACTTATAGGCATGACCACTACTGGATAAGCACAGGGGCTACTAAATTGTATTACAGAAGTCTAGAGTACTGTATGGAAGAAAACTTTTGCGGTAAAAAAATTTAGGCGAATTTGGCGAATCACCAATATTTCACCAAAGTTTTTTTGCCAATTGTGCATTATTCTATCTCGTGATCTGTCACTATATTGAAAGTGAGAGCTAGTATCTGTGGAATGTCCATCTGAAAATATTTAAACATGTTCATAGTGAATCTCGTCCATCTTCACTGATGCAGAGGGCTTTACCTGATCCTGAGGAGCTACTACACGCGTCAGTGCCAACAAACCCAATCACTTGTGCTAACAAAAAGGTCATCTGCATGGGCTATGGTTTTCCCATATAAGCTTATAATCATGGTCAGAAGGTTGACATTTTTCAAGGTCACACTATGAAGCTTAATAAGGCATGGGTTTAATCATCCTATACTATTATTGTTTTGCATCACCCACACGCTTTTGGGGGTGCTGCACAAGACTTAACTAAGTTTGCCAAAGTTTGGCAGATATGGCAGTGAGTGGGTAAATTAACCGGTTAGATTAATTTTTTAGCCTTGTTGATTACAAGTACGTATTTGGTACTGTAATTGTGTAGCAATATTTTGCTCTCTCTTCACAGAGTAAAACCTCACTGAGCAGAATGGAATCATTTCTGGATGTAATTGAAACAGTGGATGGACCTAGTGACATCTCAGGATTTGTTGTTGCACAGAAAGCAGGCCCTCCTATTCCTCCACCAATAAAGACTTATGTACATCCAGAGCCAGGTTACGCTCATGAGGTGGGTGCATGTTCTTTCTAAAAGCAGTATACATAACAGTAAATAATATTTCCTTACTCCAAATTAAAATGCTGCATCAATCGTTCAATTTATATGACATAATACATAAGTCTGCATGTATTGTATGCATACTGTATAACAGTATGAACTGCATTCAATACTTATGACAAACAACTATTGCTGTGCAATATACTCAACTAGCTGCATGCAGTTTTAGCATACAATTGTGATAATCTAACAGATCAATAATTGTCTAATCAGAGAATGCTCTAATTAAATGATTGTGTCAAATAATATTGCAAATTAATCACCAAACTGATTAATTGCAAATCCCAATTGACCGGCTGAGCAAAATCCTGAACAGGCTATTATATATGTAATGTTTATGAATTGGGGTTTTGGATCCAATCAACTAACTGAGGAAACATTTCAATCAATACAATAAATGATCAACTTTCAGGTGCTTTCCAAGTCATTGGAAAGGTATTGGAAGTGCCATATTATTTCCAAAGGATTTTTTTGAAAAGCTCCAAGTAATGAAACAAGAGATGAATGATGGTATCACAGCATAGCTCAGTGGGAAAATCTCTATAGTGGCCTGTTATAACATTGAATCATTTTGCTTAATGCCAAAGTAGGAATTTTCCCACCAAACTATGCTGTAATACCATCATTCTTTCAAAACTTTTTATTGCTTGTATCTCTACTTCACTTTTAAAGTATAATGATTAATATATCTAATCAAAACAGCCAAGCTGTAAAAAAAGGTGTGGCCCCCAAAAAGGCCATGGTGAAAAAGGATGTGAAATCCAAGGCGGCGGCCAAGAAATGGCTGTGATGGTAGGTTAATGGTAAAAATTTTAATAACGACAATTCAGGTGAATTTGGTGCCAAGACCATGCGGCACAAAATTCACCTGAATTGTCGTTATTAAAATTTTTACCATTAACCTACCATCACAGCCATTTCTTGGCCGCCGCCATGGATTTCACATCCTTTTTCACCATGGCCTTTTTGGGGGCCACACCTTTTTTACAGCTTGGCTTTTTTTGATTAGATATCACTTCTTTTTGTATTTGTATACTGCAAAGCCGGCCAATGGATGGCTTTGGGTTTTTTTTAACCGATGTGTTTTTTTTCTTTACCACAGGAAGAAGAAAAGAACTTAAAGAAGATTTTTAATACTTCAATTATTTTTGATTTTATTAGTAATTATACAAATTATATACATATATTTATTACATGCCCATTATTCCCCACAGGATATTATTTTGCAGCTGATCTCTCTACTGGGTGACTTGAAATGTAGCTGAACTATCTATAAGGTGACCTCTTCTAGCTGATCTCTCTACAGGGTGATTTGTTTCTAGATGAACTCCCTACAGGTGATTTGTTTGCAGCTAAACTCTCTACATGGTGGTTTCTTTGTAGCTGAACTCTCTAAAAGGTGACTTCTTCTAGCTGAACTCTCTACAGAGTGATTTGTTTGCAGCTTAACTCTCAGAGTCTACAGGATGGTTTCTTTATAGCTGAACTCTCTACAAGGTGACTTCTTCTAGCTGAACTCTCTACAGGGTGATCTTTTTGTAGCTGAACTCTCTACATGATGGTTTCTTTGTAGCTGAACTCTCTACAAGGTGACCTCTTCTAGCTGATCTCTCTACAGGGTGATTTGTTTCTAGCTGAACTCTCTACAGGTTATTTGTTTGCAGCTAAACTCTCTACATGGTGGTTTCATTGTAGCTGAACTCTCTACACGATGGTTTCTTTGTAGCTGAACTCTCTACAACGTGACTTCTTCTAGCTGATCTCTCTACAGGGTGATTTGTTTCTAGCTGAACTCTCTACAGGTGATTTGTTTGCAGCTAAACTCTCTACATGGCGGTTTCTTTGTAGCTGAACTCTCTACATGATGGTTTCTTTGTAGCTGAACTCTCTACAAGGTAACGTCTTCTAGCTGAACCCTCTATAGGGCAATTTGTTGTAGTTGAATTCTCTACAGGTTGATTTGTTTGAGGCTGAACTCTCTACATGGCAGTTTCTTTGTAATTGAACTCTCTACAAGGTGACTTCTTCTAGCTGACCTTTCTACAGGGTGAATTGTTTGTAGCTGAACTATCTACAAGGTAACTTCTTCTAGCTGATCTCTCTACAGGGTGATTTGTTTGCAGCTGAACTCTTTACATGATGGTTTCTTTGTAACTGAACTCTCTACAAGGTGACTTCTTCTAGCTGAACTCTCTACAGGGTGATTTCTTTGTAGCTGAACTCTCTACAAGGTGACTTCTTCTAGCTGATCCCTCTACAGGGGGATTTGTTTGTAGCTGAACTCTCAACAAGTGATTTATTTGCAGCTGACCTCTTATGTGGTGGTTTCTTTTTAGCTGAACTCACTACAAGATGACCTCTTCTCTCCAGGGTGATGTGTTTCTAGCTGAACTCTCTACTGGTGATTTGTCACACAGCTAGAAACAAATCACCCTGTAGAGAGATCAGCTAGAAGAGGTCACCTTGTAGAGAGTTCAGCTACAAAGAAACCATCATGTAGAGAGTTCAGCTGCAAACAAATCACCCTGTAGAGCGTTCAGCTACAAAAAGATCACCCTGTAGAGAGATCAGCTAGAAGAGGTTACCTTGTAGAGAGTCCAGCTACAAAGAAACCATCATGTAGAGAGTTCAGCTACAAACAAATCACCTTGTAGAGAGTTCAGCTACAAAGAAACCATCATGTAGAGAGTTCAGCTACAAAGAAACCACCATGTAGAGAGATTAGCTGCAAACAAATAACCAGTTCAGCTAGATACAGTCACCCTATAGAGAGATCAGCTAGAGGAAGTAACCTTGTAGAGAGATCAGCTAGAAAAAAGTTGCCTTGTAGAAAGTTCAGTAACAAAGAAACCATCCTGTAGAGAGTTCAGCTACAAACAAATCAACCTGTAGAGTCAATCATAGCATATAGCTATGATTATAGTGTCTACTATTTAGTAATACCAATTACAGTAGCGTGAGTGCTATAAAAAGTTTGTACATGTGGCATCTACCTAAATATGGAAAGTGTTGATATGGGAAATTAATTCCTTGGTATGATTTCAATACATGAATAAGATGATGGCCAGCTTACATTTCATGGGTTTCAGGATTTTTGCTTTTAAAGTTCGCATAAAAAATCACAGTTGCTATAGCTTGCATTCTAAGATTTTCCTTCTCAACTACACAGCTACAAAGGGTCTGCATTTTACTGATTGCATCTGAATCAAGAAGCACAATAGTGGCAATCCCTGTTTGAGGAATAGTCTAGTCTTGCAGTAGGCCGGCTTATTTTGTGAGCCAGGCCCACTTTATTATTAGAATGTGTGATAGGTACTGTTTGCATGGATTTATTACTAAGGTGAGTTGAACTTTGTAGGTATACATGAAGCCATGCTCGATCACTTAGGACTTGTTTGTAAACTGAGAATGATGACCAAGGCAGTAAACACAAGAGGTGATCATCAAAGTGACTGATACTGAGAAATCCAAATATCCTTGTATTGATATCCACTAACATCCACTAGTAGGCTTGAGCTGTATACTGGTTTCATCGGTAAACCGCAGTATTTTACAGACACCGATAAGCCAAGCTGCATAATTTCCTTGTATTGATATTTTGTATTCATGTATTATTTCAAGGTGGTACCTCCCTCATTTTCCACCTATTTGAAGTGGTTCAACGTTGGCTTCAAGCAAGAGGTGATCACCTGCTTTTCAGCAGCTAAAGTATCTGTGAAGTCTACTACTGGTTTAGTGCCACCAAAGTGGATTCTAATACCTTTGTATCCTGCCATCAAAGCTTAAGATGACTAGTCTTGGGATCTTCACCAAGCACTTGACACATAACTTTCAGCAATCGTTGGAGCATTTTGTACCTAGTACCCCATATGGTTACATAATCCTGAGAGAAAGATTTATAATAAAGCTGAAATGTATATTTGTGACTAGCGAGTGGCTTGGTAAGTTTAATTCAACCTGAAGTTAACTTTTTTCCAACTATGAGGAAATGCATTAATGATTTTATGTGAAATGTCAATATCGACTATCATCTTTCATCAAGTTGGTGATGGCCAAGTGCAAATTGTAGCCAAAACATGATAGCCAGCTCGACTCCAGCTTTCTCATAGCAGTAACTATATTTTGAACCATTGTTAGAAGTTGGCACACGCTAGTTGATTCTCAGACAATCTCCATGACTCCAGCACACCTTGCAAAAGCAGTACAAGACAATCAACAATATGGCCTTCAAGAACAAAGGTGCAATTCCCATTCCTTATTAACAAAATGAATGCATGGTAACTGCAAGGTAAGGCTCCATTGTATTAGAAGACCACATGTCTGTAGTGATAGAGAAATACTCAGCATTCTTTATAGACTCTGCTATTCTTCCCCTTGTATCCACATAGAGAGCATCTTTCCTAGATGGAACTTCATACCATTCCTCAAGTATACTCATCAGCTCCTTAAAATTTGGCTGCTCTACAATGTTAAAAGGCATCATCTCCTTCGCAATGAAATGAGACAGGGCATTAGTGATTCTTGAGCCCACCTGGGATAACACTGAATTCACTTTATGGTTGCTGGTAAAGTTAATTCTTGCTTTGTCTCAGATACCTCTTCTTTTTTCTTGCTTCAACAATAGCGGCTTATTCTTTTGAATGGTGATGGTACAAACGACTCGACATATTATTACCTGAAGCATGGAAGCATAGTCTACATATGGTTTTATCCTTATCTTTATCATTGTCCTTATAGGATGTGGTTTCTTTCTTTGTTATGAGGTCACTATCCAAGACTTTCTTTTGTCAAGACAGGTCACTTGTGCAAGGTCTCATTACATTAATGATTGGCACATTTTTGATGGTGATATCATGATATGTGACCGGGCCTGCGAAAACAGGGCATGTGGGCACAAACTACACCCCATCACACTACAAGTGATATTGCAGTACTGGAACAGAATATTTTCATTCTGTAATTTGCATCAAAGCCACTTACTAAGAGCGGAAAAAATTGCATTGCCATAGCATGGTGGCATGAAAAATTATGAGTGATGGAAGTTTGAAAACGTAGGCAAAATTCATGTGCCCACATGCCCTAATTTTTGCATGCCCATGCAGTCACATATTGTATAGTATGCTCAGTATCATACTACCTTTTGAGCCACACCAGGAGAATAATGTTAACAGAAGCATGTCAACAGGATGAGCCTTGCCAACCACCTGTAAACAAAAAAAAAGAAAATTATCTGGCATACTAGGCCGAGGTAAAGCATCTACATCCTCAACTAGATAGAGCTAAGAGTGTTGAACAACATATCCAAGATGAGTAGACTCAGTACTTTATGCTATCTTGACTGGAAATGAAGTCTAACCCTCCTGAGTGGTGGAAAATTCACCAAGCATACTATCAGCACAGGATAAAAAATATTTGAGCAGAAAGGGTATACAGTACTGGTGGTAATCTGGTTACTCCAAGTTGCTCTTGTCTGAAGCCAAAAAAGGTTAATCAACTGGTTTTTGCCCAAAATCTGTAACCCTTAGTCTCTCACTTGTCCATATCAAGACACACGGTAGTGTTGTGCAGCCCAAGAAGTCGGCGCGTAACACCCGTGAGTATATTGACAGGAAGAAAGAAAACACAATTTTCGCACCTCCGTAGCTCTGTGCTTCCTTGATGAAACACGACTATTTTTGCTGTGGACATGCCCTCCAACTGCAGCACTCCACATTCCAAATTTGAGCAAAATCGCTTCACGCGTTCCCGAGATATGCGACTTCAAAAATTGACTCAGTTTCTTCTTATTTTTCTTCCTCTTGTCGCACACTTATAAAAACTGCTATAAAACGCGAACGCCATATCCGCTTGCCTTGAAATTTGGCACACAGAAAGGGGATATAAAGGCGCATCGCAGTACCAACTTTGGCTGGAATACGATAAACAGGCAAAGAGTTATGAGCGATTATTCACGACAAATAACACCAATATGTTGTCACACCTACAGGGTAAACCGTGTATGGGAAGAAGCTGAAAATTGGTGAGTGAATAGGTTAACTATTGAACCTCAAATCTTTTGTGGTTTGAAAGAAGTCGAGCTAAAAAACAGGAAGATACAATGAAAACACCAACAGTGTGTAACAATTATGCAATCGAGATTAGCTAATAAAAAAACGACTGCTTGCCACGCCTACCAGATAAACCGCTTGGGGTAATGCTTTGAAAATCGTTGTACAGATGGAGTAATCATCTTAGGAAGGTTCATCATTGGTGTAGAAGAATCAGACGTAAAGCCACGGAGTTATAACACGAAATCCAACTTAGTGCAGCAAGTGCGAGATCGAGATACTCTAATGGAGCAGTCATCCTAATAGAGCAGTCACCCTGAAGAGAATTCAAGAGATCAGCTAGAAACAAGAAACCTGTATAGAGATCAGCTACACACAAGTCACCCTGTAGAGAGATCAACTAGAAGAAGTTACCTTGTAGGGAGTTCATGCAACTATAGTATGGAAAGGGATACTTCAGCTAGAAGAAATCACCTTGTAGAGTTCAGCTACAAAGTAACCACCATGTAGAGAGTTCAGCTACAAACAAATCGCCGGGAGTTCATGCAACTATAGTATGGAAAGAGATAGTTCAGCTAGAAGAAATCACCTTGTAGAGTTCAGCTACAAAGAAACCACCATGTAGAGAGTTCAGCTACAAACAAATCGCCCTGTGGAGAGATCAATAAAAGAAGTTACCTTGCAGAGAGTTCAGCTACAAAGAAACCATCACGTAGAGAGTTCAGCTACAAACAAATCTCCCTGTAGAGAGATTAGCTAGAAGAAGTTACCTTGTAGAGAGTTCAGCTACAAAGAAACCATCATGTAGAGAGTTCAGCTACAAACAAATCTCCCTATAGAGAGATAAGCTAGAAGAAGTTACCTTGTAGAGAGTTCAGCTTCAAACAAATCACCCTGTATAAAGATCAGCTAGAAGAGGTCACCTTGTTGAGAGTTCAGTTACAAAGAAACCACCATGTAGAGAGCTCAGCTACAAACTAGTGACCTGGTAGAGACATCAGCTAGAAGAAGTTACCTTGTAGAGAGTTCAGCTACAAAGAAACCATTCTTTAAAGAGCTCAGCTGCAAATAAATCACCTGTACAGAATTCAGCTACAAACAAATCACCCTGTAGAGAGATCAGCTAGAAGAAATTACCTTGTAGATAGTTCAGCTACAGACAAATCACCCAGTAGAAAGATCAGTTAGAAGAAGTTACCTTGTAGAGAGTTCAGCTGCAAACCATTCTGTAAAGAGCTCAGCTGCAAATAAATCACCCTGTAGAGAGATCAGCTAGAAGAAGTTACCTTGTAGAGAGTTCAGCTACAAAGAAACCACCATGTAGAGAATTCAGCTGCAAAGAAATCACCGTGTATAAAATTCTGCCACAAACAAATTGCCCTGTAGAAAGATCAGTTAGAATAAGTTACCTTGTAGAGAGTTCATCATCTACAAAGAAACCATTCTGTAAAGAGCTCAGCTGCAAACAAATCACATGTACAGAATTCAGCTACAAACAAATCACCCTGTAGAGAGATCAGCTAGAAGAAGTTACCTTGTAGATCGTTCAGCTACAAACAATTCACCCTGTAGAGAGAGCAATTAGAAGAAGTCACCTTGTAGAGTGTTCAGTTACAAAGAAACCACCATGGAGATTTTCTGTAATCAATATATGTATTATATATATATATATATATATATATCATGTACCACGGTAGTGGTACATAATAGGGATCAGGCAGAAAATTTTCAAAACACTCTAATAGAACGCACGCCAAAAGCAGCCTTCCGGGCTTTAGATTTTATTTCTAAAACATTCTAGACCTTTCTTTTGTGTTTACAACACTAGCCAACAAGTATTAAAAGTAAGGGAAATGGTTTTAGGTGTTTTTTAAAATTTTGAAAATGGTTAGATTCTCCATCTTCTTCTTTCTTTCTTCTTTCTTTCTTTCTTGTTTCGCGCGCCTACAGCTCGTAGGAAGTAGATATCAGCCCTAAAAACGTATGGCGTATTTAAAAAACATTCGTACCCAGGTCTGTGTGGTATTAAAATCTTCCCTCTCTAATGCGATTGCGAGATATAGAGCAAGAATCACTCTTCGAGACGCCATTCGATCGAGAAGCCATACAGATGATAATATAGAATTGTTTAAAATTCCATTGCTTTAGCTCACAGGACTAAAATGCATCAAGTTGTATCACACTAAACATTAAACATAACTATTGTTCACTGAAACTCGGGTTTTAGACTTCCTTCATTATGAGACAGTAAAGGGGGTGTGGCCCGCACCTCGTCACTTAAACTATTACTGTACGCCTTTCGTGTATACTTTCTATTATATTCTTCAGCTGTTTACCAGCTAAGAGTCGACATAACAAGGCTTGTAAGCTATTGGAACACACTGGTAAATTTCGAATTGAAAAGGGGTGTGTCCCTTCCGTACGCGATTGAAAAATAAAAAGCGGGATACTCCGTATACTCAGCACTTTAATTGGAGTCGACCACGTTTTGTCAAGCGTGTGTTTTACTCGTGTTGAGATTTCGCACCGCTTCGTTGCAGTAAACGGTCACACTAGTGGATTTATCTACTCGTCAAAGGAAAGTGGTATTGTTTACTGTATTGTTAACTGTATTGTTAACTAATTGTTTATTAAACTTATTTATGTAATTGTTTATTGCCAGTTGATATTACAATGGGTTTCTTTATTAAACAATCATGTACTTTTGAACGTATATTTAAGAAGTAGACTGATGATGCATAGAATTTTGTGGATTATCATCCCTATTACTTCTTGTTTACGCAGTATTTTTCAAAATCAAATCTTTGATCCCTATTCTACTTGTTGAAAATTAATAATTTTTTTGCCCCACTAGTATAATTTGTACATTTACTGATAAAATATTTAAAGTACATCTACTTCATCTTTTCTTCTTCCTGTAGTAAAGAAAAAAAGATAGGTTAAAAAAGTCCCAAAGCCGGCCATAGGCAGGCTTTGGGGGTATACAAATACAAAAAGAAATGAAATCTAATCCAAAACAGTCAAGCTGTAAAAAATTGTGCGGCCCTCAAAAAGGCTATGGTAAAAAAAGATATGAAATCCAAGGTGGTGGCCAAGAAATGGCTGTGATGGTAGGTTAATGGTAAAAATTTTAATAATGACAATTCAGGTGAATTTTGTGCCAAGACCATGCAAGCGGCACAAAAATTCACCTGAATTGTTGTTATTAAAAGTTTTACCATTAACCTACCATCACAGCCATTTCTTGGCCGCCACCTTGGATTTCACATCTTTTTCACCATAGCCTTTTTGAGGGCCGCACACTTTTTTTACAGCTTGGCTGTTTTAGATTAGATTACATTAGCAATTAAGTGTGATGTATAGTCATTATGCCTCACCTTGGGGATCATCTCCCCCATCTCCATCCATGTATAGTAGTGTCTTCTTGGTACAGTAGTACAATAGATTTCAACTCAAAGAATGATTTAACTTGCCTATTTAGTAACAAACACTTACCCGCGATTACATAACAATCATGCATGCACTGGTCTGGGAAAGATCTGGTTATCCCAGAAATGGGACCCCTGTGGGCATGTCTAGCACATCTCACTGTTGAATCTGCTAAACAGTTTGTAGCAGAGCTAGATTTCATTCTCTGTGTGATTTATAATGCCATGCTGCCATATGGCGGCTACAGCAATTAATGGGTTATCAATTACATATTAAGCAATAATAATAAACTCCCACAATCTAATTTGGCTTCAATTTTAATAAAAGGAAACTGGGGCATTACTCCAACATCAAGGCCATGGTAGATTAAAATGTATTTACCTTAACGGTGTGATGGCCAGCTAGGATTTATAAGAAATGTACTTGGAAATTTTCATTTGAAGTTTAGTGGTTTTATGTTTGTGTTATGATATAAAGTCACAATCAGGTGGTAATGGCTGTAATTGTTGTTGTTATTGCATTTGTTATTAATATATTGCACCATAGAAATTTGAAAATGAGCTAAAAGATGTTAGTATCACACAAGATGCATTGAAAAGTGAGCACGAGGAACTGATGGATGAAGTAGGTGTCTGACATACACATATGTTGTATATAATATAATTCTCTTTAATGGTAATTATTAATTTCTTATGCATAATGGCCATCTACGTATATCATTGTTATTTCAAGGGTCAAAGTTTCCAAGCATTATAGCTGTGTAGCTTACTGCCTTTAATACCATATAGCCATCAATTTTCAACTCAAGTGTCAAACACTTGGTAAAACAATCTTTTTCTACTGTACCCTTAGTCAGCATTGCAAAACATTTTGCTACTGCAGTGGAGCAGTCACACACTTAGTAAGCTAGTCTTAATTTGTAATTTTTCTAGCTATGCCTCATATGGATAGCTATACAACATTGCTTGTAGATCAGTGTTGCCTACAACTGCTGTTATAAAAAATTATCTTGACATGTGGTCAGCTTGCTTTAGCTACTAAGTGTAAAAAAGTTTCTTTTGTGCAAACAAATCACATCAAATATGCTTACAAGCAATGTATCATGAAATTTTTTTTGCATGAAGGCTATTAATAAGTGAAGTTTGATATGATGTGCTAGGCACACATTATACATGCTTACATGCTTTAATGTTGTTGCAGGCTATACGATTGAACAGTGAGGTTGAATTGACAATAACATCTGTTGATAAATCAAAGCCAAAAATTTATGAGGGGTTAGTAATATTATATATCCAGTCAAAATAGTGAAAATACATAGGTTGTAATATAATCTATCCATGTTTACAGTTTCGGTAAGTTTTTGAAGTCTAACCCACGCTCTGAAGAAGGGGAGCTGCTAGATGCAAAGGGAAAACTAATGCTATATCGAATGGACCAAACTGTGGTAAAAGCAAAGGTACATATTTTAGGTAGTGAATTAAGTTTACAAAGAAGATGTAATCTGTGCAGTTGGAGTTGTTTAAAGCAGTTAGCTATGATGCAATATCTACAGTAGAGGTTCGTGTTAACTTACTGTTTAATTAGTGATTACACCACATGTATAGTCGCCTGTGGGAAATGAGTCTTCAAAGAAGAAGATGTTAAGGCAGCGTAGTAATCCACCAGTGCAAACAGGAGAAAGTGCTAGTAAGGAACGGTACATAATTTCAATTGCTCTATAGTAGAGCGGCATAGTACCAGGGATGAGTCTATTTTGCTTTGTTTTCTACCAATTTTACTTTCCAGCAATTCTTTAATTTTTCACCTATTATGCTCCATATTTTGCCCAAAAATATATATTTTGCTAGCATTAATCTTTGTTAATTCATTTCAAAGTGCAAAACTACAATTTCAGTTTAAATTGACTGTTCTATTAGCCTATTTTGATCTGCATTTGCTCTTACTATATATGGCAAGAAGCTTGCTTAACACAGTAATGAAATAAGTGACTGTTCTATTAGGGTATATCGATCGTAACTTGTTCTTCCCATAACAATTGGCTATGTATTGTTGATATTTCATTGCATGTGACTGTTTTATTAATCTTTTGTGCAAATTTTAAGTCTTTCTCACAAAATTTCACTTCAGTTTGCTCATTACTTTTATTTACCCATTATTCCAAAAAAAATTTCCAGCGAAACCAACACATCTCTACTTAGTACGAAAGTTGTCATATTTGTGAAAAAAGCATGAAACTTTCCAAAGCAACTATGACTGGATCTGCAAAACCCAACATGACCATGCATTTTTCAAATTCTTCATTGTTACATGTTTATAATTTAGCTACTTCACCAAGTGTGCTCTGGTGAGAAGTTTCAGCCTCCTATCAAGAACTTCATTACGGCGCTACAAAGTGGCAACAACAGAAAAATCAATTTGTACAGCAAGTATATAGGGAAAATAATTACAGGTGCTTACTAAAACAGTTGTAATTTATGAACAGAATGGTATACAAAGTTGAGTCTTGCAAATCATATTCACCATGAATAGGGAATTACTTTTTTCACCACAGAAAAAGATGAAGTCAGTGAAGAAAGATTGATCATGAACTGTATCTTCAATGTGATGGATAAAAATGCCCATAACTTACATTTCCGTTGATTTACTACAACAAAACAATCTTCTCTTGAATACTATTAGGCAAACAAGATGATATCCACAATATTATTATTAGACCCAAAAACAAAGTGTTTCATTTTTTTTACCCATTATAAAATTAGGCTTGTGTGATTATGTTGGGTTTTCACAATCACAACAGTAATCTTAATGACATTTATGTTTTTGATGTAGTACCATCACATGTTGTGACCTTTGCAGCAATTTTTGTACCAAAAATTCGGCAATAAAATATTTTGTCAGTCTCCCTGAGGGCCTGTAGTGAGGAAGATGGTTGGCCAGATAGTAACGATGACTGATTCTCAGTTATTTGATAGGTTATGCACCAGTCTTCCATCATTATTGCCTTGATTAACACTAATCAAGCCAGCACACTAACATGCACACACCATTTACACTTCATTAATGCATGACCTTAAAATAGTTGCACACACGTGAAAGTTTGATTTATTTTAAGCTGCAGAAAATACCTTCTTTCTGGAATCTTTATATTCACCCATTATTCCAAAATTGATTTCCTAGAGTACTTCCTGGATTAGTAGAAGTCACACATATTTTAATTTAAAGAGCATAATGTACTCAAGCTTATCAGTCTTCTTAAAACCTGTAGAGATTACATTGTCTTTGTAAACTTATTCACTACCTACCTTTGCTTTTACGGTAACACAGATTTATGTTGTTACAACATAGTACCAAATTAAAGACCTTAAATTTAATGTTTATTTGAAGTCAATGACTCATTCTGAACTAAAGTTATCGTCATATTATGAAGCATAAACCTGCCTACACACTTAAGCTGTATGGTTTTACAATTGGCAACATTTACATAATAAGTCAATGCCAGGCAGATACTCCTTGTAAGGTGTTTAATGCTGCTCCTCAAAGAATACTGTGACTGCTCTATTAGAGTATCTTGATCTTGACTGCTCTATTAGAGTATTTCGAATAATGCTATTGAATAATTTTAGGGGGGCTAAGCCCCTCCATAATTTTTTCACAGGGGCTGCAGCCACCCTTGGCCCCCCTGCTTAAAGAGTTATAACATATTAAAACTGCATGATCTTTTATAATTGTGTGCTACTGGTTTATACAAGCACATGGAAAAATTTGGAATTTTCAACTAGAGTAGGGACCATAGCACATCGATAAAAAGTACTGAAACAATTAGGAGTAGTCCATGATATTAAATCACTGTAAAACAATAAGAAATGTTATATCCCTACTGTGCATTTCCGTTATGGTATCTTGAGCACAGTAAGGATATAACACTTCTTACTGTTTTACAGTGATTTAATATCATGGACTACTCCAACTTGTCTCAGTACTTTTTATCGATGTGCTATGGTCCCTACTCTAGTTGAAAATTCCAAATTTTTTTGTGTGTAGGTTTGTTAACTTTTTTGTAAATAATTTTATTATGACTGGTGAACCCACGCATACCGCATCTGAAAAGGCTCCGCGCGCCCCAGCTATATCAATTATCGTCTGAAAAGTGAAGTATCCATTATGCTTGGTTGTCAGTTATGTTCAACCCGTTACACAACATTTCGAATCAAGAACTGTTCGAAAAGCACCTCTACAATCCACGCATACCAAAATAAAGAAATTGTGCCGCGTGCCCCAATCATATTAATTATCATCTGAAAAGTGAAGTATCCATTATGCTTCGCTGTAGGCTATGTTCAACCCATTACACAGCAGTACGAATTTGAAAAGCACCTCTGCAATCAAAATAGCCATGATGAAAAATATGGACGATTTCCGTTTCGAAAGGAAGCCATCACATGCTCGTGCCAAATTGACACCTTTCCCTGTCAGCAAAGATGAATGGGACACAAAGGAGGACACTGGTAAGTCCATGAAAAATGCATTGTACGTACTGTGGCATGCCAAGAGGCACCTGTCGGGCCGAAGCGTCGTCGAACAGTGAAAAAATCAAGCCCGTAGCCTTAGCAGTTATCGAGTTACTCTTGTCTGAAGGCATCAGTCAGTCAGTCAGTCAGTCACTTACTTACTCAGTCAGTCAGTAGAAAATTCTGTTGAATAAAAAAAAAATTAAAATTCTGTAGCAACTTATTGAAAGCGTTTCTGGTTGATCTGAAAGCTTGTTTGGGCTTAGTTTTACCTGACCAATACTGCCTCATCGCCATAAGGGAAAATCGAGGCTGGTTTTTGGGTGATATTATTTCGTGGGCCATGCCTACTCCTTTGTGGTCCCTACTATACAGTTACTATCGTACTGTATGATTACGTCATGGAACTATGGATCTCAATACTTGCACAATCCTGTGATATTGTAATGAATGATGCAGCACCATTACAGCTAAGTTGGCTTGGACAGTCATTTTACAAGTCGTACTGTAGCTGGACTCTCTACAGAGTAACTTGTTTGTAAGTTAACTCTCAACAGAGTGACTTATTTGTATCTGAACTCACTAGGATGAGTTGTTACAATGCTACATGGTGACTTTTTGTAGCTGATCACTCTACAGGGTGACTTGACTGTAGCTAATCCCTCTAAAAGATGACCTGTAACATAGCTGAACTCCCTACAGAATGACTTGAACTCTTTATTGGGTGACTTGTAATGTTACTGAACTCTCCACATAATGGCTTGATTGTCTCTCTTTTTATGTTGCTGAACTCTCTTCAGGGTAACGTGTTAGTTGTTCATTTTATTAACAAAACTCAATCGCACATATCTTGCATATATGGTTGGTTTTTTGTTATAGCTCTATAACATGGTCATTATCCTTTAATGCTGACATTATGATAATTGCTACATTTGCAGACCAGTTTTTTTTCAGTCATTCCTTCAAGTAGTTTACCATATAGGTATGACAAAAAATTACTTTTGTAGTTTTTTGAAACTGTACATGACTCCTTGTTCACTAAAACATGCATGTTCTTAGTAAATCAACTATATCTTGCACAAGTTATAGAAATTTACTGAGTGGTGCCAAAAGAAGAAGACAAAACAAAATAATGAAAGTAAGACAAACTTTGAAGGTGCATATCTCACATGCCTGTACCGGCTATACTTGGTTGCAGACACAGGACTTGATATTATGCTTATATCGTGTGTCTTCACTGTCTATCATACAGTACGATAGTAACTGTATAGTAGGGACCACAAAGGAGTAGGCATGGCCCACACAATATTATCGCCCAAAAACCAGCCTCGATTTTCCCTTTCAATGATGAAGCAGTATTGGTGAGGTAAAACAAGCTTTCAGATCAACCCAAAATGCTTTCAACAAGTTGCTACGGAATTTAAAAAAAATTTTATTCAATGGAATTTTCTACTGACTGACTGAATAAGTAAGTGACTGACTGACTGATGCCTTCAGACAGGCGTAACTCGATAACAGCTAAGGCTACGGGTTTGATTTTTTCACTGTTCGACGACGCGTCAGCCCGACAGGTGCCTTTTGGCATACCGCAGTATGTACAATGCATTCTTCATGGACTTACCAGTGTCCTCCTTTGTTTCCCATTCATCTTTGCTGACAGGGAAAGGTGTCAATTTGGCGCGAGCACATGATAGCTTCCCTTCAAAACGGAAATCGTCTATATTTTTCATCGTGGCTATTTCGATTGCAGAGGTACTTTTCAAACAATTCTTGATTCGTACTGCTGTGTAACGAGTTGAACACAGCCTACAGTGAAGCGTAACAGATACTTCACTTTTCAGACGATAATTAATATGATTAGGGTGCGCGGCAAGATTTCTTTCTTTCGGTATGCGTGGATTGTAGAGGTGCTTTTCAAACAATTCTTGATTTGAAATGCTGTGTAACGGGTTGAACATAGCTGACAACCAAGCGTAATGGATACTTCGTTTTTCAGATGATAATTGATATAGCTGGGGCACGCGGTGCCTTTTCAAATGCGGTATGCATGAGTTCGCCAGTCATAATAAAATTATTTACAAACAAAGTTAACAAGTACACGAAAAAAATTGGAATTTTCAACTAGAGTAGGGACATCAATAAAAAGTACTGAAACAAGTTGGAGTAGTCCATGATATTAAATCACTGTAAAATAATAAGAAGTGTTATATCCCTACTGTGCATTTCCGTTATGGTATCTTGAGCACAGTAGGGATATAGCACTTCTTATTGTTTTACTGTGATTTAATATCAAGGACTACTGCAACTTGTTTCAGTACTTTTTATCGATGTGCTATGGTATCTACTCTAGTTGAAAATTCCAAATTTTTTTGTGTACTTGTTATAACAATTAAGTATAAGAAAAATAGGAATTTTAAGGAGCAATGTAGTACCACGATAAAAAATATTGAAACAAGCTGGATTGTAATGTCTAATCACTGTAAAACAAACATGAAACAAATATCCCTATTGTGCGTTTCACCTCCACAGCACAGTAGGGATATTTGCTTCTTATTGTTTTACAAGAATTGGACAACTTCAATCCAGCTGGTTTCAGTACCTTTTATCGTGGTACTACATTGTCCCTACTCTAGTTTAAAATTCCTAGTTTTTCTTATACATGCTTGTGAACTTTTCCTGCAAGTTCTTGACCACTAAACACACTATAATAATCTAACTGGATTTCTGAAAATAGAACTTTCTGGCTGAAACTGAGAATCACTAAAGTTGGCAAATTGGATATGTGCACGGAAAGACCACTTTTACAAAACCGGTCACGACATTGCACAATTATAGTTATAATGCAAGTAATCAGCAAATCTTTTTGGCGATTAGCTAAAGCTATATAACACACCACAATTATTGTATTCACTTAGAAGTTCATCAAGTTACCTAGCTTAACACAAGGTTCACTCACTAACTTTGTTTACATGGTGTTAGTAGCACTTACATAACTATAGCTATGTGTGGTTTGCTTGACACATCATGTGTAGGCTTGAGCCAATTATGCTTTGAAAATTTCCTATTATGCTATTGAGCAGTGCTCAAAAATCCAGCCTATTATGCTCAAAATTATGCTCTCAAAATCAAGATTATGCTCGAGAGCTGACTGTTTTATTAGAGTATATCTGCATTTACTGGCTGCTGTATTAGAGTAGGTTACTGCTCTATTAGAGTAACTCGATCTTATTTCCATAAAGTGTTAATAAAGTCAAGAAATAGTAAAAATAATAGCACTGCAAAGTTTTTGATATGAAATGCAGTATTAATGTGCGGTGTGTTCATGTTGTGCAGTATGTTTGGTGCGAACATTGTAAGTTTTAATCAAAAGAAAACATTGTCCTATTAATTCCTGATGCTTTTGCTAGCCTGTTATGCTCGAAATTATGCCAGCATAATTGGCGCAAGCCTAATCATGTGAAGAAACACAAAGAAAGTCACGAAGGAAAACATGCTACCAGTCCAGATAATGACGAAGTAAAAAAGAAGCAGCTAGTGCAGGGGCGGATTGGGGATTGGGAGGGCGGTTCAAAGGATTCCATGGAATCTCCTTTGACTGGACTGCTGACAGGTTTTTCTTCAATTCAATAAACTAAAATCAGTTTATTAGTCAAAGAAACACTTATCACTATGACAAAACAGTACTTTTATCTTTGTTTACAGCAATAACACTTGAAACTGCTATCCTTATGCAATAGGTACCTCTATAAATACTCATTGTCTTTCTCTTCTAAATCTATTACAGTAACTGTATTGCATTTCTAAAGAAGATTTTACAGTGAAACATTGCTGGGGAGTCTACCATTTGAGAATGAAACTTCCTCTTTTAGAAGTCTGGACTGTGCCTGTAGTGAACAATGTTGGTCACAGCAAACGTCCAGAAACACAAGTAGTTAAGTTAGCAAAGTTAAAAGCAAACACTTGTCTCTGATGATATTGGATAGCTTACTCAGCACTGCAATGTCTACAGCACATGTCCATGAGAGCACGCATCATGCAATACTATATTGCATAATATTGTGTAATGTGTAGATATGCCTGTGGATGGAAGCCCTACTATTGATGAAGAATCTTCATTGGTATACACAGAAGGATAAAAGGCAACACAATAGTGCATGCATTGTGTTCTTACCTATATGCCAAAGGTTTCTTCTTAAGTGAATTTGAAACATTTTTGTGAAAGAAGTAGGGCTGTAGTTGTAACCGGTTTTCTGCTATGCTTGACTGACTGCATCAGGCAGGCAGTAGAAAATTCTGACAAATGTTTTTTTTAAAATTCTGTAGCAAGACAAAAAAACATTTCTGGTTGATCTGAAGGCACTTTTAGGCTTGATTTTAACCAACCAATACTGTCATGTCATTGTGAGGAAAAAGCGAGGCAAGTTTTTGGGTGATATTTTATCACTGGCCATGCCCACACCTTCATCGTCCCTACTATACAGTAATAATGATACTTACTTGGTCTTAGGCAAGTATACATACTCACCAGATATAGGCTTGGACCAGTTATGCTTTGAGGAGTACTCAAAATTTAGACTATGTGCTCAAACTTATGTCTTCAAAATAGCTGACTGTTTTATTAGAGTAAATCTTGGCTGCTGTTTTGAAGCAAGTGACTGCTCTATTACAAGTATTTCAGTCTTAATTCTGTGATCATCTCAATCTTGCTGCTGAACTCCTCTGATAGAGTTAGGTGTCTCTAAAGGAAAGGTAATCAAAGGTGTGGTTGCATTTCCTTGTTTTATATAGTAAATCAATTGAGAGCTGCTATCTTTTTTCAATAATGCAAGCACTTCAAAGAGTTGTGTGACATCTACTGTATATGTACCTGTAAGGCAACTTGATAACTATGGTTTCTTTGCATGGAGATGACAACAAGGAAATTTGGAGATGAAAAAAGGTAAAGGTCAAGGTGGCACAGCTTTTGCAACTCGATGTGCAATGCATTGTTTAGCTTCTATCTTTTGACTGCACTCAGGAAGTAGACTTCAACAAATTTAAAGGATCACTATTGGTCTGGTTTTCTTAGTCTTAATGCTATATTGGATGTTAGATACATATGTACATACACTAAGATTCTTCCATGAATATAAGTGTCATTGTATAAAAAATTCTAGTTAGTGGCAGCATTTTGGGAGATTGTGCTATACAATATTACCCTACTGTATGATATTTCTTGCGCAAAAGCAGTATTGATACTAATAACTGTCCGTAATATCATATTCATTATGTCCAATGGCTCTATCTCAGACCATATCTTTTCATACTTATGACCTCAATTAAATATTCACAACTAGTATAACTCTGTTACTTAAGTCATCATAATTATTCAATAATTTTAGGTAATGTTCATCTTGACATTGAAGTTGACAGCACTTCACAAGATAGTTCAACTACTCTAAAAGTAGAGGACCAAGCACTTATCACTACTAATCAAAGCTCTCATCCTCTGGAAACCAGCCACAACTCTGATTCTACCACATCATGTTAGTATTTTACATTTTCATGAATGCGGTCACTGTAGAATAGTGCACCTTGGCTTTCAACAAAAAAAAAGCCAATATTGAAAAATTGTTCAATTGAAAATGACAATCAACAATAAAATAATGTTATGCTGTCATTATTCATAACTGTGTAAACCCTGGTGTTTTGAAAGCCTTGCCATTTTAATCACAAAGCCTTTAGTCCAGGTTCCATTACAAGAGTTTGGCTTGTTTAGGGCTTGCCTTTACATTTAATTTTCTTCAGATGAAGAAACAAGCCATTTTTATTGTACTTTAATCAGTGGTTAAGCAAAAGCTTGCTAAATTTTGGGTTGTTATAGAAGCATAGTGAAGTACAATATCTATACTCTCTAATAGAACAGTCACTTTGTAGTGAAATACTCTAATAGAGCATTCACTGATTAAATTGTTCCAAGATAATTGTATGAAATGCTGTTAATCTAGACGCATAATGCAAGCACAATAGAAACAGTGAAGAGGATAATATATAGGTGAAAATTTTGGAAATTCTTTGGACAAAATTTGAACATATTTGACTCAGGCCTACTGGCAAACTATAATTGATTGGATACTTCAAACCTCTATGTCTAAGCATTCTACAGTATGTGAAATAGGTGGGGATACAGTAATTATTTTGTTATAATTTTGGGAATAATAAGTATATTTAGGAATCAGGAATTATGTTGGAATTTTGAAAGAATTTACAGTGTTAGGATATGCAATTTGTGTTAAAAGATTGAGATACTCTGATAGAACAATCGTGCAATTATGTTTTTATAATAAGCAGTCACTGTGAAATACTTTAATGTATCAATCAGTTCAAAGAATCCAAGATTATATTATGTGACCAATTTTCGGCTAATTATCTATTTGGTCATACATGAAATATTTAAAATTTTAATGTTTGGGATGTTGCAGCTTAGTGCAAGATCCTGCATGTCTTAAATTTCGAAAACTAATAACAAATGCATGGATTTGCACCATAAAAGCTTGTTATTTAATTTTGGGTGTCAAATGATTGATTCCAAAATTCAGTCTCATTTAAAGCTGAAATGTCAATGTAAATTGTGACCAAATTTTGGAAAATCACCCTTATGGATGTGCCTGAAACAATTAGAATTTTAAAACTAACATGTTGCTGTTAATAGCAGAGAACCCTTCAAATATTTTTAAATTTTTTCTTGTAACTCAAGGTATCTATGATTTATTCTACCCTAATTTAACTTATGTATAATGCTGTGTTTCAGAACTAAATATTTATAGTGCCGAATCTACCCATAAGAGTGAATTTCCAAAATTTGGTCACATTTGTCTAATACGTATACGGCAATAAATTTTTTGGTCAAAAATGATGACAAAATTTTGGGATTACATGTAATTATGAGTATTTCTCGTAAGCATAAGAGGTGAATTTTTGAGCACTGCTCAAGAGTATAATGCATAAATTCATTAGCATAATAGCCTTATACCTATATATAGTTATACCTTTCATAAATATGTTTATTATATATATTCTCAATTACGTAAATAAGAGCGTTGCTTCAATCCATAATTATTTGTGCATATGTATTCTACCAGCACCCAGTGATCTTAAAGTACCACGAAGTTCTAATGTGTTAACAACTCTAAAGAAACCAGAAGTTGCCAAAAAGCCAGATTGGCTAAACAATATAGTTAAGAGGGCTCTACAGGATCATCAACTGTTGCAATCTGATGAACTGTCTAAACCAACAGAACCACCACCACCTTATTCAGAGACTGCTGTACAGTTATGTGTGGTGTTGCACAGTTACACTGCTGAAAACAAACATGAGCATGATTTGATGTAAGTGCATTTAAGGTATATCATGTTGATGCTATCAATGCTCATAATTACAGTCCTGGTGAGATCATTGAAGTGACTTCACAAACAGAAGGAGGCTGGTGGCAAGTGCGTACTATGCATTTATCAATAATATTTACATGAAAAATTTACTTCAGCAATATTCCAAAAACAATTTGCAACTTCATGAATGCATCATTTAGCCACTAGCGATTTCAAAACAATAACATTTCTGATTATGAAAAATGTGACTTTCTCAGCAAAACCTGCCTAGCATACGTTTTGAGAAAAGTGGAAAAAAATATTGGTGAAATTATGCATGCTACAAAGAAAAAATATAGAAGTTTTAATTGAGCCATGCCAGTCTCAAGTCAAATGGACTCTATGTACCATCTCTCATGGAAAGTTCAAAATTTTTAATTTGTTTTTTAGCCCAAATGGTATACATGTCACATGCATTTGTGTTTGGTGAGGTAGATGCATGCAGACAAGATTGTCATCATTTTTTCAATACAACCGCTTCATATACATGTTTACGTCAAGTGACTACAGGGCTAACACCATACCTTGGTTGATCTTCCAATTAATGATGAACATTTTAAGCCAAATCTCTACACTGTAGACTAATGCAGATGGAAGTTATGCCTATAAATGTGAGCACTATAATTCCAAAGCTGCTCACCACAGCAAACTGAAACTTGGTGATCCATTTCTTGGACAGCTGAGAAAATAAAAATAAATTTGGAAGTTGTGCAAATTAGTTAGCCAAGATGGTCACAAAATAGAAGTTAAAAGTAATAAATTATGCAAAAAATACCACTATATAATATATACAGTATATATAATATATAGTACAGTTAATTTATGAGGAAGACTTCAAGTATAGTGAAATGTTATAGGGTATCTGCTGCAACAGACATCTATTTAAGTGATCAGGTTATAACAAGTTTGCATGCACTAAAATTTTATGGTTTGTACCTGATTGTTCTTCTGTAATGCACATAGGGTAAATACGAGGGGGCAATCAAATTCTTTCCTGCCAATTTTGTTCAGGTAAGATGATATAAATGTCATGAGATACTGTTTTATAGTGTCAATTCCAATTGTAATTATAGCCATTACAACCTGGTGATAAGGTCATGAAGGTGGTGCAGGACTACTTGGCTTGTGCAGGTGATGAAATGAACATTGCGAAAGATCAGGTTAGTTTATGTACTGTCACCAGAGCTTGATGTGGTTCCCAACAGGTTGTAGTGTGGAAACAAGACCTTTCTGATAAATGGGTGAAAGCTATGGCAGGCAACAGTTTTGGAAAAATTCCTAGGTCATATGTTAAAGAGATGCCAGCTGCAGAATAGAAACTGTAACATTTTGACATTTAACACTTGTTGCTAAGTAAAGATAATGAAACTTTGCTACTATTAATATTGTGCCAGTTCAAAGTGATAATATTATGCCCCCAGTAAAGCTATATACTTCAAAATTTTATTGGGATCATGTAGTGACTGCCAAGAAAATCTTACAAAATGATAGAACTGTATATTAGGGATCATAAAGGTTTTGGCTTTTCTGGACAAACTGTCACCTTAAAACCAGTTACCTCACAATACCATCATGGTACCTTGGCAGATATAACCGAGCCCAACAGTGCCTTCAGTATTACCTGAAATGCTTCCAATAATGCTTCTAATAATGCAATTCAAATGCTTCCAATCACATTAATTACATAACAACTTGGTAACATGGGTGGCACAATTTTGCTGTAGTTGTTGTAGCTACGCTAGCAATCTGATCTTTTCTTAAAGGTGGACCCCACACTGACAATACATGTGTTTTTCTGGAGAAGAGCAATGACTTAGACAACAGTTTCAAGATTGAGAATGTCAAAACCTAAATATTTCAAGGGGCAAAATTTTCAAGGTTGAGCAATGTTACTTTACGTTACTAAAATATTTTTTTGTTTATTGCAGATTTGCAGACACTTCCTAAATTATTATACTATGTGGAGGTCTAAATATTTCAAGGACAAAATTTTTGCTGCTAATACACAAAATAACAAAAATTTCCCCCTTGAAATATTTAGGCTATACAGTAGCTACTGCATTTCTGAATGTTGTGATTGAGTGACTGCTGCTCTATTAGGCCAAGCACTCCAAGTATATTATCTGTTTCCTGTCCACCGCCTGCATCTGGTAAATATTCACTGGTTGCTCCACTGCTCTAGATCAAGGGAGATACACATGGTGCCATGACTCTGTTCTTCAGGTCTTTGTTATCGGGTTTAAGAGAATTCTACCACATTAAAAGCTTTATATTAGCTGATCTCCCTGGCTATCATGCAAGTGGTAGTCCATTAGGTACTATTC
The DNA here is from genome assembly GCF_963678975.1 of Dysidea avara. Taxonomy (NCBI): domain Eukaryota; kingdom Metazoa; phylum Porifera; class Demospongiae; order Dictyoceratida; family Dysideidae; genus Dysidea; species Dysidea avara. The sequence goes on from NC_089275.1 coordinate 1,314,649, forward strand.
CACCTTACCTCTCTTCATCTCTCAGTAGATCAGATTTGGTATTGCCTTCTAATGATGCAATCATATTATTGTTTAAGCTGTCAGTAATACTAACCACCATCTGTAAGCTACTAACAGCAGAAAAATAGATCGCTATAGCTCTGGATATTGGCCTGTATACCCAGCTTGTTACAGTCGAGATTGGTTGCTAAGGACATACGACACTGATCAACGTATCTCATGTATCCAAGTTGCCATCCAGAGCTATTAAGCCATTGTTTGATCAATCTGCCAGAATTGTAATATTCTGCTCATGCAGAATTTTCAATGCTTGCTCCTGAGAACTGTGGGATCCCATAGATCTGTTAAACTAATTTATTTAAACTAATAATTGATGTGTGTGTGTGTGTTTTGTTTTTCTTGTGTGTGTGTGTGAGTTTGCCTTTTCAGGACTACAACTGCTTCTTGGTACCCTGCATCTAGGCACGTAATTCCCTGTACATTTGTTGTAAACGTATTAAATCATAATTTCGTATTCTTCCATTATTTCCTGTTTTTTTCTTACATTCTGTACAGAATCAGCAAAAGCCGTCTTGTAACAGTGTCAGCTCGCGTGTTAGCAGTGCTATCAAGTCAGCACAAATTCACAATTGTGTTATTTTTGCAGCTTAAGCTTTAAAAAGGAAGGTACAAGCTTAAGCATGCTTTTACGCAGCTTTTTATTGTTGTGCCAGGAAAAATAATGGCTTGAAACACCTGGTATGAGAAGTTACCATTCATCTATGGAAATGAACGCATGCAAATATGCCTGAGTCCAGAATGGAAAACAGAGAATTTATTTGGAGTGGCCTAGAGTATCTTGATCTGAACATCTTGTACCTTTGCAAATCAATGCAAATATAGTTTTAACTACTTGAATACACTTGATTGGTTTCCAGAACCTCAGAACTCCCCTGAGCTGCCCCTGAGATCATCTACACCTGTAACTACAGTATACTAGTTGGAATTTGCATATTCCAACTTCAGTCATAGAAGTAGAGACTGTTAAATGTTGATTTTCATTGCTATGATCTGTAAAATTTAAATGCGTTCCCTACACTTGTTTGTAGCTACATACATCAAAGGAAAAAATGATGCCAGACACATGCACCCTTGCTGAAAAGAATGAAGCGGATATTCTGTTCCACCTGCTATGCAATGTTGAAAACAAAGAACGGTGTGTTTGAAATCAACCCAGTCACAACAGAAATTGATAGCTTGTGATGAAGCTATGTAGCATGAATGAACACCTATCAAGGGTGTAGTCAGAAAATTTTAGAAGGCAATTTGCAAGACAAACCTGACTACTTTCACTGCTCTTTTAGAGTATATAAATTTTGCAGTACCAAATGCCTTTCATTTAAATACAATCCCCTAACTTTTACTGAGGAAACTGCCTCGGTTTTCTTAATGGTAACAATGCTGCTGACTATTCGGTAATGGTGAAAGAAAATGAGCCTCAAAGGAAGACAAAGGTATGTCCATGTTGCATGCTGCTGCAGTAGGTTGGAAAAAAGGTATGTCTTGGTTTGAAGCTATGTTGAACAGTGAAAAAATCCAGACTTTAGTGTAAACCATTGAGTAATAGCTGTAATGCTTGACTGGAGGCATTAATCAGGCAGTCTGTCAGTTAGCAGAAATTCTGCTAAACAAATTAAAATAATTAAATTTTGTTGGAAAGGGTTTGGGTTGTTCTGTTATGATAAGGTAACTTGTCTAAACCAGCCAACAAAATATGAAAGTCATAAAAGTAATTAAATTAATTAATTGTGTAGCCACATATGTTTCTCAAACCAGCGTTGAAACCGGGTCGGGTCATCCGGGTCACATTTTCTCCGGATTGGATCACGTGAGAAACGAAATTGTTCGTTTGACGACGTGGAAACTTATAAACGCTATCGCGTAGCTCTTTCGTGAGCCACGCCCACTTTTCGCATTACCAACATACGCGAGGGTAGCTATTGTCAGTAGGTGAAGACCTTTTTTTTTTGTTTGGTCTTCAACCTACAGCTAGGCTGAAGTTGCAATATTTACTCAACACGAATCGAACGCTCAAAATGTAGACTCGTTCGCTCGCTCGAGACTAGCCGAAACACGTCTCGGCTTTAATTAATCCGGGTCACATCCGGGTCAGTGGGTCATCCGGGTCAACAGTAGTGACCCGGTTTCAACGTTGTCTCAAACATGAGCAGACAGTCATGCGAAAGCATCTACAGTCCATAATATGTATTTCACAATTTGCCCCCAAATACTTACTCCCCGTAAAACTCCATTTGCCATAGAAATTTTTATTTATTTTTTATTTATTTTTTTAAAACAAATTAATGACATAAGATAAAACAGTACATAATAAACAAAAACAAATTATCTTACATATGGGCCTCAGCGACCTGCACAGCAATCGGTGCCTCAGCAATGGGACAGCGCAAACTGGACCTGGCACCGTGAATGCACATAATTGCAGACCTCAACAAAGAGAAGCTCAATTTACATCTCAGCCATCCCATCACTATTCCATAGGAAAGACTGTGCTTTGCACTCAAAAGGTTGGCCAATCTCTTATAAAACTGAGTAGCAGCATCACCCATTCCACCAGTAGTAGTAAAAATTAAGGGAGTAAATGAGGCATTCTCTACTTCATGAACCCGTTGTTGGTATTCACGTCTCTTTTCCTTGTCATGACGTCGGTATGCAGAGTGTAGGGGTTGATTTGAGGGTGCACTAGGGTTAAAAATTCTGACATCAAAGTATGACCTCTCAAATCGTCCTCCCCAAAAACCTTGCGTTATCATCACGATTAGCTGTTTTGTATTGAAGGGTCTCACCAGAAAGAGGCTGAAGGTGAGGTTCAGTGACCTTCAGCCATAGAAATAGCCACTACTTTGAGCATGGTGAAGTATAATATTATACTTATACAAGTACACAGAAAAATTTGGAATTTTCAACTAGAGTAGGGACCAGTAGCACATCGATAAAAAGTACTGAAACAAGTTGGAGTAGTGCACGATATTAAATCACAGTAAAACAATAAAAAGTGTTATATCCCTACTGTGCTCAAGGTACCATAATGGAAATGCACAGTAGGGATATAACATTTCTTATTGTTTTAGGCCCCTATTTGGTGATTATTAGTTTCTCATCCAGCCTTTCTAATTATTATGATGCGGGCGGGAGGGTATTACCATTATGTCATTATTTTATAATATTAACACACTGATGTACAGACCTTGTCCATATTGTCTTTCTTTCTTACTACAAACATTTCCTTCACTACTTTTCGTGATTGGCAACTGTTTTTCGACAGTTAACTGAAAGCCTGCTTTGATGAAGTCGATAAAACACGATTGCAACTGGCACTGCAGCAATTTGCTAAGGAAACAACAGTTCTCCTGGCGATATATAGCGCATTGTAGCGTTCATCAACAAACAATTATAACAGTTTGGTATCACGTGTTCTTCTGAGCATGCACAGAGTAAATATTTATTTATTTTTATTTATTTATTGATTAGTAAACACCCAACAGGGTTTTTACGCTAATGTACAAGGTACGTACACATAAGTGCCTAGTTTAAGTTACAATAACATAAGTGCCTATAATTTAGGTTACAATAATGATTAGTACTAAGTTACAATAAGTGCTAAGTTACAATAGGTGCTAGGTTACAACTAGTGCTAAATTACAGTAAGTGGTAAGTTACAATAAGTGCTAGAATTACAATGAGTACTAAATTACAGTGAGTGCTAAGTTACAATAAATACAATAAGTGCTAAGTTACAGTTATAAAGTAGGAGTAGTTGATTGTTTAAATGTTTCAAGATCAATGGTAGATAGATTTGGGATACATAGATCGTTCCAATGGGGAATAGTTCTGGGTAGGAATGAATAGAGATATGTGTTTACTGAAGATTGTATATGATTAAATTTCTGATCATGATGGGCTCTGGTAGCAGTTTGATTTAATAATGGCTTACCATGCGGTAGCTTAAGAAGGATGCGGGCGGTGGATGAGAAACTAATAATCACCAAATAGGGGCCTTACTGTGATTTAATATAGTGCACTACTCCAATTTGTTTCAGTACTTTTTATTGATGTGCTATGGTTCCTACTCTAGTTGAAAATTCCAAATTTTTCTGTGTAGCTAGCTACTTGTTTGTTAACTTTTTTTTGTAAATAATTGGGGCGAGCCTGAGCGAGCCCCAGTATAGTCGAGGAATGGTACGTACGTTGTGTTCACGAAAATTTACCGAACGAAAACGGACTGCCCCACACTGTTAGTGAATGGTACGTACGTCGCGTTCACGAAAGTATACTGAAAGAAAACGGGTTGCTCCACGCTGCTTCGCGAAAATTTCATGAGCGGTGTACTTTTACTCCACATGGCTTAGCACGTGGTTTGATGGCTGAACGAGAAGAAAGGTTGGCTAGAAGGGGAGAGCGCGACAGACTACGAAGAGCACAAGAAACGCCTGAAGAAAGAGAGACCAGGTACTGAGCTAACTAGTTTTACTTGTAGTACTAATAGAACCTTATCACACTGACAGGCGGGCTAGACGGAATGCATATGACAGAAATAGGCGTGCAAGCTTAACCACCGAAGACAGACATGTTGTGAATCAAACTCATAGAGAAAGACAACAAGCTACATTTCTACTTTCACGAAATGGTAACAGCTCTAATATTAATCCCTCTATTGATGACCACGATGTTATAAGGAGAATGCAGCAAGAATTTCATGGAAAGCTAGCCACATTGCAGAGCCAACTATGTTTCATATGTTTAGAGCGTCATGATTTTAGCACCAATGATCATGCAGGTGCATGCAATCGTTGCCATAATGATTCTTTACTACCCAAGCTGTACTCTGCTGCCAACAATATGGACCCTGGACCAGTCCCACCTGAGCTCACTGTAAGTTGCAGAAGACAGGGAGATAAGTCCTAGCTGACTATGCTTCCACACAGTTATGTAGCTATATATTGGCAGGCCACTGAGCCTCCTAACTTGACCTTTTTCACCTTCCTCCAGCTAACTCTAGAGTAGCCTGAGCATTTCTGTATGTATAGCTACAGACACACACACATTGAAGAAATACAGTTGATGCCGCATTACTTTACACAACTCAGGCTCGCCCCATCATGCTTTTAGCATCTGTCTAGTTATTATGACTGGTGAGCCCACGCATACCGTATCTGAAATGGTGCCGCGCGCCCCAGCTGTATTGATTATTATCTGAAAAATGAAGTATCCATTACGCTTCGTTGTCTGTATGTTCAATCCGTTACACAGCAGTACGAATCAAGAACTGTTCGAAAAGCACCTCTGCAAATCAAAATAGTCACTACGACACAGGGGCGGAGGTAGTTGATATGTGGGGGGGCTGACCCAGACTTATGGAAATGAGGCACTCACTACATTGTCTCTGGTTTGGTAAGGTGAGACAAAAAAAAAAAAGGTCACAACCAGCTGACCATAGCTTTCTACCTCACCAGCTACACATTGTAGCTGATAAACTACATAAAAATCCTTACATAGCTCACTACACACTGACTGCTTTATTAGAGTGACTGCTCTATTCATAGATTATATATTCCTTACCAAGGAATATATAATCTTATTCTATGCTCTATTAGAGTATCTCGATCTTTATCACAGTTTTCAGCCCCACCCCAAGAAGGATAATTTCGGTGTGATATCATTCTGAAGGGCTAAGCCGCCTATGCTACGAAAAGTACGGACGATTTCCGTTACGAAGAGAAGCCATCACGTGCTGTCACAGAAAAATCGGTCCGGGTACAAATTGGTCTGCCCAGACCAATTTTAGATTCCAAAACTGGTCCGGCCAGACCAAATTTGGTCTACCAAAATCGGTCCTGCCGGACCAGTTTTAGTATCCAAAATTGGTCCTCCCTAGCCAAAATAGGTCCGGGGCCTAGGCTATGATTGAATTCAATGAGATGATTCAGGCTAGTCATCGCAGGCCCACAAGGACAGCGGCACCGGCATAGATTATCAAGAGTCCGCCGTATGACACTGTGACAGTACCGTACTGTTTACACGCTCATGCTCGTGTCACTGTCCTTTGACTAGCCTACAAAAGGCTCAGACTTTGACTGACTAACAAACCGGCAAGGAAATATAGTCACCACAAGAAATCAGAGAACTAAACCATCACCAGGGAGATGTTGAACCAATTAGTCAGTCAGCTAATTAGTAGCTACATGAATAATTGCATCTACATTGCACACTTAATTGAATTCATGGTATAAAGTGCATAATTATAGCTATGTTGCTGGGATAATAAGGATTTCATGTAGTACAGTGTGTATAATGACAAAATGTTTAATAACAATAAAGTAAGCACTTCTAGTTCTATTAGAAAACCATTCCAAACATTCAAACTTTCTGTCCTTTACATCTTCTAATTGAACTTGAGCACAAATGGTGTGGCTCCATGATTTGCATCGGATTTGATTTTGCTTCACCAGTAATGATCATGTTATAAAAAGTAAATAAACGAGTAGAAGGAAAAAATAGGAATTTTAAGTTCAATAAGAAACTAAAAAAGCATAGAGACAAGGGAGGTTACCTACACCTTCAGATACAAGGGAAATTTAATTCCTAATTCAATCATGGTCGGTTATATACATATCAAGACACACGGTAGTGTCGTGCGGCCCAAGAAGCCAGCGCGCCACACTGTGAGTATATTTACATTTGTTACCGTGTTATTCTGTCACTTTGCTTCTTGAGTTCTGATCCTTTGATGCGCACTTATTGGAATGCCCAGACGGCGTAAGAAGAGCCGTCAAAAACAACCAGTTGAACTGTCTAATATTGACGTCGATGTTGACGATGATGACCCTGATCGTGTGTGGTGCTCTTGTGGGCGGCCTTTTGGTACTGATGGGTTTATGATTAAGTGTGATGGCCACAGTGAGAACTGCTTCCAGTGGTATCATGGCCATTGTGTCGGAATCACTACTGCTGAAGGTAGAATACTTGATGTTGATAATGGACCATTTATTTGCCCTACTTGTGCAACCAGTTCAGATGTGCGAAACCTTCCTTCCTTTAACTTGTCAACTCTTACTACTTTCGAGTGGCGTGGCTCACCTAGCCCTGCTGTGCTTGAATTACTCGACCAACTATACTTTCAAGTTGTCCATTGGAAACCAAACTTGTTTACCGTGCCATCAGGTAACTTGGGTAAATCCTTTGTATCTGAACTTGCATCATTGCTGCACTCCTTTAGTAAACAGTCAGCTCTAGAGCCATTTGCCTTAAAGGCTGCCATGTTGATGCCCAACTTGCTTTTACAGAAACCCCACAACGAGTCCAAACTCAGTTTTCGAGTAGTTTGCTCTTGCCTTCAGTGACGACTTGATCTTTGGCTTAAGGGTGAATTTTTAGCTTTATTTAATGAAGGGATTGTCATACAGAAACATCTATCTGCTTCACCTCACTATCGTCCTTCCTGTGATGATCAAACTCATTCTTCCAGGTTTTCCCACCTTATGACTCAGGGCCGTGTTAATGTTGCTCTTCGCTGTCTGTCTCCTTCTTGCGACTGTGGCCCTCTTAACTTGGATCATGTAGTGGGTTCATTGTCTGATGGTTCTCCCAAAACTGTGTTTGATGTATTGCGTGAAAAACATCCTTATGGTCGTGTTGCAGACCCTGATGCTATACTTGATCCCGTTGACTCCTCTCAATCGTTTCATCCAGTTCTATTTGATGGCTTAGATGCTGCTTTAATTAAATCAGTGGTCATGCAGATAAGTGGCTCTGCAGGCCCTTCTGGTCTTGATGCTCATGCTTGGAGACATCTTTGTACGGCATTTGGTGATGCTTCTAATGACTTGTGTGCAGCTATTTCTGCTTTTCCCCCTCATATTTCCACCTCTTATGTTAATTCAAAGTATTTATTCACTTACTGTGCTTGTCGCCTAATTCCTCTCGACAAGCGTCCTGGTGTTCGCCCTATTGGTGTGGGTGAAGTTTTGCGAAGAATTATTGGAAAGGCTGTGATGAGAATTATAGGGCGTGATTTACAGCTGGCTGCAGGATCCTCTCAATTATGTGCTGGTCAAATGGGTGGGTGTGAAGCTGCTGTCCATGCAATGAAACAAATATTTGACTTGCCTGAGGTTGATGGTGTTCTCCTTGTTGATGCTAAGAATGCCTTCAATGAGTTAAATCGTCAAGTAACACTCCAAAACGTTGAGGTCCTCTGCCCTTCTCTTGCTCCTATTTTAATTAACACTTATCGTACTGATGCTTTTTGGTTACTGGAGGTCGTACCATCTTTTCTAGTGAAGGGACTACCCAGGGTGATCCTCTCGCTATGGCTATGTACACTATCGGTACCTTGCCCTTGATTTCTCGTCTTACTGATCTAGTAAAGCAGTGCTGGTATGCTGATGACTCTGCTGCTGGTGGCAAGCTTTCCAAACTTAAGCAATGGTGGGACTTGTTATCTTCTGTAGGGGCCTGTTATGGCTATTTTCCAAATGCTACTAAAACTATCTTGATAGTCAAGGAAACTGTTTTAACGGATGCTAGAACAATCTTTGGAGACTGTGACATTCAGGTTACTGCTGAAGGACACCGTTATCTGGGAGGTGTAATTGGCACTCCTGCCTTTGAACAGCTATTTTTGAGACGTAAAGTGGATGGCTGGATTGATGATCTTAAGACCTTGAGTCTCTTTGCCGAAACACAACCTCATGCTTCCTATACTGCTTTTTGTCATGGTCTCTCTTTCCAATGGAACTATTTTTTTTCGTGTTTCTTCTTGTTCTACAGACCTTTTCCTTCCTCTTGAACATTTTGTTAAATCTGTTTTCCTTCCTAGTCTATTGGGTCGAACTGTCCCTGGTGATGTTGAGAGAAAGCTATTTGCCTTGCCTGTGCGGCTAGGAGGCCTTGGTGTGTTTGATCCTTCGATTGTTGTGTCACAGCAGCGTTCCTGCTCTGTGGAAGTAAATGCTGGTCTTGTTGGCTTGATTATCTCTCAGGTACATCAACTAGGTGACTGTCTTGATGCACAGGTTCAGTTGCGATCCAAGTATCACTCTAGGAGCCATCAAGAGCAACTTCAATCTGCCAATTACTTGTTCAATGAACTTCCTCCTAGCATGCGTTCCTCAGTCATGTTGGCTCAGGAGAAGGGTGCATCGAATTGGCTCTCTTGTCTTCCATTGAGCCTCAATGAGTCACTCCCGCTGCACTGATAATGTAATATTTAATGATTCCAATCTAACACCTTTAGATAACCCTAATCGCGGTAAAAATCACATAATTAAACTTAATGTGCACAAGTCATCCACCAACCATATATCACCTGATATAATTAAAGTTATCAGTGTCAACTATTGTAGTTTAAGGTCAACATCCAGACGAGCTAGATTTTGTGGACTTTTACAAGAACACGAGCCGGATATTATAGTGGGTTGTGAATCACATCTTGACAGCTCTTACTTATCATCTGAAATCTTCCCAGCAAGTTTCAATATATACAGAAAAGACAGATCAGCTGGTGGAGGGGGTGTATTCTTGGGAATTAAAGATACCTTAGTTTGTACAGAAGAACCTAACTTAGATACTACTGCAGAACTTATCTGGGCTAAGATAAGCCTCCATAACTTACCATCTCTTTATATCTGCTCATACTACCGACCACCACATTCTGACCTACAATCAATTCTCGAACTCAATGAATCGATAGTTAAATTAACCAGACAAAATCAAAGCTGCAATTTTATCCTTGCTGGAGACTTCAATCTTCCCAGCATTGAATGGAGTGACGGTCAGGGAACCATCTTACCCAACCCCACCTATGGACATGGCTTAAATGAAGCTTTTATTGACATTATAAATAACCACAACCTAGAACAGTTTGTCAGTTCACCAACTAGGCAAAATCATGTACTAGACCTTGTATTTGTATCGACACCATCTCTAATTAAAGAACTTCATACTGCCCCTGGAATGTCAGATCATGAGATAGTAACATTTTCGATCAACTGCAACCGTCCCCTAGTTAACAAGAAAGCTTCTCGTAGAATATATCTATATCATAAAGGTGACATAACTGGTTTAAAAAATGAACTCCAAGAATTTCAAGAACATTTTAGTGCTTCAGATCCTTTGCAGAACTCAACCGAACACAACTGGCAGCTTCTAAAAGATGCTATTCAGACAGCCATTTCCAAGCATATTCCATCCAAACTTGCAAAATCACGGGACAAGTTACCATGGATTAATCCGCTAATCAAACAGAAAATGAAATTGAGAAAGCGCCTGTATGACAAGGCTAAGCGAACAAGTAACTACACTGACTGGTGTGACTATAAGCAAGCTAGAAATGAAGTTAACACATTACTAGAAACTGCACATCGTAACTACTGTACCAACTTATTTAATGATTCTTCTTCAAGTAAAAAACGATTTTGGTCATATATTAAGACAAAAAGAAAAGATAACACTGGAGTTGCACCACTTAAGGATGGAGAAAATATTTGTACTGATGCGAAACATAAAGCTCGTGTTTTAAATAACCAATTTCAGTCTGTATTCACAACTGAGGATTTATCAAATGCACCACAGCTAGATCACTCCGTTCATCCTTCAATTCAAGACCTCAGTTTCTCAATCCATGGCATCCAACTACTACTGGAGAGGCTCGATCCTACCAAGGCTCCTGGACCTGACCATCTTCCCACTAAAGTAATTAAGCTTTGTGCACCACAAATCGCTCCTGTATTACAGACCATCTATTCCCAATCTTTAGAACATGCTACTCTCCCTCAGGATTGGTTGTCAGCTAACATCACCCCTGTCTTCAAGAAGGGAAATTGAAGTTCTCCTGCAAATTATAGACCAATCTCACTAACATCAGTCCTTTGTAAAGTAATGGAACATGTTATTTTTCACCATATAATGTCCTTTTTTACATCACTAAACACTTTAAATCCTCTACAACATGGATTCAGGCCCAACCACTCCTGCCAAACACAACTAGTTGATTTTATAGATGAGATCCAACGATCTATGAATAGCCAGCAACAGACTGATTTATTGTTTATAGACTTTTCTAAGGCTTTTGACACAGTTCCTCACAAAAGACTATTAAACAAATTAAAATTCTATGGTATACGAGGGCCTCTTCTTCAATGGATCTCTTCCTGGCTAACCAAACGATATCAAAGGGTAATTGTTGATGGAGAATCATCTAGCGCAACAACTGTTAAGTCTGGGGTACCACAGGGTACTGTACTAGGCCCCCTTATGTTTCTTGTATATATTAATGACATAAATGAAAACATTACATCCTCAGTTTGATTGTTTGCTGATGACTGTGTTATTTACAAGACTGTTACAACACCGCAAGATTCAAAGCAGTTACAGGAAGACTTACATAAAATATGTGAATGGACTCACAAATGGCAAATGAAAATAAATGTTGAGAAATGTACTGTGCTGAGGTGTACTCGTTCCCTGAACCCCATACAATATACGTATACCTTATCAGGTCATAATGTCGATATAAAGAAGTGCCATACATACTTAGGTGTAGCGATTGATAACACTATGTCATGGTCATCACATATACAAACAGTAAGTAACAGAGCAACCAAAGTGCTAAATTTTATTAAACAAAACCTAAACAACTGCCCATCTGATACTAAAAGAACAGCGTATTTAACATTGGTTCGACCAATTATGGAATATGCTGCCCCAGTTTGGGATTCGTATTATAACACTGACATTTATAAGTTAGAAAAGGTGCAAAGAAGAGCTGCTCGATGGATTTCATCAGATTACTCCAGAAATAGTGTTACGTCATTATTGTCCTCTCTTAGTATACCTACATTACAACAACGCCGTCAGTCATCAAGATTAACACTATTCTATAAAATAATTAATAATACACTACCGATCTCCATCCCCTCACATTATCAAAGAACTCAATTTTGTAACAGGCAACATCACCCCAATCATTTCATTCTGCCACAAGCAACCCTCAACACCTATAAATATAGTTATTATCCTAGAACTGTTAAAGACTGGAATGAGTTGCCAATTAATATAATAGAATCTAGAAATTTGGATGAATTTATTTACGTACTTAACCTTCACTACTGTAATTAATTATCAAATTGCATGTATGTATGTATGTATTTGATTGTACCATTTGGGGTTTTCACCCCCTGGGCAAACCAGCTGAGCTGACTGCCCAGTACCCAATCTTAAATCTTAAATTGAAGTCGCATAATTTTGTGCTTTATAAAACTGTTTTTCGTGATGCAATTGCGCTTCGCTATCATTGGCTACCATCTGCCTGCCCTACTTCCTGTGCCTGTGGTCACTCTTTTACCATAGAACATGCTCTGTCTTGCCCAAAGGGTGGGTTTCCTTCTCTGAGACATAATGAAGTGCGTGATCTAACTGCCTTTTTACTTTCCGAGGTCTGTAACAATGTTGTCACTGAACCCCACCTTCAGCCTCTTTCTGGTGAGACCCTTCAATACAAAACAGCTAATCGTGATGATAACGCAAGGCTTGACATTGCAGCTAATGGTTTTTGGGGAGGACGATTTGAGAGGTCATACTTTGATGTCAGAAGTTTTAACCCTAGTGCACCCTCAAATCAACCCCTACACTCTGCATACCGACGTCATGACAAGGAAAAGAGACGTGAATACCAACAACGGGTTCATGAAGTAGAGAATGCCTCATTTACTCCCTTAATTTTTACTACTACTGGTGGAATGGGTGATGCTGCTACTCAGTTTTATAAGGAGATTGGCCAACCTTTTGAGTGTAAAGCACAGTCTTTCCTATGGAATAGTGATGGGATGGCTGAGATGTAAATTGAGCTTCTCTTTGTTGATGTCTGCAATTATGTGCATTCGTGGTGCCAGGTCCAGTTTGCACTGTCCCATTGCTGAGGCACCGATTGCTGTGCAGGTCGCTGAGGCCCATATTTAAGATAATTTGTTTTTGTTTATTATGTACTGTTTTATGGGAGTTTGTAAAAGACGGAATAAGGAATAACGGAATAACTCGCATCACAACGAACGGGCATTTATATGGCTTATGCAATGTTAGGATGATTGTACTGTTACAGCTGTGAACTCATCCCTCGTAGATATCCTTACAATGTAGGGTGATTGCGTGTACTGTTACAGCTGTGAACTACACTGCTTCGTCACTCATAGATGTCCTAGCGAAATGATTACTATACGCTCTTACTACTACTGTATGTAGCTAAGCTAGAATATACAGTAGTTAGCTATTAGTTTCGTTTTCGAGTCTTCATCCTTCCAGTGGAGGGATGAAAGAAAACGACTGCCACGCCCCCTTTGCTCATGATGTCGGTACCATACTTAACATACAGTACCCGCTTACGAAGTGCAAAATTACATTTGATTATAGCTCTTACTAGCTCCCTTTTAAAACACTACGTAAAAATACTCGTCTCCCGTGGATGACAGCCGAGCTCACACGCCTAATAAGAAAAAAGAAACGAGTATATAAGAGGGCTAAACTTCACAAGCGAGACTCAGATTGGTCAGAATACAAAGATTTACAACGTAAAGTACGTCAAATGTTAAAACATAAGCACAGGGCTTATATTACTAACATTATTTCATCCTCAAACGATAACAAATTGTTCTGGAGATATATTAAAGCTAAACAACAAGATACTACAGGAATTACTACCTTAAAAGGTCCTGATGGTGAAGCTATAACAGAGTCAATAGATAAAGCAAATATCTTAAATGAACATTTTAAATCTACATTTACCACAGAACAATTTGATAACTTTCCTTCTAAGTCCAATTCTCCGTATCCATCTATGCCACATTTTGAGATTACCACACAAGGAGTTTACAATATACTAAATGAAGGTAATTCAAACAAATCTCCAGGTCCTGACAAGTTACACCCTTATGCCCTAAGAGCCACAGCAGCAGAGATATCACCTATGCTTACCCACATCTTCCAACAGTCTCTGAGCTACGGTAGATTACCAACTCAATGGAAGCATGCATATGTCACACCAGTTTATAAAAAAGGAGACAAATCAGATCCCAAAAACTACCATCCAATATCACTAACTTCAGTAATCTGCAAAACCATGGAGCACATCATTGTCAGCCAATTAATGAAACATCTAGAGTCAACCAACATCTTAACAGAAAATCAATTCGGCTTCAGAGAACATCACTCCTGTGAATCACAACTGCTTGTGACTGTCAATGATATAGCCAAAGCAATAAACAATAAACTACAGGTAGATTTGGCAGTACTAGACTTCTCCAAGGCCTTTGACAAGGTTGCACATGCTCGACGTCTAAACAAACTGGAGTATTATGGAGTGAGAGGAAGTTTGCTGGAATGGTTTGAATCATTTCTACACAACAGAACACAGCAAGTAGTAATAGAAGGCCGTTATTCCATATCTTGTGACATAACATCTGGTGTCCCCCAAGGCTCAGTTCTTGGACCTGCCCTTTTTCTAATATATATCAACGACATAACAAACATACATAGTGAGTTGCGACTGTTTGCAGATGACATTTTAATTTATAGGCCCATACACTCACCAAGTGATCAGAAGATTCTGCAGGATGACTTAACTACTCTTATAAAATGGGCAAATGAATGGCAGATGGACTTTAATGTATCTAAATGCAACATCTTACAAGTTACCACACACAAAACATTTACATATCAAATGAATGAAGTGCCCTTGAAATCAGTAGGAAAGATTAAATATCTTGGAGTTTCTTGGACAATAAACTTTCATGGCACGATCACATTGACTACATATGCAACAAAGCAAATCGATTACTTGGTTTCCTAGAGCGAAATTTACATTCCTGTCATAAACACTTCAAAGAATATGCCTACAAACAATTTCTGCTACCATCTATCGAATATTGTTGTGCCATCTGGGACCCACACCACCAAAATGACATTTCTAAACTTGAAATGATTCAACATCGAGCTGCTCGTTTCGTCTTAAATAAGCCTTGGAACAGACACCACCGTGACAGTATCACAGACATGTTAAATGAACTAAATTGGCCATCTTTACAAGAACGCAGAAAGCAAGCACGCCTCATCCTATTGTACAAGATAGTTAATCATTTATTATTGGTCCCTAATCGCTGTCTGCCATCATTAAATCAAACTGCTACCAGAGCCCATCATGATCAGAAATTTAATCATATACAATCTTCAGTAAACACGTATCTCTATTCATTCCTACCCAGAACTATTCCCCATTGGAACGATCTATGTATCCCAAATCTATCTACCATTGATCTTGAAACATTAAACAATCAACTACTCCTACTTTATAACTGTAACTTAGCACTTATTGTATTTATTGTAACTTAGCACTCACTGTAATTTAGTACTCATTGTAATTCTAGCACTTATTGTAACTTACCACTTACTGTAATTTAGCACTAGTTGTAACCTAGCACCTATTGTAACTTAGCACTTATTGTAACTTAGTACTAATCATTATTGTAACTTAAATTATAGGCACTTATGTTATTGTAACTTAAACTAGGCACTTATGTGTACGTACCTTGTACATTAGCGTAAAAACCCTGTTGGATGTTTGCTAATCAATAAATAAATAAAAAATAAATAAATAAATAAGCTACTATTGTATGTAAAGTATGGTACCAATGTCGCAAGCAAAAGGGGTTGTGACAGCCGTTTCGTTTCATCCCTCCACTGGAAGGATGAAGACTTAAAACGAAACTAATAGCTAGCTAACTACTGTATATTCTAGCTGTGCTAGCGCAATGATACTTAGCTACATACAGTAGTAGTAGTAAGAGCATATAGTAATCACTTCGCTAGGACGGCTATGAGCGACGAAGCAGTGTAGTTCACAACTGTAACAGTACACGCAATCGCCCTAAGGCCAATGAAACTTGATTAGCAGTTTCGCGTCATCGCCCGCATGCTTTTGATACACCCGCATGGAATTTCATTATTGGTATTTCAGATCGAAATACTCTAATAGAGCAGTCATTTTTACTCTAATAGAGCAATCAGCTATGCTCTAATGGAAAAATCACTTGTTTAGGAGTTACAGAAATAGCTGAATATTCTTATATGGATTAGTAATGTACTTTGGCTACTTAATGCAAGAGTAACCAATGTAGATCTCACTGTTTTTTGGCAGAAATCTTCATGTTTGGGATGTGTGTTGTGCTTTTGGAAAATAATGAAAAATGAATAATAACCGCCCGCCCGCATCAAATTTTCAAAAATCTGAGCGAGAAACTGGTAATCAAGTTTCATTGGCCTAACATTGCAAGGATATCTACGACGGATGAGTTCACAGCTGTAACAGTACAATCACCCTAACATTGCATAAGCCATATAAATGCCCGTTCGTTGTGATGCGAGTTATTCCGTTATTCCGCTATTCCTTATTCCGTCTTTTACAAACTCCCCACCCTAACATTGCATAAGCCATATAAATGCCCGTTCGTTGTGATGCGAGTTATTCCGTTATTCCGCTATTCCTTATTCCGTCTTTTACAAACTCCCAAAATATTTACAGGAAGAAAGTAAACGCGATTTTCACACCTTTGTAGCTCCGTGACGTCCTTATCCGATTGAAACCAAAGTTGCTACAGAAGTGCCGGCTAGGTAGGGGAGTCCACATTCCAAATTTGAAGAAAATCGCTCCATCCATTTCCGAGATACGAGCGGCCAAAGTTTGGGTTTTTTTTCTTTTCGCACACTTAATTCCGCCATAAAACACGAATGCGTGCTCCAATCGAGCTGAAATTTGGCACACTTAAAGGGCTCATTACAGCGAATCTCAGTACCACGTTTGGTAGGAATCCGATGAACGTTCACGGAGCTATGACCGATTATTTGGGTAAAATAAGGTCGAAGGTCTGTCGCGCCCACAGGGTAAACCGCTTGAAGGAATGAGCTGAAAATTGCTATGTAGATGAAGTAACTATCGTAGTGCCTTTGTGTGGCTTGAAAGGAATCCAGTTAAAGGTCATCGAGATATAACACAAAACCCAACCTGTGTCACAATTACGCGATCGATTTTTATGAATAAAAACTATTAGTTTTCACGCCTACCAGGCAAACCGCTTAGAGCAGTGAGCTGAAAATCGGTGTGTAGCTGGAATAATTATCATAGAAAGTCCTTGCAGTAGTACAGAAGAATCGGATTACAAACCACTGAGTTATGATTCCAAAGCCAATTATGTGTAGCTTATGCGAGATCGAGATACTCTAATAGAACAGTCACCCTAATAGAGCATTCAACTACGTTTATAACTTACTCCATTATAGAATTATATTACATTGCAAGTTATTCTGTAGGGAGTTCAGCTACAAACAGTTAATCTTATAGACAATTCACCTACAAGCAAGTCACCCTGTAGAGAATTCAGCTACAAATATGTTGCTGTAGAGATTCAGAACATTATAAGTCACACTGAAGAGAATTCAGCGATAAACAAGTCGTCACCTTGTAGAGAGTTCAGCTACAACAAGTCACTCTGTAGAGAGTTCAGCTACAAACAGGTCACTCTGTAGTACAAACAAGTCACCGTGTAGCTGGAGAGTTCAGCAACCAATCAAAAAAACCACTCTGTAAAGAGTTCAGCTATACAAACATGTTATAACTCTATAGAGAAAGTTATAACTCTATATTGAGATCAGCTAGAAACAATTAGTCATCCAGTAGAGAGATCAGCTACAAGACATCACCTTATAGAGAATTTAGTTACAAAGAAACCACCCTGTAGAGAGTTCAGGTGCAACCATATCACCCTGTAGAGAGTGCAGCTATGAACAGATCACCCTGTAGAGAAAAAGTTATCCTGTAGAGAGATCAGCTAGAAGGATCACCTTGTAGAGAGTTCAACTACAAACAAATCACCCTGCAGATAGTTCAGCTACAAACAAGTCACCCTATAGAGAGATCAGCTAGAAGAAGTTACCTTGTACATACAAAGAAACCATCATATAAAGAGTTCAGCTGCAAACAAATCACCCTGTAGAAAGTACAGCTACAGATCACCCTGTAGAGAGACCAGCTAGAAGAAATCACCTTGTAGAGAGTTCAGCTACAAAGAAACCACCATGTAGAGAGTTCAGCTGCAAATAAATCATCTGTAGAGAGTTCAGCCAGAAACAAGTTCACCCTGTAGAGAGATCAGCTAGAAACAAGTCACCCTGTAGAGAAAGCAGCTACAAAGAAACCATCCTGTAGGGAGTTCAATTGCAAACAGAAAACCCTATAGAGAGTTCAGCTAGAATCAAGTCACCGTGTAGAAAGATCAGCTAGAAACAAGTCATCCAGAGATCAGCTAGAAACATATCATCCTGTAGAGAGATCAGTTAGAAACAAGTCACCCTGTAGAGAGATCAGCTACAAGAAACCATCCTGTAGAGGGTTCAATCACAAACAGAAATCCCTATAGAGGAGAGTTCAGCTAGAAACAAGTCACCGTGTAGAGAGATCAGCTAGAAACAAGTCATCCAGTGATCAGCTAGAAACAAGTCACCCTGTAGAGAGATCAGCTGGAAACAAGTCACCCTGTGGAGAGATCAGCTACAAAGAAACCATCCTGTAGAGGGTTCAATTACAAACAGATAACCCTATAGAGAGTTCAACTAGAAACAAGTCACCGTGTAGAAAGATCAGCTAGAAACAAGTCATCCAGAGATCAGCTAGAAACATATCATCCTGTAGAGAGATCAGTTAGAAACAAGTCATCCTGTAGAGAGATCAGCTACAAGAAACCATCCTGTAGAGAGTTCAATCACAAACAGAAATCCCTATAGAGGAGAGTTCAGCTAGAAACAAGTCACCGTGTAGAGAGATCAGCTAGAAACAAGTCATCCAGTGATCAGCTAGAAACAAGTCACCCTGTAGAGAGATCAGCTGGAAACAAGTCACCCTGTGGAGAGATCAGCTACAAAGAAACCATCCTGTAGAGGGTTCAATTACAAACAGATAACCCTATAGAGAGTTCAACTAGAAACAAGTCACCGTGTAGAAAGATCAGCTAGAAACAAGTCATCCAGAGATCAGCTAGAAACATATCATCCTGTAGAGAGATCAGTTAGAAACAAGTCACCCTGTAGAGAGATCAGCTACAAAGAAACCATCCTGTAGAGAGTTCAATCGCAAACAGAAATCTCTATAGAGGAGAGTTCAGCTAGAAACAAGTCACCCTGTAGAGAGATCAGCTAGAAACAAGTCATCCAGTGATCAACTAGAAACAAGTCACCCTGTAGAGAGATCAGCTGGAAACAAGTCACCCTGTGGAGAGATCAGCTACAAAGAAACCATCCTGTAGAGGGTTCAATTACAAACAGATAACCCTATAGAGAGTTCAACTAGAAACAAGTCACCGTGTAGAGAGATCAGCTAGAAACAAGTCATCCAGGAATCAGCTAGAAACAAGTCACCCTATAGAGAGATCAGCTATGAACAGATCACCCTGTAGAGTTCAGCTAGAAACAAGTTACCCTATAGAGAGATCAGCTAGAAACAAGTCACCCTGTACAGATTTCAGCAACAAACAGATCATCCTGTAGATAGTCCAGCTAGACCGTATAGAGAGATCAGCTAGAAGGAGTCACCTTGTAGAGAGATCAGCTAGAAAATAGTTGCCTTGTAGAGAGTTCAGTAACAAAGAAACCACCGTACCCTGTAGAGAGTTCAGCTACAAACAAATCACCCTGTAGAGAGTTTAGCAGCAAACAAATCACCCTGTAGAGAGTTCAGCTACAAACAAATCAACCTGTAGAGAGATCAGCCCGAGGAAGTCACCTTGTAGAGAGATCAGCTAGAAAAAAGTCACCTTGTAGAGAGTTCAGTGACAAAGAAACCATCCTGTAGAGAGATCAGCTAGAAACAAATCACCCTGTAGAGAGTTCAGCAACAAAAAAAACACCCTGTAGATAGATCAGCTAGAAACTAGACACAATATAGGGAATTCAGTTACAAGTAAATCACCTTGTAGAGAGTTCGGCTACAAACAAATCAACCTGTAGAGAGATCAGCTCAAGGAAGTCACCTTGTAGAGAGATCAGCTAGAAACAAGTCACCTTGTAGAGAGTTCAGTGACAAAGAAACCATCCTGTAGAGAGATCAGCTAGAAACAAATCACCCTGTAGAGAGATCAGCTATGAACAGATCACCCTGTAGAGAGTTCAGTGACAAAGAAACCATCCTGTAGAGAGATCAGCTAGAAACAAATCACCCTGTAGAGAGTTCAGCTACAAACAAATCACCCTGTAGATAGATCAGCTAGAAACTAGACACAATATAGGGAATTCAGTTACAAGCAAATCACCCTGTAGAGAGTTCGGCTACAAACAAATCAACCTGTAGAGAGATCAGCTAGAAACAAATAACCCTGTAGGGAGTTCAGCTACAAACAAATCACCCTGTAGATAGATCAGCTAGAAACTAGACACAATATAGGGAATTCAGTTACAAGCAAATCACCCTGTAGAGAGTTCGGCTACAAACAAATCAACCTGTAGAGAGATCAGCTAGAAACAAATCACCCTGTAGAGAGTTCAGTTACAAACAAATCACCCTGTAGATAGATCAGCTAGAAACTAGACACAGTATAGGGAATTCAGTTACAAGCAAATCACCTTGTAGAGAGTTCGGCTACAAACAAATCAACCTGTAGAGAGATCAGCTAGAGGAGGTCACCTTGTAGAGAGATCAGCTAGAAACAAGTCACCTTGTAGAGAGTTCAGTGACAAAGAAACCATCCTGTAGAGAGATCAGCTACAAGCAAAACACCTACAAACAAATCAACCTGTAGAGATTTCAGTTACAAACAAATCATCCATTGTAGAGAGATCAGCTACAACCAAATCACCCTGTAGAGAGATCAGCTACAAACAAATCACCCTGTAGAGAGATCAGCTAAAAACACATCACCCTGTAGAGAGTTCAGCTATACAAACAAATTACCCTGTAGAGAAATCAGCTACAAACAAATCACCTTGCAAAGAGTTCACTTACAAACAAATCTACCTGTAGAGATATCAGTTACAAACAAATCACCCCCTGTAGGTAGATCAGATTACCCTGTAGAGAGTTCAGCTACAAACAAATCACCCTGTGGAAAGTTCAGGTATAAAAAAATTACCCTGTAGATAGGTTTGATACAAACAAATCACCCTGTAGAGAGTTCAACAAGATAAAAGTCACCCTGCAGAGAGATCAGGTCACCCTATAGAGAGGTCAGCTAGAAGAAGTCACCTTGTAGAGAGTTCAGCTACAAAGAACAGCGAGTTCAGCTAGAAACAAGTGACCCTATAGACAGATCAGCTAGAAACAAGTCATCCTGTAGAGATTTCAGCTACAAACAGATCATCCTGTAGATAGTTCAGCTATAGATACAAGTCACCCTGTAGTAGCAGAAGTCACCTTGTAGAGACCAGCTACAAAGAAACCATCCTGTAGAGAGTTCAGCTACAAACAAATCACCATGTAGAGAGTTCATATATGAACAGATCACCTGTAGATATTTCAGCTATACAAGTCACCCTGTAGAGAGATCAGCTAGAAGAAGTCACCGTCTAGAGAGATCAGCTAGAAGCAAGTCACTTTGTAGAGCGTTCAGCTACAAAGAAACCATCCTGTAGAGAGTTCAGCTACAAACAAATCACCCTGTAGAGTGTTCAGCTAGATAAAAGTCACCGTACAGGGAGATCAGGTCACCCTATAGAGAGATCAGCTAGAAGAAGTCACCTTGTAGAGAGTTCAACTACAAAGAACACACTCTGTAGAGAGTTCAGCTAGAAACATGTTACTCTATAGAGAGATCAGCTAGAAACAAGTCACCCTGTAGAGATTTCAGTTATAAACAGATCATCCTGTAGATAGTTCAGCTAGATATATACAAGTCACATTGTAGAGAGATCAGCTAGAGGAAGTCATTTTGTAGAGAGATAAGCTAAAACAAGTCACCTTGTAGAGAGTTCAGCTCCAAAGAACCCACTCTGTAGAAAGTTCAGCTACAAACAAGTTATCCTATATAGAGATTAGCTAGAAAGAAGCCTGTAGAAAGCTTGGCTACAATCAAATTACCTTGCAGAGAGTTCAGCTACAAACAAACCACTTTATAGAGAGATGAATTAGAAACAAGTCACCTTGTAGAGAGGTCAGCTACAAAGAAACCATCCTGTAGTTCAGCTACATTTCAAGTCACCCAGTAGAGAGATCAGGTGTAAAGAAATTATCCTGTTGGGAATAATTGGCATTTAATAAATATATGTATATAATTTGTATAATTACTATATAATAGAATCAAAAATAGTTGGAAGTATTAAAAATCGTCTTCAAGTTCTTTTTTTCTTCCTGTGGTAAAAAAAACAACAAAAATAGATGGGTTAAAAAAGCCCCAAAGTCAGCCATAGGCCGGCTTTGCAATATACAATACAAAAAGAAATAATATCTAATCCAAAACAGCCAAGCTGTAAAAAAAGGTGCGGCCCCCAAAAAGGCCATGGTGAAAAAAGATGTGAAATCCAAGGTGGCGGCCAAGAAATGGCTGTGATGGTAGGTTAATGGCAAAAATTTTAATTACGACAATTCAGGTGAATTTGCATTGCCTCTACGACAATTCTAGTAGAGGCAATGCAAATTCACCTGAATTGTCGTAATTAAAATTTTTGCCATTAGCCTACCATCACAGCCATTTCTTGGCCGCCACCTTGGATTTCACATCTTTTTTCACCATGGCCTTTTTGGGGGCCGCACCTTTTTTTACAGCTTGGCTGTTTTTGATTAGATATATATATATATAGCTACATTATATCTACTGAATCAGGGTTAAATATCTTCTAGCACATATGTAGGTACAGCCCTAATTGAACTTAACATTCCTAATTTTTCTCTTTTTACTGGAATTTTTATTCCTGACTAACTGACTGATGCATTCAGACAAGCGTAACTCCCACATGAAAGCCATGCACATGCTACTGTGAAATGACACTATCATACAGTATGGTAGTACTGTCTGTTAGAGATCATGCAGTTTTGAGCTTTCTTGCCCAAAAATATTACCCTAAAACAGCCTTAAATTTCCTTATAACAGCTTGGCAGTATTGGTTAGGCATAGCCAAGCCCAAAAGTGCCTTCAGAGTGACTCCAAAACTTTCAAACAAGTTTCTATGGAATTTTAAAAAGTTTATATTTAACAGAATTTTATTCTGACGGCAATTTACACTGAATTTTCTTCAGCCAAGCGTAACTCAACAATGGATAAGGCTACGGGCTTGATTTTTTCGCTATTCGACATCACTGCAGAGAAGTTTCTTGTACTATTCTTCGTTTGTATGCTGTGTAACGAGCGGGACATAACTACAAACAAAGTGTTATGGCCAGCTTACTTCTTAGTGCGTAATTGATTATTGGGGTATGCGTTAAGATGCAAATTTATTTTATGGAAAGCCTGGCACCATTGTTTCTTTTAATGTGGTATACGTGGATTCAGTAGTCATAGTTGTGTTATTAAAAAGTAAACAAACAAGTAGAAGAAGGAAAAATAGGAATTTTAAGCTGTATTAGGGATCAAAAGACGAGGAAAAGAGTGAGTCATGATGCATACATGGTAAGTATTGAGGCAACGTCTATTAGTAAAAATCAAGCTTATATAGCTTTAGCCATTATCTACATCAATTAGGTAGTCAGTCAGTAGAAAGCTCCACTCAACAAGAAAATTAATTCCATAGCAACCTATCTGAAGCATTTTTGACCATTCTAAAAACACTGTTGGGTTTGATTCTACCTAAGCAATACTTGGAACACTTTCACTGAGTGATGGTTTGTCTTATCATTATAATAAGAGGAACCCATTACATCAGAGAGATAAGGATATCTATCATAGTAACTGTACATTAGAGATCACAGAGGTTTGCACTTTTTCACAAAGAAAACATTAACCAGAAACCATCCTCGCAATAACACCTTCATGGTGACTCAACAATAATGGCTGTTTTTGGTACCACACAAAATGCATGCTTCCAGTAAATTGTTCCAAAATTGTTGTGACCTTTTAGTTTTTAAATCATATGGTACTTATATGGAGGTTGACAACTTTCCATTAAAAGTATAGACCAGAAATCAGCCTCACAGTAGCTTCACAGCACATTACAACTATCCATAAGAACTCTATTATTGTACATCCATATGTAGGTGCAGATGAACTCAATGGTGTCATGAACCGCATTAAAAGAATCTTTGAGAATTGACTACTATACTTCCTGAAAACAATGTTAATGAGTATGCATACAGTATTCAAAACTTTACACTAGAGAGGAACACATTATAGCCAAACCATCTATTAGAGCAACCACTGCTTGTATTTCTACAAGCAATACCATGTAATGAAAGCTCTAAAAGTAGGCATCCACATGCCCAGCTGGTCATACAATCTTGCATACAACAAGAAGCAAACATTCTCTTGAAATCATGCATCATGTACAAGTGCCACTCACTATTCAACGACTTTGGATCTTGATTCAATGATGCAGATTGGAGATTCTTCTGTGTTGAGTTGATAGATGACCTGTCATCTGAACCTGGTGATGAGATGTCACTGGTTGTTAATGGTAAGTCTGAAAGTAACAAGAAATAAAATATAAATTAGTTTTGTGTATAAGGTTGACATATTTGAATTGCAAAGCAAGAACATGGAAACTATAATGTGAAAATATGTTGACTTGCATCTAGCTATACAGTGGAACCTCTTAATAATGACGCTTTGAGCTACTTTTACTTTTCCCTTATATGGAGTTGTCCTTTGCAATGCTATTTGAGCTTATTAGTCTTTAACAATAGTGCACAGCTACATAACTAATGCTTCTCTAAGTTCACATATACATTTTCAGTACTGATTGTCGCTGTTGTGACTATACCTTCTGTATAATATACAACTGCTTGCAACAGCTAACAGACAATTAACATAATATGATGTCTCGTATATATATATATATTAATACAACATCAATATCGTGTCCTGTACAAAAATTCCAATAGCAGCTTGTGGTATATATTTGATATACTACAGCAAACTAGCCAATAGAATCAGTATATCACTTGTAAATGGCTAAAAAATTTTGATGGCGTTTTAGTTGTTTTACCAGTTGGGCATGTCCGACTTGACAACTAGTGGTACCATAGTAACCAATACCTGGTACCTAGCAACAACACTGTTACATAGCAACCGTTGCTGGGCAACCACTACTAATTCTAAAATAATGATTTTAACACCATAGCAACAGTTGCTAAACAACCGCCAAAAGGCATGTAGCTAGGTCAGGATTAAATTTTGTTGCCTAGCAACAGTTGCTATGGATTGTTGACCAATTTTCAAGATCGCAGCTGCAACACATGTGCATACTCCTTGAGCATGCTAATCACAAGGAATTACTTATCAGTACTAATAATTGTGTAAAAATATTAGAAATTGCTGTTACTGCTTCCAAGTGGGAGATGAGATGTTGTATTAACATATTATACTACAGATATCATTTCGCCTCGCACTATAGCACCCTTTCCTAAATATGTATATCTTTTGGTATATATTTCGAATACCATGATATCTGTAGTATAACATATACATATATATGTAACATGGACTGAACATTATATTAGAGTTGTAGTAGATAGTTGTATTGTTAGCGCATGCGTGTAGTTGTAATGGGAGGCATTATTAAGAGTCATTGTGAGCGCCACGAGGTGGTATTACTTTACATTGGAGGTCATTACTGAGAGTGCCTGTACACAAAACGGACCACCGACATAAGGAGATGTCAGGCGAAAACAACGACGAAGTTTCTTCCATCCTCGGAGACGACCCCGCCATTGCATGGGCTCAGAGGAATCAGACGAAGAGGAGTCAGCGATACCTGAAGGAACTGCTTACCCGCTCAATTCCAAGAGTCTGGTAACTCAACAACTTCACAGGCTGGTAGGGATGCTCAATCTACCGACCACAGCAACCTCATCATCTACGTTACAACTCCTGGAGGGAAAGCTGCTTGAGATGGGTCACGAGTCTAGAAATGTACAGTGATGTGATCAAACATTGTGCTTCATGTCCCCAGTGTGCTAAGTCTTCCGGTAAGGTGAATAAACCACCACTGCATCCGATTCCTGTTTCATGCCCCTTCCAAATTGTTGGAGTGGACATAACGGACTTACCTGTCGCAAAAGCTGGCAACCATCATGTCGTAGTCTTTCAAGATTTCCTCACAAAATTTCCCTTAGTGTTTTCAGTACCAGACCTAAAGTCAATTCGTCTAGCCAAACTGCTTGTTGAGTATGTTATACCACTATTTGGAGTGCCGGAAGCTCTGTTGTCAGACAGAGGCACAAACTTACTTTCCTATCTCGTGAAGGATTTGTGCACAATGTTAGGCATTAAGAAGATCAACACTACTGCTTATCATCCACAATGCGATGGCATGGTGGAACGCTTCAATCGTACCTTGAAGACGATCCTGTGGAAGCATGCTGCTACATATGGCAACCAATGAGATAGCTACCTTTTTGGAGTTCTCTATGCCTACAGGAATACCCCCATGATTCAACTGGCGAGAAACCTTCATATCTCCTATTTGGTATGGACTGCAGAACACCGTCAACAGCAGCATTGCTCCCACCATCTTCACTTCAGCTGTCAGATATTACTAACTATACTGAAGAGGTGACACTAGCATTGTCTACAGCAAGAACCACCGCACCAAAGAGTATCCAGCAAGCACAACGATGTTATAAAAAAACAGTACGATCGCACTGCCAACACAACTGATTACTACGTGGGGCAATGGATCCTTGTTTGTTTTCCTGCTGATGAAAGTGGCAGGTATAGGAAACTTTCTAGACCTTGGCATGGTCCATACCGTGCAACACACATCAAAGACCCTGACATGACTGTTTCAAAGGTCTACTTTCCTCAAGATAAATCAATTACGGTGCACCAAACCCGAGTGAAGCCCTGTCCACCAGAATTCCCTGCAGGATTTTACTGGTATGGAGGTACACAAAAAGGAATCGGAAAAATTCCTCAGTGGGTTGAGACGTTGTTGTCAGACAACCAAAACAGTGATAGACAAACTACCAGCACTGAAGTCAGAGATGAAGGGGAGGAGGAGATGAGCGATGAAAATGACAGCCCAGAAAGAGATCAGATTGATGAAGAATCATGGATCAACCAATACCCAGGAGGTTGGGGAGTTAGATGATGACAACGGACCAGCAAGTAATCAGGAGTCTGAAGATGAAGATAGTCAGGACATAACTAGATCACACTCCAGTGCCTACCAATTAAGGAGACACCCCCGTCCATCCAGAAAAGCAAGAGAAGCTCAAGCTAGGGTCTAGCTTAAGTGTGGGAGGGGATGATGTAACATGGACTGAACATTATATTAGAGTTGTAGTAGATAGTTGTATTGTTAGCGCACGCGTGTAGTTGTAACGGGAGGCATTATTAAGAGTCATTGTGAGCTCCACGAGGTGATATTAATTTACATATATATATATATATATAATACATATATTTATTACAGAGCTCTCCATGGTGGTTTCTTCGTAACTGAACACTCTACAAGGTGACTTCTTCTAGCTGCCCTCTCTACAGGGTGAATTGTTTGCGACTGAAAGATCTACAAGGTAACTTCTTCTAGCTGATCTCTCTACAGGGTGATTTGTTTGTAGCTGAATTCTGTACAGGTGATTTGTTTGCAGCTGAACTCTCTACAGGATGGTTTCTTTGTAGCTGAACTCTCTACAAGGTAACTTCTTCTAGCTGATCTCTCTACAGGGCGATTTGTTTGTAGCTGAACTTTCTACATAATGGTTTCTTTGTAGCTGAACTCTCTGCAAGGTAACTTCTTCTACTGATCTCTCTACAGGGCGATTTGTTTGTAGCTGAACTCTCTACATGGTGGTTTCTTTGTAGCTGAACTCTCTACAAGGTGATTTCTTCTAGCTGAACTATCTCTTTCCATAGTTTCATGAACTCCCTACATGGTAACTTCTTCTAGCTGATCTCTCTACAGGGTGAATTGTTTGTAGCTGATCTCTATACAGGTTACTTGTTTCTAGCTGATCTCTTGAATTCTCTTCAGGGTGACTGCTCTATTAGGATGACTGCTCTATTAGAGTATCTCAATCTCGCACTTGCTACACCAAGTTGGATTTCGTGTTGTAACTCCGTGGCTTTAAATCTGATTCTTCAACACCATTGAACAGCCTTTCTAAGATGATTACTCCATCTGTACAGCGATTTTCAAAGCATTACCCTAAGCGGTTTATCTGGTAGGCGTGGCAAGCAGTTGTTTTTTTTATTAGCTAATCTCGATTGCGTAATTGTTACACACTGTTGGTTTTTCGCTGTATCTTCCTGGTTTTTAGCTCGATTTCTTTCAAACCACAAAAGGTTTGAGGTTCAATAGTGAACCTATTCACACACCGATTTTCAGCTTCTTCCCATACGCGGTTTACCCTGTAGGCGTGACAACATATTGGTGTTATTTTTCGTGAATAATTGCTCATAACTCTTTGCCTGTTTATCGTATTCCAGCCAACGTTGGTACCAAGATGCACCTTTATACCCCCTTCTGTGTGCCAAATTTCAAGGCAATCGGACATAGTGTTCGCGTTTTATAGCAGTTTTTGTAAGTGTGCGAAAAAAGGAAGAAAAATAAGAAGAGAAAAACCCGAAGAAACTAAGCCAATTTTTGAAGCCGCATATCTCGGGAACGCTTAAAGCGATTTCGCTCAAATTTGGAATGTTGAGTGCTGAAGTTGGAGGGCATGTCCATAGCAAACATCGTCTTGTTTCATCAAAGCAGCACAGAGCTACGGATGTTCGAAAATTGCGTTTTTGTTCTTCCTGTCAGTATACTTACGGGTGTTGCGCGCCGGCTTCTTGGGCCGCACGACACACTACCGTGTGTCTTGATATGGAACTCTTTATGAACTAAAATAAATGTACTTGTATGCTGGTATAGTTTATGAGTCATTATACACTGGCAGTATAGTTGTACTTTTATTGCATGGGCATTGGGGTGACTCCATGAATTGACTGATTCAGACTTTTTGCTGGGGGTCTGCAACTCTTTTGGAAAGTTGTACGGCCTCTTTGAAATGTTGTTGAAATATCAGGTCTTAAAATCTGAAATCTTGAAAAACTGTTGTAAGTTTTTGTATATTTTATGTATACTTTTGTATATTACATGTGCTATGCCTTAGAAACTCTCGTATGGCTTCCAGAGATCTAGAAATATGAAAGTTTCACTCACAAAAGTTTCTGTACATTTCCGGATACTAAGCATCTCGTGATGCAATCATTCCGGTAATTTTTTTGCTCTGAAATCTTGATAAATCTTGGGAAAAGTTGAAGATTTGAAATCTCATACAGGGATTTTACGAATTGTGGACCCTTGCTTTTTACAATGTGAAGATTTATCCACATATCTCCAACAGTTCATAATATTTGTATAGGGGAGAGTGTTTAACTCTCAGTATGGCCTGTACAAACGCCCTGAGTAAAGTTCACCTTTCATCAAATCAACACCTTCACTGGGATATAGAAAACTGTTGATGGTGTTGATGAAGGCTAAGCTTTTGTTCTGAAAAAAGGCTGAGCTATTACTTTACACAGGATGTTTGGTGAATGCATTCAAGTTAGACACTCCCCCCATACAAATATTATTAACTCTTGATATAGTATATCTATAATTATGTAAAAGGAAAGCATACTTACACCTTGACCTTATTGTGAGAAGCACACTGATGCATCTTATTGTATGACTGGTGTGGTGGGAAGTAAATGCACACAGGTAGATAACCTTCCTTGTTTGATTGCCTTTTATTTCTATAATTCCTACTCAAAAGATTTCCATAAATTACAAAGCACTGCCTAATCTATATGTGGGATGAGTAGAGAAACTTTGCCCCCTGTTCTCTTTCTTGTCTTCCCCTCCCCTATGGGTAGACTTTAGTAATAGGATAT
Organism: Dysidea avara; assembly: GCF_963678975.1. Taxonomy (NCBI): domain Eukaryota; kingdom Metazoa; phylum Porifera; class Demospongiae; order Dictyoceratida; family Dysideidae; genus Dysidea; species Dysidea avara. The sequence continues at coordinate 1,344,744 of NC_089275.1, forward strand.
TATTTATACCAAAATTATACAGACTGGGAACTATTAACTTTGCACAATTACATATTATTCCAGTACTACAGAAAGCTAATGAAGACAGCAGCATGCACACTTGGCAAGTTTGTGTTAAGATCAAAATACTCCAATAGAGCAGTCATTATTCTACTAGAAAATTCAATTAATGGCAAAAGTTTTATAGTTATAACCATTTTGGTTTTAAAATACAGTGAACTCTATACATGGACCATGACTCTCATGCTGAGTACACTGTGCAAATGTTGTAATCCTTCTAAGCCTATGTATACTTACTTTAAGATTGTTACCACCCACCTGCAGCTGGTTAGAATCATCCATGATATGCACGTGTGTATGCCCATACACATAGATGGATCTGCAAGACATGCACTGTTAAGGTTTATTCCGGAGAGGAATGGAACTCCATGGTACATTCTTTAGTTTTGTATGGTAGTTCAATATCTTCTGAAAAATGCTCAATACAGACTCCTATGCATGAATCTGAGAGCAATTTTGATAGTCTTTAAAAGCATTTGTTTACCTAAGAAATTAGTTTTCTGAGATTAAATCTGTCCGATGGTTAATAATGTGTGGCATAGTGTCAGGAGCAGCTCAGGCTAAAGAGTTAAGAAGCAGATCTGGAGCATGTGAGAGAGGTTTGAAGCATACAACAGACACCTGGGAGTCTGGGGGCATGCCCTCAGGAACAATTTCAGGTCTTGAGATACAATTGTAGACTATTTTTTACTGGTAGGCTTAAGTAACTTTCAAAACAATTAATACAAAATGTGACTGTTCTATTAGGGTAGTTTACTGTTCTATTGATCTGAACCTTTGATACCTCAATGCAAAAGCAGAATTTAATTTCTTGATCAGTTTCTGGAAACCTCAGAAACCCCGACCCTGGATCTGTCCCTGTTGTATAAAGTATAGCTATAGTCCAGAGATTATGCCACAGTGGCAGACAATTGTGCCTTTCAGTGTATTGACCAGAACTTTCTGAATTAGTATCAAAAATTTGTGATGTAGGGGACTTGCAATGGAAAAGAGAAGCGTTTTCCTTCCAACTGTGTTCAGGTGAGGATGATACAATGTAATAATAATGGTAACCATGTAAATAAGTAGCCAATACACCCTGGTGAAAAAGCTATGAAAGTGCTGTATTACTATCGTGGCCAAACATCAGTGGAAATGAATGTTTGGAAAGATCAGGTCAGCTAATACACATCAATACTAACATGCCAACGTATCTCATCTGATCTCATTCAGATTGTAGTGTGTAGAAAAAATTTTCATAATGGTTGGATAGATGTGGTAGCAGGGAAGAGCTCTGGAGAGATCCCTGAGAAATATGCTACTCCTATTTGATGAATACAGGACACTACTGGAAAAGACAGGACATGAAGTTATGTACTGCATTTTAGCTATATTTGTGTAATTGTCTGTAATATGTAAATTGAATCCATAAATTTGCTCAATGACACTAGTAAAACTTTAACTCGACATACTACTTAGAAAACAGACTTAGCTATAATTATGATTTTGTCAAGGGCTAGTTAGAGTAGTTTCCAATTTGTACTGACTGGTCATAATATAGACTCTAGTTTGTTGAATAAATCAATAAATAATAATAAATACTTTAGGGTTAAGGAAGAAAATCCATCCCTCCTGGAGGAAGACTGAGTGCAGCCCCGACTAGACATTGGGTGACCTGCAATTCGAATCCTGGAATTTTTTCTTTACTTTGGTCCCTTTTCTGTTTTACCTTATTAGCTATAAGTCATTTAAGTCTCAGCTCTTGTAATCATTATTGGGTTAGGTAATCGTAAGACTGCAGCACATGTTGCTGGTCACTATAGAGCATTAATAATAGTGATGCTCAAATTAAGAAGCCATTGTTTAAAATGCAGCTTGAATTATACTTTATATATATAGAACGTGTCACATGGGGGATCTCTGAGTTAAGTTCAGTTGCGTGGGACTTAAAACCTCATTTAAAGTGCTGGATGACTATCTTTTTGAAAGATGGCTCTCTTTTCAAAAGAGAGCTCTGCGATTAACACCTATACAAATATTTGCAAACCTCTATTATTCAAACAAAAAAGCAACTTGTACAAATTGTTGCATTAGAGGTCAAAAATTTCTTTCACAAATTTGTTTGTGCGTTTGCAACATTCATACTTCAGAATACCTGCATCAGTGCTTTAAGCATGATAATACGTGTATGATCACTGACATGCAAAAAATGCATACCACAAACCATCAGGCTTTGTTGTTTGCTACTGGAGTAATAGGTGGTTTTCAGTAGTCCTTTGTATGTAGGGCAAACAAGTCTTACACTGGTAATCATGACCAGTAGAAACAATAGGTTGTGATGTGTATATAAAACTTTATTATAATTGCTGATCATGACTGCTTATATTCACAGTATCAGAATCTATATCACAATGCTAACTACTAACAGTTCATAATACCATTACTTAACTGCTTTTAATAAAAGACAAGGTTCTATTATACAACTGCAGATTATAATTATGAATAGCTGAACCTCTACATAACACACCTTATAGCTAGCTCATTTCGACATAGTTTACATTTAATACAGCTTGACACTTCATAAAGTACACAGTGATTGTAACAATATAATATTATTCTAATTTTATAAGCCCTTGTATCTGTATAAACTTTTGAGGGATCATAATTTTAGTGGACAAATGCATATAGGCCTGCGTAAATATGCCAGCATAACTAAAAGTACAATAGGCCAGAATGCTGTGCCAGCATAATAATTAGGTGGATATCTCAAACTATGGAGCTTGCAATGCTCCCTAATAGAACATCCAGTGGAAAATAATCGCAACAGAGCATTTTCTTTCATAACTCTCAGATCAAAAGCATTCACTGATTAAATCTTTCAAGAAATTAACTTAGGAGCATAATGGGAACACTGAAGAGTTATGCATAAATTTCTGAAAGCATTTTGCAAAAATTTAAGATATAGTTGATTCAAGGATCACCCATTTCTATGTTGCTTATTGCATTAATTTTGGAGAGATTACTTAGTGAGGTGTCACTGTACAGATGTGTGACTGTTTGAGACTTCACATTATTCTATTGTCGATAGTGAGTGGCCGCTGTATAGTTACATCTAATGGTAAACTAGCACTTTTAAATCACAATTACTGCAGTTTGCTTGCCTCTTGTTCTTAAAGCAGCTACTCAGAAAATCATTAAACAAGCACATCATAATTATGTCCATTTCTTTGATGTTGATTTTTGTGTATCAAATGAATAGTGTTTTGCACCTTTTGTGGAATATCAGTCAGTCAATAAACACTTATATTGATGTGTACTCTATTACAGTAATCAATATGAAAAAATAAATGATAATATCATAACATAATTATGTTGATGATGGTTACAATAAAAATTACTAAATCTGGACATGTGATCCGTCCTTGTTCATCAATTATGATTCACTGGTATAAATATGCTATAAATAGAACTTATTCCTAACAAAGTAGCATTGTGTGTCATCTGGCCACTCGGACATGTTCAGAGATTATATGATCTATGCAGCCATACTTCTGCAGGTAGTTGAAGCCGAAGGTGGCAAAATGATGAGTAGCTGAGAAACTGAGCACCACAAACACATGCCACCACTGATGACTGGAGCCTATGAAGTTGAACCTTCCTGTAACAAAATAATAGTCACATCCTAATAACTAGCACACACACTGTACACAAAAGTATAGTAAAAGGCCACCTGTAGGACCAAACAACATGGCTTCAAAACAGTGAGGTGGTCTTACTAATGAGGTCATGAAGTGCACCTTAGCTGTGTCTGATACCTATATACTTGACATGGTCACTATAATGAGGTGGTCTTATTAATTAGGCAATGGTGTATACCTTAGCTACGTTTGGGACCTACAGTAGTGCTGGACAGTATACCGGTATTTTTACATACTGTGGTATGGCTATTCGATACAAGTACACAAAAAAATTTGGAATTTTCAACTAGAGTAGGGACCATAGCACATTGATAAAAAAGTACTGAAACAAGTTGGAGTAGTCCATGATATTAAATCACAGTAAAACAATAATATCCCTACTGTGCTCAAGATACCATAACGGAAATGCACAGTAGGGATATAACACTTCTTATTGTTTTACTGTGATTTAATATCATGGACCACTCCAACTTGCTTTTTATCGATGTGCTATGGTCCCTACTCTAGTGGTATGTAATATATCAAAAAAATATTGATATCGCGATAATTTTGTTGATATCGTTATCGTATCGATTTTTGATACTGCTTTATCAGATTGTGAAATTTATCGAAAAAGTAATATTTTGCAATAATTATCAAAATATCGAAGAATATTTCGATAAACCTACAGCATTGAGTGTGTGACTGCACAATCACGCTAGAAAAGAAGGTTGGTTCTGTACTATCTAGCCACTTTAAAAGCTTGTCTACTAGTTTTCTAGGCTTATTATTAGTTCTATGCAATAGTTTTAGTGTGTAAATTGTATTTCAAACAAATTTATAAATATCGGCCGCCCACGCAATTACACCTACACCACCCACACAATTAAAAATTATTGAAAATCGAATTGAAATTTTGATATTTACCCTATTATCGTATCGATATCGTATCAAAATAAAAATCCTGATATTGCATACCACTACCCTACTCTAGTTGAAAATTCCAAATTTTTTCGTGTACTTGTTTGTTAACTTTTTTTTGTAGATAATTTTATTATGACGTGAACCCACGCATATATACCACATCTGAAATGGCACAGCGCGCCCCAGCTATATCAGTTATAGTCTGAAAAGTGAAGTATCTATTACGCTTCGTTGTCAGCTATGTTAAACCCGTTGCACAGAATTTCGAATCAAAAACTGTTCAGATAGCACATCTACAATCTACGCATACCAAAAGAAATGGTGCCGTGTGCCCCAATTATATTAATTATCGTCTGAAAAGTGAAGTATGCATTACGCTTCGTTGTCGGCTATGTTCAACCTGTTACACAGCAGTACGAATCAAGAACTGTTTGAAAAGCACCTCTGCAATCAAAATAGCCACTATGAAAAATACGGACGATTTCCATTACGAAAGGAAGCCATCATGTGCTACCACCAAATTGACACCTTTCGCTGTCAGCAAAGATGAATGGGGCACAAAGTAGGACACTGGTAGGCCCATGAAGAATGCATTGGGACCTACTTGACATGGTCACTATAATGAGGTGGTCTTATTAACGAGGTCATGAAGTACACCTTAGCTATGTCTGGGACCTACTTGACATGGTCACTATAATAAGGTGGTCTTATTAATGAGGTCATGAAGTACACCTTAGCTGTGTTTGGGACCTACCTGACATGGTCACTATAATAAGGTGGTCTTATTACTGAGGTCATGAAGTACACATTAGCTATGTTTGGAACCTACTAGACATGGTCACTATGATGAGGTGGTCTTATTAATGAGGTCATGAAATACACCTTAGCTATGTTTGGGACCTACTTGATAAGGTCACTATAATGAGGTGGTCTTATTAATGAGAACATGAAGTACACCTTAACCATGATCTACTCGACATGGTCATTATAATGAGATGGTCTTAATGCTGTGTGTGAATACTTATAGTCTGTTCGCATTCACCTGAGCCCTTGTTTCTTGTTAATAATTCTTGTTATAAGGGCCAGCTGCTCAAACATTTAGTAGAGCTGTGAAGCCCTTCAAATGCTGGAAATGTTAATCAAAAAAGCACTTTGATACGGGCAAGAACGGGTAGTTGGAAAAGGCAGATACGGTCGGACGCGGACATGGACATTTTCAAAAAGCACTTTAACATTTATGTAACAGTTATTTTTCATACCTAACGCTGTTTTTACTGCAGTCTTCGCTTCCAGACCCAGGCGTTGATCTTTTCATAGCGCTTATCCATTTATAAGCACGTGTGCGAAGGACTAGACCAGCACTCAACAACATGCCAAAGACCATATAGTGTTATACACATGCTGTAACGTCTAATACAGAGTTAAGAAAAGGTTCTATATTTACAAAAAGAAAGTTGTAAAGTTTCTTACAGTTTCACTACATTCAGATACTGCTTTACCACTCTAAAACTTCATCTGCACAAATATTGTTACTCCTTGTGACAGCTACCATTTACATATTTTACTGTAGTTATAATTGAAACCTACAGCTATTTACTAGTGTAGGGGCATGTACTCTATGGTATACTATAGTCCATAAGGGTTCACCTGAGCCCCCACCAAATATAGTAATATCAAAGAGGAGAACATGTGTTCACTCCCAATGGTTTTGTACTGGAACAAGCATGTTTTCATGTTGTAAACATGTTTGTGTGCCTGAATCGCCATACTAAATGTATGGGATATTTTTAAAGCCTCATAACTCACTTGTTCTTGCCGGGTAGTTGGAAAAGGCGGATACAGTCGGACACAGACATTTTCAAAAAGCACTTTTACATTTATGTAACAGTTATTTTTCATACCTAACGCTGTTTTTACAGCAGTCTTCGCTTACAGACCCAGGCGTCGATCTTTTCATAGCGCTTATCCATTTATAAGTGCATGTGCAAAGGATTGACTAGCACTCTATAAAGACCATTATAGTGTTGTTTACGTGCTCTAGAAATCTAATTCAGAATTACAGAGGTTAATCTAGCATGTCCTAATTGTTGTCAATGGCGTGTTAACAAGTGAAGTTTAATCCTTCTATCTCGGGCCAATCCGATAGTGTATCCGACTGAAGTTGAGACAGATAGCCACTTCGAAACATCTGGCGCCCAACGTGGGGCCCGAAGACACGCCGAACTGAACTCAAGTACGATTGATTTGTTCATGATTTATCTCAAGATTTATTGGTGATAAGCAAACCCTCCTGAGACGAACGCCTTTTCTCTCACATTTAAACGCTGTTGTACCGTGGCATAGCACTTGGAAACGGTACCCAAGAAGGCAAGAACCCTCGATATATTGACTAGTTATACGCTTGTGTGTTTCAATACTGTAGGCCTTCGACACTTGGAGAGTCATGACCGAGGAAGCAAACCACGACCGTTACAAGGCAATTAGAGCCGGACATAGAGGAGCACTTACTAGACTCACGAAGGAAATCGACTAAGTGTTAGTGTCCGGAACTCTGAACGAAGAACACCGTCATAAGCTGAATATCGTACATCGACAGCTGGAGGCGAAAGCCAAGGTGTTAGCCGAATTAGACAATGATGTAATGAAGTGTTGTGAACTTGGCGAGATTGAAAGAGAAGTACAAGAAGCTGATGTGATCGCAGCTAAAATAATTGAATACAAGGCAAAACTCGAATCTATTATGCGACCAGCTAATAATACTGATCCTACACGAGTCACCTTGGATCCATCTGAGACTTCTTCCATTGTCATCAGGCCACGTCTCCCAAAGCTCACCTTGCCCACATATAAGGGTGACGTTACCCGTTGGACATCATTCTGGGATTCTTATGACTCTGCTATACACAGTAACACTCAACTTTCAACTGTGGATAAGTTCAACTACTTGCACAGTCTGTTGGAAGGCCCTGCTGCTCGTTCAATCAAGGGGTTGACTCTTACCGAAGCGAATTATGAATCAGCAATTGATCTTTTAAGGAAACAGTTTGGGAAGCCCCAGAAAATTATTGATCTCACATGGAGGAGATCATCAAGATACCTAATTGTACTACAGACAAACCCCAAATGCTCAGGTCAGTCTATGATCAGATTAATGTACATATAAGGGGGTTGGCTGCTCTCAATGTGAACTCGGACCAATATGGTAGCTTTCTAATTACAATAATCATGTCTAAGCTTCCAGATGACGTGAAACTGAGGGTAGCTAGAGAGGCTACAGAGGAGGTGTGGAAAATCGACGATTTAATGAATGTTATTAAATGAGAGGTAGAAGCCAGAGAAGCTTGTGATGGCTTGAGGGCCAAAACCCCAGGAAAACCTAATGTCATTCCTGCATGCCATCCCCCAACCGCTGGTACATTTGTCACACAGGGTGCTAGTATTCGATGTGCTTATTGTCAAGGGCAACACTATTCAGCCTCCTGTGACAAGGTTAGGGACATTAAGGCTCGTAAGGACATATTGCTTAAGAGTGGCCGGTGCTTTAATTGTTTAAAGAGCAATCACAGGCTTAGAGACTGCCTTAGCCCAAAAACTTGTCGCAATTGTCATCAACGACACCACCAGTCGATCTGCAACAGCCTGTCAGCTGAAGCTGAACCATTTGTACCACAGTCAATTAATGAAACTGCGACAACTGGTAATAAGGATACTACGACCACTTCCTTAAGTAATACCACCAATACACAAGTGTTCAAGGGTGGTGTTTTGTTGCAAACAGCACAAGCCATTGCCTCTGATGAGACTGGTACACAACAAGAGCTAGTCCGTGTCTTATTTGATTGTGGCAGCCAAAGGTCCTATGTGACAGAGAGCCTTTGTTCCAAACTGGGATTATCCCCTGTCCAGTCTGAGAGACTTTATATAAACACATTTGGGGATGAGCAACACAGGGCTAGGAATAGTAAATTATTCAAGATGTGTTTGTGCAAACCAGGTTTGTCCGACAAAACTGAGATTCTTGCTCTGAGCTTTCCTGTCATTTGTTCTGCTTTACCCCTTGTTTCAAATCTCCACCAATTTACTCACTTAATGGGTCTAGAACTGGCAGATAATTCCAGGTCTACCCGAGATTCAATTGATGTACTGGTGGGGTCAGATTTTTATTGGAGTTTTGTGGGAAGTGAGGTCCGTCAGGCTGGTCGCGGCCCTGTTGCTATCAATAGTAAGCTTGGCTGGCTCCCATAGGGGCCCTTGAATTCTGTAGACTATCAGAACATTACTTCTACCAACCTGATACTAACCTATGGTGACAGTAGTGTTGCCTCTGCGAATGATGAGCTTATACATACCCTGAAAAGATTTTGGGAAGTCGAAGCGATTGGCATAACAGATATTCCAGCTGCCCAACCATTAGTGAACCAATTTCTGATAACATAATATTTACTGGTGAACGCTATGAAGTCAACTTACCATGGAGGGAAGGAAACTTGAATTTTTCTGATGGCTACATTTTGAGTCTCAATCGTCTGAGGTCACTGCACTGCCGCTTGTTAAAGTACCCTCAAATATTTAAGGAGTTTAACCACATTCTCCAGGAACAACTGTCTAAGGGCATCATTGAGAGAGTTCCAGAATCACAGACGAGATATAATTCTGCACAAAGGGCCATGGTTCATTACCTACCCCACCATGGAGTGGTGCGGCAGCACAGCAGCACTACCAAACTCCGCATCGTTTATGATGGCTCAGCCAAGGCAGGGAAGGATGAATGCTCACTAAATGACTGTCTACAGGTCGGACCAAATTTTATCCCAAAGTTGTTCAACATCCTCATCAAGTTCCGATCACACCCAATAGCTATCACTGCGGACATTGAGAAAGCTTTTCTCATGGTGGGCATTTTCAGTTTGGACCGAGATGTTCTCAGATTCCTGTGGCTTGAGGATCCATTGAACCCCCAAAGTAATGTTACACAGTTTAGATTCACCAGGCTAGTATTTGGGCTAAGATCTTCACCAGCCATCTTAGGGGCAGTTATATCACACCATCTGCAGTCATACAAAACCCTTTGCGCAAATGTCAAAGAACAAATAGAGGACTGCCTTTATGTGGATGATTTGATCACTGGCACCACCACTGTAGAGCAAGGGATGGAACTGTATGAGAATGCCAAGCACATCATGAAAGAAGCGGGGTTAAATTTGCACAAGTGGAACTCTAATTCTAAATCACTATTGAGTAAGATATCTGAGAAAGAAGCAGCGCCCCAAGGTAGTGATAGTGTGCCAAGATCGCAACAATCGCTTAGTGAGGAAGAGGAGTCTTACTCCAAATCATGTACAGGCTTGCTACATTCTGTAAATGAAGTAGAACATTCAAAACTCCTAGGCATAATTTGGGACAGTCATACAGACCAATTGATGTTTAAATTTGACGAACTCATCAATTATGCAAACAGCCTTCCACTCAGTAAACGATCGGTCTTGAAGATAACTGCAAATATATTTGATCCCTTGGGTCATCTCAGTCCCTTTGTCATCCGACTTAAGATAATGTTTATGAAATTGTGTGTTGAGAAGGTGGAGTGGTACAGGACGACCTGCTAAGACAGTGGAGATTGATACTCATGAAGCTTGAGACCCTAAACGAGATCAGAATCGACTGATGCTATTTCACTAAAAATTCCTCACCTGTGACTGTCCAACTACATGGATTTTGTGATGCTTCAATTGAGGCTGATGCTGCCGTGGTGTATTTACGAGTCTTGTACTCTGACAACAACGTAACATCAATGATCTTGGCATTGAAGACGAGAGTGTCACCTCTGAAGGTTCAAACTATACCCTGGCTTGAATTACTGTCAGCTGTTATCTTATCCTGACTTGTCACAACAATTAGAGACTGTTTGTCATCGTTAAAGCCTGTGGACATGTTTTTGTGGACAGACTCAACTGTAGTGTTGTGCTGGCTTCGTAGCAACAAACCCCGCAAACAGTATGTTAGCAGCCGAATAAACGAGATTCATCGATTGACGGGCAAGGAGAATTGGCACCACTGCCTTGGAGCACTAAATCCAGCTGACATGCCATCCAGAGGTGTGAAAGGGTCCGAGTTGTTGGGCAGTAGAGTGTGGTGGGAAGGACCTCCGTTCCTTAAACTAGCTAAAGAGAAATGGCCTTGCTCAGATGTGACCGATGTTTGTGAAGCGGCCCAAGATGAATTCATATCAAACCCTCCGGAAGTGGCCCATACACTGGCCACCTCAGTTGCAAGTGGTGCACGTAGTCTAGTTAAAGTATCAGATGTGATTGATTGTACTCAGTTCAGCAATCTGCATCGTCTTCTAGTGGTGACCGCTTTTACACTCCGATTTATCAAACAGTGTCGAAACAGTAGTGATGGCTCACCCCCCTGCCCTGATTCCCTAGTGGAGGAGATTACTGCTGCTGAAAGGCACTGGATTAGGGGTATCCAATATCAGTATTTTCAGAGGGAGATAAGTTACTTACAGAGAAACAGAACGCCCAAACCTCTCTTGGTTGACCAGTTTGGCCTGTTCATTGATGAGCATCAAATTGTCAGGTGCAGGGGTAGACTCAACAACAGCTCTCTCCCATTGGGGACAAAGAATCCAATGCTTCTACCTCACAATCACCACTATGTGAAATTACTCATATCTGATGTTCACCACAGATTAAAGCATAGCAGAGTCAATGATACTCTTGCAACAATCCGTGAAGAGTTCTGGATATTGAGGGGAAGGCAGACAGTTAAGAATGTCATACGACACTGTATTATTTGTAAGAAGATGGATGGTTGTGCTTACCCCCCAGTGAACATGCCTGATTTGCTGAGTGCACGAGTATCTGATGATCCTCTTTTTACGAGCACAGGTGTTGACTTTGCTGGACCACTCTACATAAGTCAAGCCTCCAATTCTGGTAAAGCCTATGTGTGCTTATTCACTTGTGCTTCCACTAGGGCAGTGCATCTGGAGCTGGTTCCCAATCTCAATGCTGAGTTATTCCTGCTTGCTTTACGCCGATTTGTGAGTAGACGTGGCTTGCCTACAACACTTTTGTCGGATAACGCGAAGACTTTCAAATCTGCCAGTAAGGAGATCCGTAACATTGTAGGCTCAAGAGAGATTTCCTCACATTTGACCAGGCACCGTGTTACTTGGCATTTTATTGTTGAACGAGCCCCGTGGTGGGGGGGATTCTGGGAGCGGATGGTACAACTTGTCAAAAGATGTTTGAGAAAGGCTGTTGGCAGAAACACCTTGACCTTTGATCAGCTTAACACTGTGCTAGTTGAAGTAGAGGCCATTGTGAACTCAAGACCCTTAACTTACGTGTACGATGACATGGAAGGTGTCAGTTATTCCATTCCATTTCACCATCCCACTTGCTTTATGGCCGAAGAATCCCCAGATGGCCCAATAGTGAAGCTTTTGAGGTAACAAGTACCCATGATTCTTTGGTGAAGAAGAGCAAGCAGCAAAGACACGCAATGAATCGATTTCTCTCTATCTGGAGGAAGACGTATCTAACAAACCTTAGAGAACATAAGTGTGACAAACGGCAATCTCACAATGGACCAAGGATAAATGTAGGAGATGTTGTGATACTCAAAAATGATTCCACCAAGCGGCTCTTTTGGAAGATTGCCATTGTCCAAGAACTGTTAACTGAGAATGATGGGAAGGTTAGAGCTGCAATCATCAAAACAACTAATGAGCAAAACAAATCTCAATTACTGCGAAGAAGTACCCAACATCTCATCCCGATCGAAGATGGTGAAACTGAAGAGATGTCACCACCACCATCCGCTGATGACAGCACCACACCCACTCCAGAAGTAGCTACTACAAGGAGACCACGACGACAGGCAGCAGTGGTGGGAGAACTGAACCGTAGAGTAAACAAAACTTATTAGGACATTTACTTTCATTTTGATCAATTGTATATAATTTTAGGTTAGGCGATTTTGGTGATTCACTTTCTGGTGAACCACGGCTGGGAGTGTAAGAAACTTTACAACTTTCTTTTTGTAAATATAGAACTTTTTCTTAAATGATCACGTGATGAAAAACTGATAATTGTTGTCAATGGCGTGTTAACAAGTGAAGCTTAATCCTTCTATCTCGGGCCAATCCGATAGTGTATCCGACTGAAGTTGAGACAGATAGCCACTTCGAAACAGAAACCAAGCGAAGCTTCGAACTACTAGTCTCTAGTAACATTGCAATATTGTAATGAAAATGTGACCCAGTCTGGGAAAACCGGGCTTATCGCCTATTTAAAAGCATCGAGAAACGCTGGTTTTAATTATTTAGTTTGTTGTAGCTTGCCAATGGTTTAAGCTATGTGTACCAAATTTTCACATGTTTTACACCAATTCCTTACCTTCCAGAGCATCCACTGTGCAAGTAGCCAACAACTAAGTTTCCTGCAATTTTAGATAGTTTTTAAACTGAGGTTGATTGTATCAGGTGAGCTGCAAATTGGGTGGGAGGCGGGGGCCCAGGAAGGCGGGAAAGATGGTGTTCAAAAATTGAAAAAGAAGGCGTAGGGGTGAATTAGGCCAAGTTTTGGGCCATCGAGGTCTCAAAATTGGCTAAAATGAAAGGAAACTCACAGCAGAGGTACTTATTCAATACCACAGAGCTGAACAGCCACATATAGTCATCCCCAGGCTGACCAGAACTCCATTAAAGCCCCACACCGCATGTACGGATCGTCACTGTGCTTGGGAAATGCAGCCAGCAAAACCAGACCACTCAAGTCTAGCTGATTTTTATTGTGGAATTAGATAGTTTATTCATGTAGCTTTGTGTCCTGGGTGAAAAGTTGAATCTCCTGACATGGGCGATAATACCAGTTTTCTCAGACTGGGTCACAAATTATGAAATGATACCTCTATCATCTAGATGTCATTGAAACAATAATACCACAATATCAATATTACTGCAATTTTCACCAATGATAAGTGTTTGTGACAGCTCTTGAGGTTAGAAGATTACTATATTGTACCACAAACAAACACGTGATTCTCCTGGATACAAGCGCTTGGTACTTGCTATTGCAAAATATTGAGATACCCTATTAGAACAGTCAACCACTCCAATATAATCATAAATATCACGGCAAATAGTATTTTTTACACAATACACTGGACATTAAATTTCAATACTGTCTAGCCCTATTCGGAACATGGTCAGTCTTATTAATGAGGTTATGAAGTACACCTTAGCTATGTTTGGGACCTACTTAGCATGGTCACTATAATGAGGTGGTCTTATTAATAAGGCCATAAAGTACACCTTAGCTATGTTTGGTACTTGACATGGCCACTATTCAGAAAGCTCAACTGCAGTTAGAAGTTCCACCAAAGAAATGAACGTGTGTTCACTTCCTAATGGTAGATAATGCTATTAAGGGAAGAATGTGGTTTATGAAGACATAAACAAGTTACTTACACGTATCAATATTCTATCACTATTAAGTCACCAAAAAGTGAGTTTGCCAGCTAGCCATTGTCATTGCTATTCATGTACATATCCTGTACATATATACGGTACCTCAAAAGTAGTGATGTGCGATACGCCTGAAATGGTGTATCTGTATCTAACAGCTGTGTAGTCACGATATGATATTGATATGCGATACAGTGCATCCTTTGTACAAAGAAGCCAAGTTTAATTAAGTGCGTGGGAGGCCGGTAAATTTTTATTGCTTAATACCAGCCATTACACCATTGCACTATTATATAACAAGCTTAAGGAGTCTAGGAAACTGGTAAAAAACCCAGCTACACTCTTAAATTGAAGAAAGCCAGACCATCATATTTCCGTGATTGTGCAATCAAAATATCGATACGTGTACGTGTGTATCGGTATCACGATATAGTTGAAGTATCGCAATATTCCGATATATCGATAAGTATCGCACATCACTAGATACAGGGCATAAGTTTTACAGTGATTTATACTTGTTGAACAACTTGACAAGTGTTAACAAAGTGTTATGTATAGATTATCTTTTTGTTTTTCTTCTTTAAATGGACAAAATTTCAATAGGAGCTGAGATATCTTAAGATGACTAAATTTAACGATACACTAAATTTAGCAATTTTGTATATAAGCAAAATTAGTGCATACAAAATTTAGCGATTTTATGAATTTGTGAATTGATGTAATGAATTAAGCATAAATTTTGCAGGTTTAGTGCGTACTAAATTTAGCGAAAAAACCAAAATCGCTACAATTGGTCACTAACCACCTTAAGGTACACTACTGATTGGAACACAAAATTGTGTTATGTAGTTCACATGACAAGCATGGTGGAGTAGTACATTATTTAATTGACACTAATTACAAGTAATTGGTACAGGAGGGTGTATGTATTTGTTACAAGGTTGATGACATTAAGGGTAAGTACTAAATAAGGCAATCAACATATTTCCAACTACCTTATACAGTATCAGTCTGATGTGTGTGTACTTAACAGGTTTAGAGGATTTGTAATTTGTACCAATTGTAAACATTTTTCTGTTTGTTGATATGCAATTTACACTGTGTATCAGATTAGGCCCCTAACAATGTGTTACTATAGACTCACCTGGAAACTGTCGCTCTGGAAACTTGGTAGCATAGAATACTCCACCAATCACAATCAACAGAAATATTGTGGTAATATACGGCATAAATAACTACAGAAAGAGAGAGCATGTTTGTAAATACATCTCATCTAGTATGTATGTACGTACATTTTGTACAGCAGGAAAGTATGTATGGAGGGATAAAGCTAAGTGAATTACAATGTATAGCTAGCACAGGGTTTTGGCAAGAAAAAACAATCATCAGGCTGTGAGTGTTCATACAGGTGTACGTTCTATACCTACAAAGTAGTACTGGTATTACACTTGAAGAAAGTCACTGATTTTAACTACTTGGTGGTACTTTTGTCAGCAAAGAGCTTTGGGGATCTGTTGTTTGTTTGTGCAAATTTGGATGACTCTTACCTGACATATTTTCCTGCTACACAGTTAACACTATCTCTCACCATGACAACAGTACCGTACACGCCTCCCTGCAGCACCACCCAGTGTAGTACAGGTACCAGACCCAAGAACACACTGATGGAGTAGAGTAGTAGTCTCCTCATCTGCCATTGGGCGGATAGGAAGGCGGAGTGCATCTGTAACACTGCTGATATCGTCAAACACATCACCAACAGCAACAGGTAGAATGTCTGTAGATGCTATGGATCACATGAGAAATATTATTATCAAGTCAAAACAGTAGACGACTGGATAATGAAACCTGCCCACCCACCTACATAATTACAATGGTCACATCAAATTTATGACACAGAGAGGAGGCATCCAAAAACAGTTAGCCACTAAGCCAGATTCCACTGAATCTGTTTCAACTCTAGACACACATGACATGGCACACAGTGCATACCACTGTATTGATATTGATGTGTCATGTTCTGATCATGTGAGACAATGTGATCAACCTCCTCCTAAACACATATATTGTACAAGTAATAGTTGTAACATGGGCATGAGGGCTTTGCCTGATATATATATATGCCCGACTGCCCGAGGGCCGCAGGCCCAAGGGTATACATATCAGACAAAGCCCGAATGCCCCGTGTTACAGCTAATATGTAACACTTGTCAGGCTGCATAGCCTGTACAGGGCGATCAATCACCCAAGCCAATACGAGTGCAGCCACTGGCTGCATTATATATGCATACCTAAAATTTTGAATACGGGTCAGCAGCTAGTATGTTCTGGATACGATGAATGGACATATCCTAGAGATATCACGGAGAATTTCGACTACACGAGTTTAATGTTTTAATCAGTGCTATTGAATCATTTATGGAAAATTACGAAGTTCACTAAAGGACTAGTAAGCTTGCTTGTAGAGTGGCTACTCCATGCAGAGTAGTAGCTTCGTGATGAGTGCATGTCCGTATTAGAAAATGCGCAAAAATGATCGGTGAATAAGCCAAAGCACCCCTTCTCACCTTAGCCCAACCCTCGTAGGATGGCGAGGGTAACAAAATGCTCTCCATCTAAGTGGTTTCCATGGTGAAATCCAAGTCACGCATCCTAATCACGTGAGTATTAATTGATCCCTACAATTGATTTCGATCTCATCGTCTATATAATCACAGCCCAGTCGTAGCCCGGTCTACATTTCATATGTAGTCCGGCTAGCTGGGCTACAGACGAAATGTAGCTCAGGCAGCTCCTTTGATCTGAGGTGTGAAAGCGTTACATTACTGTACTAGTACACTGTATATTGGTATACATTAGATATATGTACCTTAGAATTCTGAAATGTGTTCTGTATAGTACACTGTAGGTTACTGCAAACAGGGTTTAGACTGAAGTACAGACAATTTGTAGTACAGGTATTGCAGATATAGCCAGTCCTACTTTGCTAAGAAAACTAACACAGTGGTGGTAAAGGTCTACTGAAATGGAAAATTCACTTGCCATTTTATTGAATTAATAGGTTATTTGTATTATGCAATGCACAAAAACTTAGAGGTGTTTCGACCACTGTACTGTTGATTTACAGTCCAATTTAACTGGCTTCTCAAGCACTTTTAACCACAAGGCCAGTGTAAATTCACTCGTATACCTTTAACTGGCTGCAGTACAAATCGTCGTTGCTGTTATGTCGCTTTACTGGCACCTCGCGTGTACTAAAGTTTCTTTGTCTGATGCGTTATAACATAATTGACTAACCACAACACAATAAAAAGTGATATATCTACTAAACAAAACAAAATCTGACTAAATCACATGCACCATCCTATCCCACTGGTAGCAAAGATTAATAATAGCCATGAAGTGTATTTTACCATTTCAGTGGACCTTAAGGCACAAGGATGCATATACAGGTGTACATGTAGTGCTAGTTTCATGCAAGTATACAGCACAGAGGAGATATGATATGAGAATATAGGGGCGTACATGATATCAGAAAAAATTCACATTAACTACACACAGTACATGGAATTGTTAAATGGAGGACTTGTACGGTGAGTTAGTGATGTAATTCATCATAATTGCTAAGCAACCACAGCTGTCGGCCATGTTTTAGGACAATGTTGTGACTGAAAAGCGCCTTCTCACCATTTGTGATTGTCCATAATGAAGAGATTGAGTATTGAGTTGTTGAATAATTCCCTGCTCGTTACAAAGAGTAAATTGGCGATTATATTATTGTTCATTGACATTTAAGTAGCCACCTATTTCACATAGCCAATGTTGAGGAATTCTATTGCAAACCTAATCCTACTTTCCAGTCCAGCCCTTAGTGAATAAATGCTATTACCTTCATCATACGGCCTGACTCAATGTGCAGAAAGTTGTCCTGAACTGGCTGCTTGACAACTGTTGCTAGCCAATGTTATCGCATGTGTAAGTCTTAAAGTAACACCTACGTAATGGTTATTGGAGGATTGCAAGGTTGCTTGGAGACTTAAAAATTCATTTTCAGCAGGGTTCAATCACTGCTGGTTGTTAATCTTCCGTTCCATACAAAAAAAATTCATTCTGTCAAGCCATACTGTTAAAGTTCAAGTGCTTCTGATTGCCAATATCCCACTCCCATACATATTACCCATGTTGAGTACACACTACACAATCCACTAATAAACAATTATATTTTGGAGAACTCCCAGTACTTTAAAAGGTAACATTTAATGAAGGGAAAATATATCCCTATTGATAGATTGATTTGGTACAATTGATACTAATTAATAATTAATTTAAAACAAAGACTATATTTTTATGAAATACACTAGATGCCTTGCCTTGTCGTAAACAGCATCACCACTCAATCAATTTTGATACACCCAGTAATAATCAAACTCACACACCTACCGTATCATTGACAGTTTACGTGTGTACTAAAGCCAGTAATCGTGTACTAACAAATGTCAAATTTAGTATCCGGATATTTGGATATCTTAACGAATGAATACCAAACTATATTGGTAACATTTTGATTAATTGTAAAAGTGTTAGAATTCAACTACACATTGCCACATACATTGCCACTTTCTCTCTGAATATATATACAAAATTAACGGTGGTTGTCTTTATAATCAATTTTACATTCTATCTTTTAGAAATATAGCTGGTAACCAAATCCATTTCAACTGTAGACACTTGTAATTTACTAGTAAACGAATATCTGAATGGTAAATTTAGTATCTGGATAAAATATTAAAGAATGAATATCCGAATAAATTGAATATTTGTAGCAGTCCTACCACATACAATGGTAAAGTATCTTGTTAATGAACCCTTAATAGTGTACAATGATGACTTGTATGGCGTATTGTAATAGGTTTCTTCATGGAGGACATATTTACAAACATGCACCTGATTTGTTCATGATTTCGTGAAGCTTCCTGCAAACTACATTAAATATGTCAGGCTGTTTATACGAATCATTTGATAAAAAGTATTAGACTGTATACCTTTGATAGGAAAATATGTTTAGTTAGATACCTATCAAGTCAACATATTAAACTGTATGTATCTTGGAGAAGTATCCATGGTAACTGCATACTATGGAACACATTAATCTATATATAAAGTGTTTTTATTGCTCCATTAGGATATTTCGTTTCAAGAGGTTTCACTTCACATTGACGGTCATGCAGATAATATTTCAACAATTGATAAATTTCCAAATTTTCTAATGAAAAACCTTCACACCTCAGATCAATAGAATTCCACAGTACACATAGGCCATGTACAGGTACATGAAAATTGTATGCTCTGAAATTCTCAGTGAAATTTTTAGTATTAAAAAAATTAATCACTGAAATTTCATATATGACTACATGTCCATATACACTCAAGCCTCTGTTTACAAACTCTCCAAATTTAGGACTGAGGTGTGTATTGCAATGTACACTGAGGTGCAGTGTATGCTGGGAATGTGGTTACACAGCAGTAAAGTTTTTCATGACTCTTAGATATACAATTATTATAAAATTATTGGTATCTCCCTGAGAATACAAAATACGTAAGATGTCTCCATTTTAGCCTCGGTATTGTAAGCCGCCATTATGGCCAGAGAAAATACAGACACAATCAGTTACACGTAATCACAGGTCATATCTCAGTACAGGGATAGAATATCTACTTTGTGTAACTTGTATAACAAAGCTGATTAAATGCTTAATAAGAGCTGAAATTGCATGGCCACAGCATATACACATAAATTTATGAGCTAATGAAAATTTGAACAAAGACAACTTTTACATGTCCTCATGCTCATGGTACATACAGTACGTATGGGCACATACACTATGTACATATAGAGTATTCACATGTAGTCACAGATTAATATAAGTACCACAGGCAGAATCCTATCCTACAGCAACAACAGTTAATAAATTATCGATTCATTGGTCACACTTGTTGTAGTACAGTGGTAACATCACACCATTCTACACACCACACTGTTTAACAACTAGCACAACTAACAGTGTTATTAATGGCAGGACTGTATACAGAGTGTAGCCAACAATGGCCATACCTGCCAGCCTCAACAAACCACTAACTAAAGCCATATCCTAGAGGTGGTGGACAATAGCAGGTGATAGACACACCCATATTAAACATACTCCATTATTGGAGTGGATTAAATTAGAGTGAACAGTCTAAACACAAACTATCAAGACCAGCTGTTCTTAACAACTTAACAGTTTCACATGTTACATATGTGAGACACACACACACACACGTATAGTACATGCATATACTACACTGTTTGTACTGTGTAAACAAATACTAATACTATCATGAGGCAAGCCTGGGCTATACAGAAAATTTTGCTATACATGTTGGAATATTTTCGACACTCAGTAGTTTCAATGTCATATTATTTCCACTTCATTCCCCACTTCATTCCCCACTTCATTCCCTGCCTTATCTGCAATTTCAATATGTGACAATTAATTGGGAATTGTGAAGGTACTTCATCACGTAGTCAATAAACTGAACATTTCAGTGGTTTGTTCTTGGCACCATTAGATGATAATGGCAAGAGGTAGTAAACATATTGTGGCAGTGTGAAATGGGAGTACATGGTGGAAGCAGATCAAATACACATACTCGACAGTGTCTTTGTTAGAGTTACCATAATGAACCGCCATCTCTCCCAATACCTCTCTGTATAAAGTACCCCCACTACTGCCACCATTTCTATTCTGTGATGTAATAAGGTACATGTATATAGGACACCACTACTGCTTTTCCTCATGTACTAAGCTAACAAATGTATAAAAAGAGCCCATAAATTATGTAGCTGCAACAGGTCCTTGTACTAAACTACAAATATATGTACTGAATAAGGTTTGCAGGTTACTGTGTATATGAATGACACATTTGGGTATTCAAGTGACCTTATTACATAGTGACATTTTACTTATAAGAAAGTAACATAATGTATTAGGACCACTACATACGTTTTAAATGATAAACCATTCCCATTGCCTTAAAGTGTGACTACTAACAGGGTACATACCTGGTTACAATAGAAGGCATAGTATGCACCAGGGAATAGTATTCCACAGAAGCCAACAGACACTCCAGCAAGGTCCAGTCCCAGCCACCTCTTACTAGCCAGCTCTGACTGACAATGAAATATGTGATAGCCGGCTGAACACATCATACACACCTGTGTGTAGCCAATCAAAATAAACCACTAAAACTATTGTACATACATGATTCGTGTGTGTGCGTGTAGTGTATGTGTAGTGTGTGTGTGTGTGTGTAGTGTGTGTGTGTGTGTGTGTGTGTGTGTGTGTGTGTGTGTGTGTGTGTGTGTGTGTGTGTGTGCGTAATTCTCTTTGCAAAGTATTTTTACAGTAATATCATTTTAAGAGATCGCCACTGATATTCCAGATATGTAACAATTGTAAAGAAATTAGAGGGAAAATTTTAGACAATCAAATCTGTAAACACACTTACAAAATTTATGTGGTATTGAGACAGGAAATTAATTTTGATGGTTCAATGGCTTCAATGTTTAATGTTTATGATATTTGATATGGAAACCACACACTTCATTCTGTTAGATATTCATTCTCACAAAATGTTTGAGCTCTACTCGTAGACATCAAAGAAGTGACATACAATAACGAGGTTCAGTTAATTGGATTCAATATAACATGAATATGTGAACATGTTAGCTAAACGTTAATTTTGATATCTTAGCATGATCAAAACTTGGTGCCGTTCGTTGTACATCAACATCGTAATATTACACTTATCACCCAAATGGCAACATACCCACAAAGACCTCCTAATATGGTGACATACATCAGTCTAATTACCTGGCTGGCACCCCCAACAAAACACTAACATACTTCAATTACAAGTTCATAGTTACAGAAATTATGCTCTTTTACACAAATCCATTCACATGCACAACTCACCTGGAAACACACATCCATAATGATAAATATCCCATAATCGAGGACGGAGGCACTGTTCTCAGGTAGGTAGGAGAAGACGTCCACCACTAACAAGAAACTGAAGAACACAAAGCCACACAAGTGTGTCCATATGTTCACTGTCTCATTGGTCTTCATGAACATGCTGTGGATCATGTGAGGTCATGTGATATAACTATGAAGGTTAACAGAACAGAGTTTCTAGAAGTTTTTGCAGGACAGTCATGTGCTCAAAGTTTTGACCAATCAAACAGCTTAACAATGTACTAAAATTACCACACTTAAACTTATTGATAAGCAAAACTATTAGAATCTCTGTACAGTGCTAGATATATACGTTAAGAGTTGTAGACTATTAATTAAGAGACCAGCTATAAATCAGGTCCTCATTTCAAATGTACACTGAATTTTTGACCAAAATGGATTCTGGTGGCATGGCCACCTATGACAAATGTTGACATGGCCGGGTTGGAAGTTGACTACTAGAAGTGATTACACACAGTAAAGTTGGACACTTGGGTGTACTGTGGTACTTGCAATGACAGCATTGCAATCCAAAACCTTAAATCTTTGGGATTATCTCTTTTACATGTAATTTATTGATATAGTAAGAATCAGCAAGCTCACCCAAAAATACAACTATCACGGGGGTGTGTACGTGTGGGTGTATCAAATACAGTTCAGTAATCTAGCCTAGCAAGTCACATAGTTTGAAAAAAATTGATGCAATGACCATGTTGCAATCTGATTGCTCTCAAACTCCACCAGTTTAAGGAATGTGGTTTATATTTCCATGACTGTTTAGTTTGGAATACATGCAGATATTCGCTACAAAAGGATCACATCACTTTATGGATTTTTTGATGAAACAAACACCAATTATTCAAATTCTTAGTGTAATAAAGAACTGAATCTAGATTACAGATTGCTTTTACGAAAGTTTAACAATGCCATGGGCTTAGAATCTGTTTCCCTAGTACAGAGCTCTTAAGTGTTCGTAAAGAAATGGCAGAATTGTCGATAAAGACGTTCAGCAATGTTTCAAATACGTCACCAGGACATTTCCAGTACAACTTTCGTCTTAGTCTGCTATCAGAGGTGATTGGAACGACTATTACATCATCCTTGCACAAAACAATACGGTGGTGTAATCTAATTGTATTCCAGTAAGTTCACGGAAAGTGTGCAACAGTGGCCAGACGGTTTATTTGCCACTCCCACACAAACCGTCTGGCACGCGAGACTAACCTGGAGTTTGTATATACACACAGTGTCCCTTACACATCATACAGCACATGTTGTAGGTAATACATA
Organism: Dysidea avara; assembly: GCF_963678975.1. NCBI lineage: Eukaryota > Metazoa > Porifera > Demospongiae > Dictyoceratida > Dysideidae > Dysidea > Dysidea avara. The sequence continues at coordinate 1,368,209 of NC_089275.1, forward strand.
CGTACCTCTTAATGCACATGTCGGTTGGCAGGTAGGCACGGTAACCAGAAGTGATGTATGGGTTTCCCCTCAAGAATAGCGGCAGGTCATGATAGTGATACAATGGGATGCCATTCTTACCACCAATGGGAGTAGATTTGACGGAAGACGTGACGTCATCACGAGCAATTGACTGTTGTGTAGGGGAAACCAGAAACTGGCCCTTCTCCAAGTCCGCCATTTGTAACCAGCAGCTATAAATGCTGCCTTGAATAAATAACAGCACATAATTTACTCTAATTAATGCCAACTATCAAGATAAATCATTTACAACAACAGCACAACAAAGCAGCCACTACTATATCATTTAGTACGCTGTACCTGTCACAACGCGTTTTGCTCTGGGGTCATGAAGAAGCCACGCCTACAAGTACTTAGATTTTTATTAATTTCAAGCTCACGTGATTAAACAGTACTGTACTTTAGCGAGTTCTCTTTGATCAATATATTAATACCGGAGAAGTTATATCAGTTGCTCATTGTATCATCGTGGAGTTGACAGCATCGGCCAGACCCTCACTTCCCCGTAAGATGGATGCTAGCGAGAGTGACATGTCGGGATTGAGGCGGCTCAGCGATCTGTGCAGCAAGCAATCGGACGAGGCACTCAAGAGTCACGCTTCACACGCGACTAAGCTAGCCGACACGAGTGAGAGAGCACGCATGACACTACATGCATTTAGGGGGGTGGGTGTCACCCATACTACAGATACTAGCAATTGAGGACTGAATATTACAATGTCATTCCTTATCCGACATTGCGCATTGAACTTGGAACCAATGCTCTTTCACTAGACTACTGTAGCGGGAATATAATGTATTTCCATTGCTTTCACAGTGGCTGACTTTCTGGGAAGAGTGGCCAATGCTGAAGAGCAGCATGCACAACACCTGAACAATATTTTGAAGAATTATCGAAGGAAGACGATGGACTTGAAGAGAGAAAAGTGAGAGATGGTGTACATGTGTCTGTGTGTCTGTGTGTATGTACGTGTGTGTGTGTGGGATGCAGTGGTGTGTGGTGGAATATACAAGATTGTCCTTTGTTATATTTGGCAGCTACTAATGACAAAATCTTTACAACAATTTGTTGCAGTTGTCATAACATTTTTGTGTTAATTGTTAATTCCTTTAATGGAACAAACTATGACTATTGTCAATGTGTTGTTCCTATGTCATTAGGCATTGTTTGTCATAACATCATTAATTCAGTTAGGGTTGTACATTTGTCAACAAGTTGTAGTGTAATGTGTGCTGCATTACGTTACAAATAGTACACCTTGCTGAATTTGAATTCAGGACTGTGGATAAGTGTCCTTATTAGTGAGGTGTCCTTAAAAGAGTTGATAATAGCATTCATGTTATTAGTGAAGTGTATTTTAGGAGTATAATGTGTGTAAAATTTTCCTGGTCATCAGGATGTTCTTTTTATGTGGCTTCACAACATTAGCTGGTATCTTGTTTCCTCTGTGATACAAATTTTCAATATGTCTGCATTACAAAGACTTCAGTGGTACAAATATTGGATATGGAAATATGTGCCAGACTGTGTTGACTTCCAGGTCCTCTGTTATCAGTTGTCATTGATTAATTTGTATAGCAATACAGCTGTATATCCCATGTCTTAGTGAATTGGAGTTCTCAAGAAAAAATAGGCTGGAGTAAGACATATTTATTGTCACATCCTTTAGTTACTGTTGAGATTGTTCACGTTATTATATTTCTCCTGAACATGATGTAGTAGCAGTTAACACGTTAGCTGCGGATGTTTTATGGACTCTATGCAGTACGTATGTGCACTCTCTAGTAGTCCCTTCTGTAACTTGTGTTATATATAAGTGAAAAGCCTAAAAGAATTATTTTCGCTAGAGCATTTTCCAGGGTTGTACATTACACATGTTTTAACACGTTGTGCTTTATCCACTAAAAATTGTAAGGCTTGTTATTGAGCTAATGAAGTGTACTAAACAGCTATTATAGGATTAAGAGGATTGTGCTAGGCTTCTTCTCAATATCCTGAAAGTGTGGGATTGCCAGCTGGGATTATAATTTTTGTGATGAATACTTGGTTGTTGGGTCAGTGTTGTGGTGATGTGTGACTGTGCTTATTGTGTGTGTGTTGTATGAGTGTGTAGTGTATAATACCCTCAAAGTTCAATCTATTTAACCCTGACACAGTTCAGTATCATACATTACAATAGTACTGTATAGTAGGGACCACAAAGGTGTGAGCATGACCCACGAAAAAAATCACCAAAAACCAGCCTCAATTTTCCCTGATGACGATGAGGCAGTATTGGTTAGGTAAAAACTAAGCCCAAAAAGCTTTCAGATCGATCCGAAACGTTTTCAACAAGATGCTACAGAATTTAAAAAATATATATATTTAATGGAATTTTCTAGTGACTGACTGACTGAGTAACTGACTGATGCCTTCAGACAAGCATAACTCGACAATGGCTAAGGCTACTTTTGAGCACAGTGGGGATATAACAGTTCTTATTTTACTGTGATTTAATATCATGCACTACTCCAGCTTGTTTCAGTACTTTTTATTGATGTGCTATGGTCCCTACTCTAGTTGAAAATTACAATTTTTTGTGTAGTTGTAAGTAAGAAAGAAGAAGATAAAGAGTAGTGTAAGACATTCAAGATATGCGAATAGTGGTAGCTATCTTGTAGCTATTACAACATAGCTTTGTGGGAAAATCCCTACTTTAACATTGAGCATAGCTACCATCATTCATATATTTCATTTCACTACTTCTTTTGTTTTAACATAATATAATATACATATGCTATTGACCATTGTGCAAAACCATCCATTGGTTGATGCTCCCTGCTGTTGGTAGTGGACCAAGGAATATGTTTGGTCCTTGGCCTTCGTGGTAGGGTTGCTCAACATCATAATCTGTTGTCTTGAGGTAGTACATAATATGTACACAGACTCACGTATATTTGTACGTATGTACATGTCTGCGAATAAGAATAATTGCTCTTCTTATAGGACATACCTACAAACCTGCATAACCATATTGCATAGAGCACACTCACTACACCCACTCTAAACTACACACATGCACATATACTCACTACACCCACTCTAAACTACACACACGTACATATAGACAACAACACCAGTACTATTACAGTATACTGTATATATGAGGAAACATGTTTTGATATTGTTACAGACACTTTTACACCACCTCATCATTCAGTGCCTGGGAACAACTACTGGATGAACTAGAGGCTGAAGCTAAGGTGTGGATAACACTAGATGTGTGTGTACCTGTATGTATCTCCTGTACTATATGTGTGTAGTAGAGTATAGACCAACAGTTCTGCAATTTCTGTGCTGACTGCAAATCATTCATTTCCCATACAATGTCATATGCACTGTATCATCATCTGTATGTGTGACTGGGCCTGCAAAAAATCACATGCGCATTTTTCGAATTCCATTATGTATACTACATTTCATAGCCAAATGTTCAACCAAAGTTTCAGCCTTAGAAGCCAATAGCTTTAAAAGTTACAACACTACAAAGTGGTAGTGACAGAAAGATTGATAAGGAAAATATACCACAGGTACTTAATTAAACGGTCATAACTTACAAATGTAGAGATGAATCTTTTACCATCACACTCCCCACGAACAGGCGAGTCCATTGTTGGATAAGATATGTCTTATAAGTCCCTCCTACACGTACGTACATTTAGGGCAGAGACAAAACTGCAAAAAGAAAGAGGGTGACTGCACATCTACCATAATGTACTTATATCTTCCATCTCTTTGGAAACTATACCAGTTAATACATTCACATATTTCTCTTCAGTTGTGTACAGAGTTATCCAGCAAGTTAAGTGAGACCACATCACAACCTCTACAAGAAACTGCTATCAAGAAGAAATCAGTGTTGAAAAAGGTGAGCAGGAGTGGTACTACATAGTTGTTACGTTATGTATGCATTGTTTTGACAGTCGTAGCTGCCATTGGTAAGGGTATTGAGGCCTGAACTGTATACGTATATGTAATACTGCTATTAGAATGCTGTATGTCAGAGGAGGTATGCATTAAGCATTCATGTTAATTTTGACTACTAAATTGATGCTTATTCGGCTTTACAAGATTATGGAGAATTTCCACTGCTTTTCTCTTCTTTACTCGTTTCGTGCGATAAGCTCTTCATCATGTGATGACATCTCCAACTACCCTGCTTACTGATCCCAAACCACTGGGGTTCACCACATTCATGTAGGAAGTGCTTTCAATTGACACCTACAGTAGTTTTCAAGGTACTGCTTTATAATTGCTCTATACAAATCCTATGAGCTCAAGGCTCATGTGCAGTGTGTTGTACCTCCCTTGGCTGTCTGCAGTTCTTGTTGCTTTGCAATGTGGTATTGTATGTATAACATGGATTTTAATGATTTTAATGATTTTGGTGCAAAGTCCTCTAAACTAAATCTCATCATGTAAACCATCATCCACAATGAACTATAGTGGTATAGCACTAAAGCTCCTGTTGTGTTTAGAGACACTTTATTGAGATACTATGAAAGTCTGGTGAATTAGCACGCAAAGCTGGTTGGCGACAAATTACATTGCCTTACTAGATAAACAGGTTGATGTTATGCTACGTACTTCTAAAAACCAGGTGGCCATGCAGTTAATACTTCCCATTCTAACTAAATAGGCACTTAATCAACCATGTATATTTCATTGCTATTATTAATTCAGCTAGATAATTGGATTTGTAGATACTGCTATTTAGTGTATTTCATAATTCGTGAATTATTTTGTAATTCTGTAATTACGTTGCTATGTGCTGCTAATGAAGCGTAACTATAACAAACCACTGTAAACCAAAAATTACGCACAAAAATATCTGTGTCTATCGTATTTTCTCATGCAAATTGTTTGGAGAAAGCCTTGAGGCTGCCCTTCATTTTCATTCGCATAAGTATGGGTAATTCCCCCCTTTCAACTCGAAGGATATGCTATCTCTGGTAGCCTAAGAGGCCTCCAACGTTGTTTTGGAGTTGTTAAACGTCTATAAAACTGAAAGGGAAGACCTTCGCCATACCCGTATTTTGGACTGAGAAGAAACCTCCGCAGTCTATGAGTGTGGAAGTTTAATACAAACTTTCAATTCTTACATCCTGGCTGCTTTTTACCGTTTAACAATTTTACTCATGTGAGTGCATACAGACAAACATAGATCAGTAGATAAGTGAAAACAATTTCAGTGAACCAGGTGCTTGCCCACAGCCAGCTGTGGGCGTGTGTCTGGTTTAAAAGAGAGGGTGTGGTATGAGAGAGGTTATAGGATTAACTAAATAGAACTCACTCCAGTCAGATCATTACTTCATGGGAGTAACTTGTGTTGTAATAGAATCCTTAACACCACTAGTGTGGTGTGTAACTGAAACGTTATTAGAGATTTATTTTATTGATAAACACCATTGGTGAAGTTATTGCATTTGTCCAGTCTAAACTATATACATACATATGGCTTATTTGCAATAAACTGATTAAGAAAGTATTCATATGCAACAAGTGTAACTTGAAAAGAACGATAATGTGATTATCATGATACACAATCAGCGGTGTGTTAATGCTGAAAAAAGATGATTTTTTTCAAGAGATACTAGCCTGCTTGTGAAATTACTCTATGACAATATTTCATTATCGAGATAATATCATTAATGGTTGAGTGCAGAAGCAAATGACAAACTTCATGTCTAAATAAAGTAAAGCTGTTCACTTATAGTACATTTTCACATTATGACAAAGTGTGCCAGTCCATAGTGCGGTCTTCATGGAAGTGATAATTAGTCTTCAGTTAAATGATTTGTTTTAACTACTACATGAAAAGACACCACACACATTGTACAACTTCCCATTGTAAAACAGTCAAAATTAACCAATAGTCTTGTTGAACAGTCAGTTCCCATTGAACTAGCCAGTAGTAGCCTGAGGGTGAATGTGATCATATGATCCATTGTGTTCTGTATAATGGGAACACAGACTCAATAATACATTGATTGTTTATGGATGACAATGAGAAGTTGTATTGTGTTGAGCCTAGTATAGTACATTAATAGAGTATTCAGTATCTCAGTAGTGTAAACCGCCTATTATCGAACAGTATGTATTATCACACTTAATACGCTAAGCAAGGTACACAAAGATAAAGACTAGCTAAAGATTTACTGAGCTGTAACAGCCAACAATACAACATTTATAATAGTTCCCTTCAGTAGTTTTTATTGATAAAGCACTCCAGAGGCTCTAGTGGATACTCAGTGGCACGAATTGAGCAAAATTACAATTATTTTAACAAACGCCTATAACTTTTCACCACAACAACGTACTTACAGTACTTCCGGTTTAGACCGTTCAATAGAGTAATCTTTATTCTTCCTGAGTCCCAAGTTTTAAGTAAATCGAGCCAGGAGGCTTTAAGTTATGAGCAAAACGGTAGTACCTACATCAACCATTTTTTCAGTCAAACCTGAATAACTTGTGAATGGTGCATTCAATTTTCATTCAGGTTGTTATCCGGTAGTTGGATATCCCATAAAAACCTCATAGTGGTAGAGTAATTCCCTAGTGAGTAATTCAAGTGTTCAAAAATTGGTCATTGAGTGAAGTACTGTTGTTTGATAATATGTACTGGTGTTCAAGAAATAGCAAACGATGAGGTCTGTGGTTTAGCCCATAGCTCACAGTGTAGTAGTGTAATTCACTTACAACTTGATACCCAAAGAGACCAAAGGCCACTCTATCGAATAGTCCAAACCGGAGGTCAGTGTGTTGTTGTGGTGAGGAAAAATAAGCGTTTGTTAAAATTTGTTCAATAAAATTAATGGTGACTTACGCTACTGGGAAAATTTTACGGATTAATGTTAACAAGTACAAGGGAAAATTAGGAGTTTGTTTAAGAGTCAAAGAAATAAAAGATAGTGAGATTGCCTACATCTAAAGATATACTAGTGACATTTAGTGTCTAATGTAATTCAGACTAAATATTTGTTAGCTTTTTAAGCTGTTTATCATGTCAATCATTAAACACATCCAATATATTCACAGTAGTATTGTTCCCATACAGACATTCACAGCTCGTGATGACCTCAATGCAAAGATTGACAAAGCTGATATTGCTGTGAACAAGGTGGGTGTGTATGATGTAATGGTAGGTGTGTCAAGTGTATCACATGATCTACAGGCCCAGAAGGAATACAGTGACCAGTGGGTCAAGTTTAACCAACAAGACAAAGATAGTGTGAAGGTATGTGGTAACAATGTAGAAAAATTCTTAGTGACACATTCTGTGATGTTATCATACAATACAGTAGTGTTTTAGGTTTGCACTTTATCACAAAACAAGAAGCCAGCCTCAAAACAACATTCTTGGTGCCTTGGTAGCACTGGAATCCCAAAAGTGTCTTCAGAGCGGCCAAAAACGTTTCTGATAAGTTACTACAGAATTTTAAAAAGTTTTATTTAATAGAATTTCTAATGACTGACTAGCTAACTAATTGATACCTTCAGACAAGCGTAACTCCATAATGACTAATTTGTTTTTTCACTGTTAGACGTTACTTGAGTCTGACAGGTGCCTTTTGGCATACTGCAGTACATACAATGTGGATTTTACCTTAGTCTTTATTTGTGTCCCATTTATTCAGCAAAGGTGTTGACTCACGGTAGCTAGCGTGTGATGGCTTCTCTACATTTGTGGCACTTCTTGTAATGTTCTTCATTTGTAAGATGAACATACAGTAGCTGAAAACAAAGCGTAATCAAATGTTAACTGATACAGTATGTACTGTGTATAGAAAGTGAAAAAATATGAAAGACCAAGCGTCTGGGTAATTTGTGATACAGTAAGACATTTATTATACGTATTGTTTGTGTTATTACTCCAGGACTCTAGAGTACTCCATTGTTACAATGCTCACAATGACTATGTAATCACTCTTAAGGCATACAATGAAGTGTGCTCCAGTGTGGTGGAGACCCATCATCCTTATTTGTTAGATGTGAGTGGTTATTGTCATGGTGATGTGGATCATGTGATCACACCATATTACAGGACATGCAGGGTATCCATAATGACCTCACCAGACGTATGGCCAGTGCTATGAAACAGTATATCACATTAGTGTCTGAAAAGGTGAATTTTGTTGGGGACTTAATTGGTTTTCTGAAATGGTCTGGTCTTATATGTGTAGATGTGATGTATGTAGTACATGAGTGACTGTTCTATTAGAATAGTTTTACACTAATGTTATGTGTTATTTCTCTCCTAATCCCTTGTAGCTAATTGGCTCACAGAACAGGTTGACAGCATTCCTGGACACCATAGAGTCGGTTGATGGAGCCAATGACATTTCAGGATTTGTAATAGCACAGAAGACCGGTACCCCTTCCCCACCTCCGAGCAGGAAATTCCATCATCCTGAACCCAGTGCCTCTGCTGTAAGTATACCTAGTTGTTAGCCACACCATGCCTCTATTGTAAGTATACCTAATTGTTAGTCACCCCTTGCCTCTGATGTAACCACCCTGTATTCAGCTTTACTCAGACACAACTGTAGGTATTAATGTACATACCTGTAGCTCCATGCTGCCAATTCACCTTGTTGCGCATTGCACAGTGTTTTGTATAAAAGGGTTTGTATGAATTTTGCACTATTTTTTGGAAATACAGTACTCAAATTGTTTGATAAAAACTATCACTGCTAACTAAAATACCATTTGATATCCACCTCTGGCATCCACATGAGACCAGACATCATGTAGGGCTGAGCATATGAGACCATTAGTTAGTCAGGTTTGTGCTTCAGTGCTTTGACCTTGTATGAGTGTATGACTCTCACTGTTGTTGGTGTGTGTATATCACACACATCATCCTATATCCTCTTGGGTGTCCTCACAGAATACAGTCAGCTATGTTACATTGTACCTTATTATTGTAGGGGTTTGAGAATGAACTGAAGGTGACCAACATTACACAAACTGTGTTGTTGAACACTCAGGAGGTATTTCAGGCTGAGGTGGGTTGGTCTGTACTTTGTAACAGCCTGTTCTCACTGTATAGCAGTTAGATTTTGTACCATATTTGACCCACTGAGTGAAAACCTGACTTGTTTGCATTTTCCTCCATTTTATATGTAACTTTTTTTTGTTGTCTAGAGGTAAAAACCAATGGGCTGTTTAAATCGGATGGCTGCAGGTTCGAGGCTACCTAGGTCCAGTCATGGATTTTTTCTCCTTTCTTCAACTTTTCAAACACACCTTAAGTAGCTAAAGTCTTTGAGCAGGCTGTAGGACCAGGTGTCCTACAGACTTTCAGCACTTGTGCTGTAAAGCATTAATAAATAAAAAAATTTCATCCTTAAGTACTTTTGGAGTTATAGCGATAGACAACAAGAATAGCAAAACAATTGATTTGTACAGTGACTATATGTAATAGTTATACCACGGGCATGAGTGCTTTGCCTGATATATATGCACAAGCCCAAGGGCCACAGGCGATATGGTGTGCACTCCTATTAGGTGTGCAGTATCTTGAGTTAATGAGATATACACACTGGCTTAACGAGATATATATCTCGTTAAGGCAGTGTTTAATGAGATATACGTAGTGTGTATATCTCGTTAACATTTTGAGTCAGTGCAATATGTGATATATATATATATATATATATGCACTGGCTTTCCTTTGATCTGAGGTGTGAAAGTGGTATATATATGGGAAAAACTATAAGTGCTTGTCTAATCGATCATAAGTCGTGAGTACAACAACCTACAGAGTTGGGACTTGTGTTGTGGGGCATTTGTCAAGGTATAGTTTTGGCCTAAATACACTCGTACTATTAAGCAAGGCAAGAAGATTGTTCAAGCTTAGAAACGACGGGATAACGTTACGTTTTATGGCAACATAGCCAAACGCAAATAACTCATGTTTGCTTCATGGTGCAAAAACAAAATTGATATTCTTACTTGCCATGACGAGGCGAATCCATTGGTATATTAGATATTTCAATTTGAGATCACTGTTTACTGAAACGATTAAAACATTTGTAAAATTATTGTGTAGCATGTTTTTTTTACCCAATGTATTTCAATTTCAAAACAGAATTATGGAAACAAGTTAGGTTTTCCCTCAGCAGGTCACATGTTGTTTATATATGACACATTTCAGTATACATGGCTTGTATGGTCCACTCACAGGCTCAACAGTTAGTGGAGAGTATTGCAAAATGTGAAAAGGACCTCAAGTCACTTAAGACTCTCTATGAAAGGTAACTGAATACCACAATCACTTGTTACACATCTACCCCTCATCACAGTTATATCAACAACCCTAACTATGGTGATGCTCGTAGTATAGAGGAAGAATTGATGGAGACCAAGAACAGATTACGACTACTACAAATTGACCAATCTGCTGTTAACTCTAAGGTGAGGAATGAGGATGTTTAGACTTGAACCTACACACATATATTGGACAAGACAAGTGGTGTATTGAAGATGGTTGGATCACACTGTAATTATCATTGATAGGCAGTGTTGGGCAAGTTACTTTTTAAAGTAACTAGTTACATTATTACATATTACTTGCAACTGAACTATTTAGTTACAGTTACATATTACCCATAAAATAAAGTAACTATAATAATATTACATATTATATTACTTTGTGTCCACAGCCTTAAGCTGTCACGTGTGACACTACCACCTTATTACGTGACATGATTGCATTGTTGGACAGTGTGCAAATCTTGGTTATAAGTAAGAAGCTGGTGAATAAGCTTCATTTAGTAGGCTTCATTACTTCATTGTGGCTAGGCGTTACTCAGTGGATTGCTAACGAGATTAGTAACTTCGTTACTTGTAGTAATAATATTACTTAATATTAGATTCGTTACAGTAACTATATTACTTACGTAACATGTTACATTTGTAAGTAAAGTAACTTGAGTTGTGTTACCTGTTTTGTAGCATATTTCGTTATATTACTTAGTTACCATAAAAGTAATAATATTACGTACGTAATGCATTACTCCCAACACTGTTAATAGGTGACCAGATCTGCAAGTACTTGTTCACACGTTTTCCAGTTCCATTTTACTACATTTTCTACATACATAGGGAATAAAATTTCAGTCCTAGAAGCTGAGAGCTGTAGAAGCTGCAGTGCTACAAAGCTGCGAATATCTTGCAGATCTGGTCTAATATAGTCTATGTGACACAGTGACACATTTATATTTGGAATGATGTTGTTTATAATCACTTGTAGCTGGAGTTGTTTGGTGGTACAGTCAGTTACAGCAGGGCTCCTTGGGCTACCATCAGGAGGACAAATGTGGGAGCTCTTGAGAAAGGCCGACAACATGAATTTGCTCTCTTCACTTATCGTATACCAACTTTCTGTGACTACTGTCGTGAACTATTGATTGGTAAGTTTACTGTCAGTGGAGGTTGTAAGTTTACTGTCAGTGGAGGTTGGTTGTGTCATAATTTATCTCGTCATCTCAAAGAAATGTTACTAATTTAGCATTGACACCTCAGTCAATACTAAAGGAATTGTATATCCATCCATGGGGCCTTATAGATATTCTCAGTACAACATGTTATGTTCATAGCTGCTGCTAAGTTGCTAACATCTGTCCACTTGATCACAGATAATTACGACCAATCTCCTCTTTACTGTTGAGTTTAAGTTCTAATTACTACTCACCACAGGGTTACACAAACAAGGAAATCGCTGTAAGATTTGTAAGAAAAACATTCACCAGAAGTGTATGCAGTACATGCCAGATTGTACTGGGGTATGTATGTGAACCCATGTGATGTTCATGTGATTACTGTATCCATAGCAACCAGTGAGAAAAGAGAGCTCTACTAGAGCAAAACTCGCTAAACGATTTAGTGTGTTATCAACCACATCAATTGGAGAATATGATGGTATGTTACAACATTTTTTATATCTAATTATCCATTGTTAATTTTTTCAGCTAATGAGGCTCCACCTACTCATACGGCAGCTGACTATGAATCACTGGACAGTGTTGCCGTGGCGAGAGCAGGGAATATGTATCGACAGCGTGCCCACACTGTGGATGAATATCTGTGTCCTCGAGAAGTTAGCCCTGAACTGAATGATATGCCACCAATGCGTAAGTGTGTAACTATGTAGTCATGTAGTTACTAGTATGTAGCTATATCATGATGTAGTAACATTATCTAGAAACTACTGTAGTGTTTCTATTCATTCTTGGTTTCAAACTTCTTTTGATTGTACTGTTTTGTAATGTTGTTAGTGAACAGGCCCTGCATCTACATACACCCTATACTGGCAGACTATGTACCGTATAGAGGGAAACTTTGGCGGGGGGAAACTTTGCGAATTTGGCGATTTACTACAATTCGCCAAAGTTTATTCTGCCAATTACTCGTAGCACCTCAGATTAGCATCTTTGTAGCTAAACATTGAGCTTGAATTTGCCTAAGTTTATTTTGCTAAATGTAATTTAGCTTGTTATTCACCAAAGGTTGGCCCCGCCAAAGTTTCCATCTATACAGTATCAATTTTCTATATACTTAGTCAATTGAATTCCAATGGGTTTTGACGTTTCATTATACTGAATGGTGATTACATTTTACAATTAGTTATGATATTTATACACATATTTTTAAAGCTCCAATGAGGACCACATCAACATCAAAGGGTATCAGAAAGTTACCGGAGGTGCCTAGAAAGCCGACTAGTTATCGTAGCAGTCCAATCTTGTCACGCTACAATGATATGCCTCCACCTACGGAATCACCACCCCCTCTTCCCAAGTCTCCGTCATCAGCTGTGTCATCATGTGTGGCGCTGTTCAGTTACCAGGCATCTTCAAGTGGTGATCTTGACCTACTGTAAGTGTGTTGATGTATTAACGATGATGTAATCATTGATCACATGATCCAGACCTGGTGACATCATAGAGGTGACCTCATCAAGTGGCAAGGAGTGGTGGGAGGTGTGTAATAACTTCATCTCTCTTATTAGAGTAATTATTATGGTATAATGTTACTAGGGTATCCTCAAAGGAGTAAATGGATACTTCCCAGTCACTTATGTTCAGGTGAGGTTGCTATAGTGACTAGAGCAAGCTATAAGTTTGTTGTGGTTTTGCATCTGAATATTTACAACAGTTCTGTATATTTCCAAAAACTATTCATGTGCAAACTGCGTATGTGACTGGATCTAAAAAAACCCGATTTAATTGTACATTTTTCATTATTAAATTTGTCTACATAGTCAATTTTCCCCTTTATGCTCTGACGAAGTTTTAGCTTTTCATGCTGAGACCTTTTTTGTATTTACAGCTCTGCGAAGTATGTATAGCAATAACAGAAAGATTGATTCATATAACAGCTATAGGAAAATAAAATTACAGGCACTTGTTAATGTTATAACTTATGAATGCGATTGGCGAAATCCAATTGGCCAAAATGAAACGTTGGTGAATCTCCACACTTTGTCACATGTCACTACATATTGCAAAGCAAAATTGGAAAATTAAAGAAGAATTCACTGCCAAAGTTTTCTACTATATGTGACTGGATCTGTGAAAATCTGACATAATGGTGCATTTTTCAAATACTTTATTGCTAAATATTTTAAATCTATTTAGCCAAGTGTATGCTCTGGCCAAGTTTTAGCCTTGTATGCCAACAATATTTGGAGTTGCAGCCCTGCAAAGTAACAACAACAGAAAGATTGATTTGTACAGCAAGTATTGGGAAAATAAATTATAGGTTTTTGTTTTAGTTTCAAACCAATGCTTTGGAATCTAGGTGCTTACAAAATGACTGTAACTTACAAACACAATGCAATACAGAGTTGCAACTTACACCATTGTGTTTGCCATGAATATTGGAGTCCATTACTGGGTACACTTTTCCTTCTATTACCTTTCTTCACTATATTATACAGAGACAAAATCAGTGAAGAAAGATTGTACACAATCGCTTCGACGGGGTGCAAACAAACGCCCATAACTCACGTATCCTGTAGACTACTGCAATAAAACAAAGATTTTCGAACCCCTCTTTGTAGGAAAATAAGGATGATATCCATGTTTTTATCTTTGGACCCTTTCTTTACAAAGAACAAAGTGTTTAAATATTTTCCAATTTTTTTTTCCAATTATGCAAATATTTTATCCATTGCAATCAATAGAAAATTTAGGCTTGCGCCATTATGTCAGGTTTTCGCAGATCCGGTCACACATTATAGTATGCGGTTGGCTTTAGGGCAAAAGTCCCTGGCATATGAGACTGAAACTTCAGCAGAGCATACACTTGACTAATAAATAAAGAATTCGAAAAATACACTATATATTGTTTGGGTTTTTGCAGATCCAGCCACACAATCTCATTTATTATTTTCAGAGGCTCCACAGTATACTAATAATGATATCATTGTTCCCCCTACACAGCCACTGCAAGCTGGAGACAAGGTGATGAAGGTGTTGTATGAGTTTAATGGATCAAAACATGATGAGATGAGTCTTGTTGTAGATCAGGTAATGTCATGTGATCTCGTCATTGTCTCATGTGATCCCTACAGATTGTAGTATTGAAGGAAGACCTCGGTGATGGGTGGATGAGGGGCATGGCTGGGAACTCTTCTGGACTATTCCCTAGTACTTATGTGGAAGAATTGTTATAGTGAATATCACTAGATGATTTTATATTTTTCTGTATATAGCCCATGTACTGTACAGTACTTTAACCTATTGAGAATGTGTGTGTTTGCTTTGTGTATGTTCATCAACATGTAACTGTTAAAATTGTAGCTACTATAATGGCATTTTATGGCTACATACATAATACAAGATACAGTGGACAATATCATACATGTAGTGGAACAATGAGCACTGTCACTATTGGAGTTTTGGGTATAGTCAGTACAAAGATACTTAGTGCCAACCACCTTAAGATGAGGCAAGTAAATCTTGCAGTTTTGAAATACTGTGTCTGAACAATTCAGACCAACATGGAGAGCAGCCTCACAAGGCAGTGGTATGATTTGTGGTGCTGCAGGACTAAACCTCAAACAAACTATTGAAGTTTGAACATCAGCTACTTGTGTTTGCCAGCTGTGAAAGTACAAAATGTATTTAAAACCTGTTTCCTATCTCAGACTGATTCCTGGGATCAAAGATAGGATTTTACTTCCAAGTCAAGAAAATACTCTGATACTACACACAGTTACTTACACAAAGTTTATGCATGATAAACTCAATGAGTCAACTTGTGTATCATATTAGCTATATACATCATTATTAGAGACTACATAACCATGGCTATGGCTGCCTACACATCCTGACAAGTTGTCACAGATCTTATGTTCAGGGTGCAGATTTTGTTGAAGTATCATACTCCTACTGTGTGTTTGGTAGGAATTAGTTATTAGAACATACGTAGCTATAGAAGTGTAATTGTAGCTTAAGCTATGGAATGGATGAGGATTAAATATAGGCTCTTCCAAAAATAAGAGGCTATAAAAGCAGTTAAATTGTAAATATTCTAATAGGACAGTCATTCAGTCAATTACTCTATAGAACATGTAAGGAAATAATAATTATCGCAAAAACTATTGTGAGAACTGAAATTGAACGTTTGTGACTTCATCATTGTGCTTAATATCCTACCAAACTTGACATTCTATACATTCTCAAGAATGTATGTACAGTGGCGGATATATATTTTGGGGTACTGAGGGCATGTGCCCCCCCAACAAAAAAAGAAGATCATAATACAAGATTAGGATACTCTAATAGAGCAGTCAGTAAAATACTCTAATAGAACAGTCACCACATTTATAATCCTCCATAGTTTCTGAGTATGAAAAACTAGTAACTGCAGCACTATCTCATGCATGAGAACACTTTGACTGCTAAGAATATTTTACCAAATGAAATGCACTTGGTCTTGTGTATAGGTCCATAGTCTTTTACTAGCTGAACTACTCATGCTGTTACTTATCTGTACACAACTGTTGATTAATGTAGTTCACTTAGAAAGCAGTATAATGATTTAGATATTGGTGCTGTACATCAAAATTTTTGTCCTGAAACATATGAAATAGCTTTAGCTTCTGAGGGGCTGAGCCTGGCCCAGACCTCCTGCTCCATACACCTACTACCCTAATGCACACCCCTCCTGCTAAACCCTGGATTTGCCCCTGATCTAGTAGCAAGAGTTAATAATAGTGGAGGGAGAGTGTCTAACACTGCATAGGCCTGTAAAAAATGATCCTGAGAAATTCAAAGGGATTCTTTCTGTAAAACTCTGTAATTTGTAGTATTCTCCATAGGTGAAGATTGTTTCAATCATCACATTTCTTTATTCTCTCAGTGTGCAATCATCACATTACCTTGTTCTGCCTGTGTGAACATTTTACACATCTGAAGGAATCCCTTTGAATTTCTCAGGATCATTTTTTACAGGCCTATGCAGTGTTAGACACTCTCCCTCCACTATTATTAACTCTTGCTAGTAGGGTAAAACATTTTGCCAATATGCTACCACTCCTCAAAATTTCAAGGCGGGAAATTTCACTTCTCAGGATTTTTTTTAATGGATTTTATCATGAACCATGATAGTGGGTTGATAATAGATATCGCCCATGTTTTTTAGTAAAAATTCTAATAAAATACATTCAAAAAAAGAATCCTTCAACTCCCCTCTGGTGGTTCTAGATAGTAAGCATCAAGTGAAAAGGAAACAGTAAGTGTAGTTCAGACAAAGATCATATTGTTATTCATAATTATTTTGCTTCACAGGCATAGCGAAGTTTATAGGATAAAAAAATAGTAGTAAGGCTTCCTTTATGGATCTTTGTGTGTGTTTATGCATATGTGTACTGAAACATTGACTGTTCGTAGCTATATTATGTGTACTGAAACATTGACTGTTCGTAGCTATATTATGTGTACTGAAACATTGACTGTACGTAGCTATATTATGTGTACTGAAACATTGACTGTTCGTAGCTATATTATGTGTACTGAAACATTGACTGTTCGTAGCTATATTATGTGTACTGAAACATTGACTGTACGTAGCTATATTATGTGTACTGACTGTTCGTAGCTATATTATGTGTACTGAAACATTGACTGTACGTAGCTATATTATGTGTACTGAAACATTGACTGTTCGTAGCTATATTATGTGTACTGACTGTACGTAGCTATATTATGTGTACTGAAACATTGACTGTTCGTAGCTATATGTGTACTGAAACATTGACTGTTCGTAGCTATATTATGTGTACTGAAACATTGACTGTACGTAGCTATATTATGTGTACTGAAACATTGACTGTTCGTAGCTATATTATGTGTACTGAAACATTGACTGTTCGTAGCTATATTATGTGTACTGAAACATTGACTGTACGTAGCTATATTATGTGTACTGAAACATTGACTGTTCGTAGCTATATTATGTGTACTGAAACATTGACTGTACGTAGCTATATTATGTGTACTGAAACATTGACTGTTCGTAGCTATATGTGTACTGAAACATTGACTGTTCGTAGCTATATTATGCATGTGAATGCAAAATACATTAGATGAATAAAAAAAATTGAAGACTTAAAAAGGGGAATGAAAAATAGCCATGAAACGAGGGATTGCTGGGAGAGAATAAACGTCTTAATGATTAAGACAAAATATACATTACAAGCATACAGGGGCCTAGACACAGGAGTACCATGTGCTGATGGATCAGTACAGGAACCCTGGCAAGACTTACATTAACTAAAGGTAAATTAAATTACAATACACAAAAAAAAACAAAAAAAACAACTATATCTACATATATGTAATACTTAAAGTTTACCTAAGGTGGTCTAAAAGATCCCAGCCCGGGGAGGCTCTAGAATTAAAAATTCTGTAAGAACAGGACACAGCAATGCGAGCTGCCTGCTCAAACAAGGATCTTATGGTTTTCTTTGGCACTTCACAAGCAGTAGCCATTTGAGCAATTGTTTCTGGCAAAAAGTGGCCTAAACAACCAATTTCAATTGGAACAAGATTGACAGTTAACCCAGAAAGCTGAAGGTCATATTGCAAGGAGCTATATCGATCTTCCTTTCTAGCTCTAGCAGCAAGAAGATGTTGCTGGGTATTAGTTGGTACTGTCAATTCGAACAAACAAATGGAATCATTAGAAACCAATACCAAGTCAGGCCTGCTGAGGGTGGAGGAAAGATTGGTTGGGATGGTACTAGGGGGCTGGTGGTAATGTAAACCACGTATTTGACTCATTTCAAAATGATGGAACATGTATTATGACAGAAAGTAGGCATGAGGCTATTATGCCCCAAAAATTGAGCATTATGCTTTTGAGCAGTGCTCAAAAAATCACCTATTATGCTTTGGAGAATTGCCCATTAATTATTCAGGGGCGTAGCCAGGGGGGGTTCAAAGGGTTCGGACGAACCCCTTTTCAGAGTTAAGTTTTTTAAATCGTGATACTGGTTAACTAGAACTGAATTAACTTACACAAATCCACTGAAATGGGTAGCTACAGGTCTTCAGGCAGAGGAATTCAAGTACCTCTACTCGCTATTGCGAATGAATTTATAAGAATACACATGTTTACACGTGTACACGTGTACACGGCCCCAGACCCCCGCTGTGGAGATTCTATACTTAGGGCAGAACCCCCCTTTTGGAAATCCTGCCTACGCCCCTGTTATTCCCAAAATTATGCCACCATAATTGGCTAATAATGCCAGTGTATTACTGTATCAGACCATTTTCATTGATGTTTAAGCTTTAAATAGTCTTAAATTCTTTAGCTGGTTGCTGTATTAGAGTATTTCATGTCAACGTGACTGCTTTATTAGAGTAAATCGATCTTTTTAACGGAATTGTGCAGTCTGCAGATTTTCCTACTGTTAAAGCTTTATAATCACCTCAAAATGCTAGACATAATTCCTGATTCCCACACATACCCATTATGCTCGAACTTATGCTGGCATAATCACCACATTCCTAACAGAAAGTCAAAATAGGGATTTGTGGTTTATAATACCACCACCTGCAATCCTTGTTTCATGGCTTTTTCAGTGATGCATATTCCCTTCAGGTTTTATTCATCTCGTATAAAACAATGCCATTTTGAATAGCTGGTTCTAACAGAAAGAGAATTCAGTGTTACAGATAGTTACACTGTAGCTGGCAACCCTTGATAAGATTAAGATACAAGATTCAACAGAACCGTATTGGCATAACTAACTTGCTTAGGGAACAGATACTGGTATTATAATGAAGCTCTGTATAAAATGCTTTTTGCCAGTTGGTGATAGCTAATATGTGACCCGGTCTGCGAAAAGGGGTCTTATAGCCTTTCCAATTATCCATGTTTGGCTAATCATAACTCCTAATCTACTAAAGCTATCACCATGTAATTACACCCACAGCTACTGCCAGGTTAGGGTTGTTGAGTGACCAAATTGTAGGCAATTGTAACATAGTAACTTAGTATCAGTAATCTGTGTAATATAATATTGTATAATCCGCTGTGCTGCCTGCCTAGTAATTAATATTACAGAATAAACAATCATTAAAATACTGGTCCAAATTGTAATTAATAAAACGGCAACAAAGGATATAATGTGGACAGTAATGAATATGACACATAGCTCAAACATATCTTAGCTATTAATATGCAGTATATAGCTAGTTGAGCTATCTGCTACTATCAGCCTGCTTCATTGGAATTATATCAGTTAGCTAGCTGGTTAACAGCTTTGTGACCTGGAGTTGTGACTGTTAGACCAGTTGGAAAATTTAACCTTTCAACATTACTGTGATTAATGACTACTTTTCGAAGCTCATTGACTCCAGTTCCACAGCTAATTCAAAAAAACTATGGTCATATATCAAAAAGCAAAAATTGGATCACGTTGGAATACCCCCACTGTCACATAATGGTCATACCATCACTGATTCCGTCCACAAAGCTAATATCCTCAACGATTATTTTAGCCTCTCAAGAAATTGCTCCAGTACTAACTCTGATCATCAATTCATCACTTCATCAAGGAGAACTTCCCATGGACTGGAAACGTGCTAATATTGTACCTGTATTCAAAAAAGGAGACAAAACACTTGCATCCAATTACAGACCAATATCGCTAACCAGTATCAGCTGCAAGATCATGGAGCGCCTAATTCACACTCATCTCTTCTCTCACCTAGAATCAATAAATATTCTCTATGACCAACAACATGGTTTCCGACCTAGAAGATTATGCGAATCACAACTTATTACTACCGTAAACAACATTTCTAAATCACTTGACTCTGGCTTTCAAATTGATATCATTTTTCTAGATCTATCTAAGGCATTTGATAAAGTCCCCCATCACCGTTTATGTAACAAATTATCCTACTATGGTATTAGAGGGGAATTACTAACATGGCTACAAAACTTCCTCATCAGT
Source organism: Dysidea avara (assembly GCF_963678975.1). Taxonomy (NCBI): domain Eukaryota; kingdom Metazoa; phylum Porifera; class Demospongiae; order Dictyoceratida; family Dysideidae; genus Dysidea; species Dysidea avara. The sequence goes on from NC_089275.1 coordinate 1,388,791, forward strand.
AGGCATCAACAAGTAATTCTTTACGGTTCAACCAGTGAGTCACATGCAGTTAACTCGGGTGTCCCCCAAGGAACAATCTTAGCCCCTCTATTATTTTTATGTTATATTAATGACCTACCATTATCAATCAATGCCAACATTGGTCTGTATGCTGACGATACCATACTTTATACTGTTATTCACTCTACATCCGACTGTTTATCACTTCAAAATGATCTCAACTCCTTATCACAATGGGGCACTAGATCTGGTATGTTTTTTAAACCTGATAAAAGTGTATTCATGAGAATCACTCGTAAACACAATCCGATCACGTACAACTACACCATTAATGACATCTCTATCAAAGAAGTTTCATCTACTAAATATTTAGGAGTTACAATCACCAATGACTTGTCTTGGTCCACACACATTACTAACATCATATCCAAAGCTCTATCAGTCAAAGCATTCCTACAGAGAAATCTTAAATCCTGCCCAACTCAAATCAAATTGAAATGTTATGATGCCATGATAAGACCAATCTTGGAATACGCCAATCCTGTCTGGTCCCCTCACATCAGAAGAGACATTGATAAGCTTGAACGAGTACAGAGGCAATCTGCCAGATTCATTATGGCTGACTTCTCGCATTTCAGCAGCGTGACTAACATGCTCATTGACCTTAATATTCCCAGCTTAGAATACCGCAGACAAGTATCCAGTATCACCCTCCTCTACAAAATTGTTCATAATCTCACTGATATATCTCCTGTTGATTTAATCCCTGTCACTTCTAACACCAGAGGACACGACCAAAGATTTCATCATATCTATGCAAGGACCAATCAGTACAGTAATTCATTCTTCCCTAGATCAATTAGACTGTGGAATTCACTCCCAGCTGACCTAATCCAACAACAATCATTACAAATTTTTAAGTACCGACTGAAATTATTATTACTTTTTCCTACCAATCAGTAATCCCATAATCAATCATATTGTAAAACATTTTGTATACATGTTTCATATGTGCGTTAATCCTCAAACTGAGGCTGCACATTTTTGGAAAATAAATAAATAGATTAATATTAATTTTATTAAAACACGTGCATGCGCATTAGCTAACTATTCATTTTTGAAAGGGCGTGGCACTTTATCAATACAGTGAGTTTTGTATGTACGTTTAGTTTAATATACCTGTATGCATGTATCCCAGTGACTTATTTCCAGCGGTATGTTATCGACTTTGCAACATCGAAGTTACGAGAACATACTTGCTACACTGTGCGTTAATTGGAGCAACTAAGATGAGCGTTGGAGCCACTGTTTATATGAATACTAGTGTTAATCCACAGCGGCGAGCGCAATACGGACAATATATTGCTAGGTGTTGTCTCGCGTTTCAGTGGCTCGAGACCCGCCACCGGATCTCAGTAGGATTTTGCCAAGGGAGCCTGGGGGTGTGGGTGGAGCACAGCACAGATAGAAGTGACTCCACTCCGCGAAATGCGAAGCATGCGCTTTCTAAGAGAGCCCCCCCCCCCCCATTCCCCAGGAAATCAGTTTTGACGTTCTGAGATTGAATTTGGTGGCAATTTTGACTGAAATTTGTTAAGGCCAGGCACAGTAGATTCCTTCTCATCAGCCAGAATTTTGATGCGGGCGGGGTGGCGGTGTAGGAGATAGCAGTGCGAGCAGCCTGCTCAAACAGGGATCTTACAGTCTTTTTTGCCACTTTACAAGCATATTGGCCACTTGGGCAATTGTGTCTGGCATAAAATGTCCTACATAACCAATCTCGAGTTTAACAGATAAGCCAGAAAGCTGAAGGTCATATTGTAAATTGCTATACTGCTATAATAGCTATCAGGCTATAATGAAGCTATGCTCTCCAAAGAAATTTCAACTTTCTGAGATTGAATTTGGTGGCAATTTTAACTAAAAAATTGTAAATGTTTATGAAAATTCAATGCTGAAAGCATGAATGCTACTGAGCTGGTCTTATCTATCTAAAGGAAACGTTCCTAATCGCACATTAGAAGTTTCAAGATAAACGGTTTTAAAGAATTCAAGTCAGCATAATCTTGCCAAGGATAGCAAGGATGTGTATGCAATTTACACAAAAGATAACCTTTCAGGCCACTTCCAGTACTTGTAGCTGCTTGTAGAGTTTGCTGCCAAATATGATAGAAAATCTGAGCAGTTGGATGAGCGAAGTAGTATCACAAGTGCTCACAAAGGGGAGGAGGATGTGGGGTGATGGGGTGGGCAAGAAATAGACTTCAAAATGGACAGGATTGAAGACCAGGTATGAGATGCTGGATTCTTAGTGGCCAATATGTAGAAAATCAACAGAAAAATCATTTGGCCAACATCATCAGGCCATCCGCCAGTAAACCACTGATTCTTTCCATTCACAAGGCCTGAAACTGCCATTCAAGCTTTCCATAGCACCCAGAAAAGGCGTCTTTTAAAAACCAGTCTCGAGTAGTTTGAGTAGCACTGAGGGTCAAAACTAGTAGTACGATAGTGCAGCTATCCACTGGTGATGTTAGTTTGAGTTTGTCTACTGATTTGTGATTTGAATTTATTTTGTAAAATCTAGTCACAATAATGCTACTCCATTGACTGTTTTATTAGAGTACATGACTGTTCTATTAGAGTATCTCGATCTCTAAATGTAGAGGGTACCCTAACCCACTTAATTCCCCTTGTTCTATACCTATATGGGTAGCATTTTGCTACAGATAGATTTGTTATATTATACACAGTCATAAAATGTTTGAATTATGCCTAAGGTGCCTAGTTATGTTCAGTAAGTAACATTGAAAAATTTCTGAAGGGGGGCACTGCCCCCCCCCCCCCCCTAAATCCCTACCAAGTGCTAACTATATATATTTTTTGTAATGCATGTGAATCTGGAGTTATGTCAATTAGGGGTGTATCCATTCACTGGAAAGGATTACTGGACTACCGGACTCAAATAAAGTTTGCTCAAATCTCCTTTTCAGCCACTAAAAGTGATTACAAAAGGCCAGGCAAACTTGATTAATCATTATTTCTCATCCCCACCCACATCCCTCTTTACCCCACCGCCTCTAATTTCATTATTGCTGTTATCAATCATGTGCACATGTCTTTTGATGCTAAGAAGGCTGGCTATCATTTTACAGCACAGTAAATATCACTTGCACCTCTGAAACGGTGGTAAAACATAAGTACTAGTTCTTAAAGGCCAACTTTTTATAGTGACAGACAGCTTGATACCTCTGATATCAAAATAGCCACTATGACAAATATGGACGATTTATGTTACGAGGGGAAGCCATCACGTGCTATCGCCAAATCGACACTTTTCACTGTCAGCAAAGATGAATGGGACACAAAGGAGGACACTGGTAAGTCCATGAAGAATGCATTGTACGCACTGCGGTATGCCAAAAGGCACCTGTCGGGCCTAAGCGACGTCAAACAGTGAAAAAATCAAGCCCGTAGCCTTAGCCATTATTGAGTTATGCTTGTCTGAAGACATCAGTCAGTCAGTTACTTACTTACTTACTTACTCAGTCAGTAGAAAATTCCGTTAAATAAATTATTTTTAAAATTCCGTAGCAACTTGTTGAAAGCATTTTGGGTTGATCTGAAAGCTTGTTTGGGCTTAGTTTCACCTAACCAATACTGCCTGATCGTTGTTAGGGGAAATTGAGGCTGTTTTTTAGGTGATATTGTTTTGTGGGCCACGCCTACTCCTTTGTGGTCCCTACTATACAGTAACCATCGTACTGAATGATAAAGTAGAAATTAAGCGAGGTGAACAACTGTGATAGCAGCAGCTCAGTGGTGGGTGTTCACGTCCCTGGCTTAAACGCTGCAAGTGTTTGTTCAACATGTTTCATGCAACTTTTTATCCCAGGGTGACTGTTCTATTAGAGTATTTCAATCCCGCAATTTACAGTTGTTGTGTTAGGTAACCTAGCTCAAATTTAGTATGTGTGGTGCTGAATATTTAGGGCGTTTGTAGTATACAAATGATTCCAATTCAAGAAGGGAGCATGGAGCTGCGTATGCATGAAAATTGTGTTTTGTTTCTTCCTGCACGGTGTGGCACAGCAGCTTTCTTGGCTGCACGACACGCTACCGTGTGTCATGATATCAATGTGTGCTATTTTACAAAAGAAGGTTAGTGATGATGGGCAAATGTGTTAACAGTGTGCACAGTGCTTGTATCATTGCTAGCAGCAGGCAAATTACTTTTGATAATGCACTACACTGAGAGTTTTTATGAGTAATATGAAAGTTTTATGTATCATGGTGAAAGGTGTTAATTTCTAAACCACTTTTGTGGTTAAGTCTGGCTATAAAAGGCAAGTAAACAAAAAAATTGAGTCCAGTAGTTCAGTCCTGTAATCCAGTCCAGTAGTCTAGTCCAGTAAATGGATACACCTGTCAGTTAGGATTAGCTGTGACGGATACATAACAAACAAAAAGTTGTCAAATAAAATGTACAGCATATTTGACAAAAATATTTTTATATCCAGGGTTCCTTTGGGAGCCATTCCCAGGTCAAACCGTGTATTGCACATCTAACTTGGACTAAACTAGCTATAGGCCTAACAATCACAAGCTTCTTCTTATAGCTACTAGTATTTTAAAAATTGTTAATTTAAAAATGAAGTAGGGATCTATGCAATAAATGTAGTGAAACAAGAGACGAATGATGGTGTTACAGCATAACTCAGTGGGAAGTCCCTACTTTGGCAGTGAACAAATAATAATAGCTAATGTGCCAAAGTAGGGACTTTACCACCGAGCTATGCTGTAACACCATCATTCGTCTCTTGTTTCACTACATTTATTGCATAGATCCCTACTTCATTTTTAAATTAACAATTTTTTAAATATTAGTTTGTTTAGTGTTTTTGGTGTGGCACAGCTAGCTACAATGTAACTTGTATTAGTCCACTTGTATTTTCCGCATCTGTAGGTATGGTAAAGGCAGATACCATCACTTATAAACATCTTGCCCATTTGTTCCGTGAGAAGTAGAGTTCCCCATATTCTGTGGTTATGGACAGGCTTCACTGTAGTTTGGAGTTTTCCTTGCTGTACTCTTCAGTAATGTGTATCAGGGGATCACATTCTAGATACAAGCGTCCCTGTGTGCCTCCAGCCGTCGACCTTGCTGTTGCTGAGGAGTACCTGTCTCCTTTAGAACAATACTGAATACTAATTTTATATTGTGCTTGCTTCATCATAATGCACAGATAGGATTATTCATTGCTTGAGGGATAATGGCTGCTAAAAGCATGGAGAACATTGCCGAAACTATTGGCATAGCTTTTGACAGGTATTCAGGGGAAGCAACTACCTTGACTGTCTGCTCAGCTGGTCCCTTTATTAAGGGAATATTGTGTTAGTTTTACCAGTTTGGTCCTGCGGTAAGTGGCTACTGGCCTTATTAATGAGTAGCCCTATTAATGTAATCGAAAAATATGGAAGATACATCTGAACTCTGGACCTGGTCACTATAACAAGGTGGCCTTATTAATAAGGCGGCCACTACGTGAGGTTTCACTGTATTGATGTCTTTCAATCTGTATTGGAATTGGAAATCAGTTTTCTGTAATTATAGTAGACCGCTTTATTATAAATACTTGTCTCTGGAGGTACACAAGTGCACTGCTACACAATATAAGGTTGTGCTGTGCTCTTGCAATTCCCCATAGGACAAAATTTAAAAACACTGCTGCAAAACCTTTAGTGTCGAATACCTATTTTACCCAAAATAACATTTCATGTTCCAGTTCAATGCATATGACTTCTACACTGTTCTGTGTAACACAGACTAACACCAATACCATTGCTGTGTAGCTCATTACTACTACAGTCCACGGTTTTCAGCAGAGGTCAACCATCTCTATTTAAAAGACACAAGGGAACCCCACTACTTTTGATTGAGACCACTCATTACAAATCTAAGGAAGCAGGGGGATACTGTGAACCATCTGTATTCATAGTCTCCAACAAAAATCAATTACAGACCGTATCAGTATCATAGTGTTTAATGAATCCTTTTTTTGTGGTAGTAAAGTTAATGTTTTTGGTACTCACAGTTTGTCTTGCAGGTGTAGTTGATGCCGTATTCCTTGGCACACTGCAGTGTGCCGTGATGATGGTAAGAGACCGGATGGCATGTCATTGATTCCGTGGCGGTGGGGCTTACCCTTGCTCTGGGATTTTACCTGTTTGGACACCCTAGTACCATTAAATTTGTCTACTTCCACAAGTGGTGCCAACCGGCTGGCAAACTCTGTAGAGTCAGCTAATATCAAGATGTATTCTGCTTTAACTCCATCTTTTACTTCTCCCCTCTGTGTGTTGAGACCCTGGGTGCTTGGGGAACATGTGCACATTTGTTGGTGCAGTAAATAGGTTCCCGGGTAATGGAGTAGTCTGGGGATAATAGGGTCACCCAATGTTTGATTCGGATTTCGGAAGGTTGCTATTGATGTTCAACGTGGTAATGCTGTATCGGTAATGACAGCAATTTCATCATCACAGGATTGGGCAGAGTTTGCTTCTCTGCCCACTGTTTGAGTTGAGAAAGGTAAAACTTTCCTTTTAAAAAAATTAATCTAAATTAAAATAAATAAACAAATACATAAATAAATAAATCCTTTGGCACAGGGTTGTCTGGTTTAAGCAAGCTACAGTTGTCAGCCCAATCATTGAAGTTCATTGTGAGCTACACTTTTATTGGCCTTTTCACGAATGGTAGAAAACACAGGTTTAGAAAATTGCTGATTGCCACTGGAACCTTGATTAGTACAGTCTTTTAAAAGTAGAGTAGTCATTTCACAAGCCTTCTTTTTCTTCTTGAGAGACATTCACAGCTTACCTTGTATTGGAAGACTACTTTCCATCATGACGCTGCACTATATAGTACTGCATGGGTACACTGTACACTGCCTTCTCAGTTTCACTGTTACACACTTTGAAAGATCTTCCATAGCTCCAATGGTGTATCAAAAGTAATTGTCATCATCATCTTCATTTGTAGCAGTTACTTTATTTGCCATAACCAAATGAAGTCACTAGGAAGTCGCTAATGTGGTTTACGCAAAGTCTCCTAATATGCACAATACAAAGTAATGCTGAATAAAATGATACACTACAACCTTTACCATCAAAAGCTATTAGAATACAAGGATTTTCTACTATGATAATAATCCATAAAAATGTACTAGAGCAATGTTGGAGTTAACTTCACCAGCATTTCATCAATTTTTTCTGTGGTAATCAAACGGTATGGTAGTACTGTTTAAGTAGGGATTGCGGTGAAACTTTCGGAATAGTATAGTATATAGGTGTTAGAGCACTACAGCCAGGTGTTGATTTGTTGAAAACCTTGATAGTAAGGCCACTTTGTTTATGACTGAGGTTTCGTTAATAAGGCCACCTCTCTAATATGGCCACTTATTATGAGTCCCAAAGGTGGCCCTATTAACAAGGTTTCACTGTACCAAAAACAAAGTTGTAAAAGCATTTACTTTACTTGGTGCCTAGTTATACTTATGGAAAAGTGCTTGCCATTGCTCCCACCAGATGCTCCATATTTGTAGACCTGAGGCAACAATTCACTTAAACTTAAAAAAAAACATACTGCTAGAGCTTTCATCAAACTGTGCAGCGAGCATTCTCTCTGGGCCACTGCTATTACATGTATGTTTCACACACAATTGGAGTACTAAATGCATAGGATATTTTTAAAGCCTTGTATCTCACTTTTCTTGCATGTATCAAAGTGCTTTTTGATAAGCAGTTCCAGCATTTAAAGGGCTTCACAGTGCTACTAAATGATTAGGCAGCTAGTCCATGTAACAAGGGTGATTAACAAGAAATGAGGGCTCGAGTTTAAGCAGCTGGCACTCATAGGGGACTGAGTCAAAGACCTTAGCATAATCAAGGTATATACAGTGGGTAGTTCTTTGATGTTCAAGATGAAGGGCCCATTTGTGAATCACAGTCAATAACAAAGAAATAGTGGAATGATTTGGATGAAATCCATGTTGATGTTCACTAAGTCTAGAGTTACTAGAAAGGGCATACCCAATCTTACAACGAACAATCCTCTCCATTAATAGATGTAAGGCTAATAGACCTGTAGTTACTAGGAAGATGCGGATCACCTTTCTTAAATACAGGTACAACATTAACAGTGACCCAATCCTGAGGCAACTTTCCTGTTAATATTGACTGATTAAACAATCTAGGTAAAGGAAAACAAGTGTAAGCAGCTGCCTTCTTCAATAAAAATGGAAGAATAAAGTCAGGACCACAAGACTTAGAAATATTGGGAGTAATTAATTCCTGATAGACATTATCTGGAGTGAAACTGATGAAATGTATAATCGATAACTTTTGAACAAGAGACGATTGCAGTGAACTCAAATCAGACAACCTCTCATTGGTAAACACTGATTGAAAGTACTGACTAAAATCAGAGGCCTTAACATCATTATCCACAATTAAACTACTCTCCTTCTGATGGGAGGCAAAAGGTGGGATACCCTTTAACACCTCCAAGGTTGTTTAAGATGCTACCATCTGCGCTTAGTGTCAGATATGGTTCTAGACTGTACAAGGTTGCTAAGATACTTATACTTAGCGATACTTAAAGGAGACCCACATTGTTCCATAACCTGATAGCTAGGCCTTTCATTGATGATGAATAAGAGAGATAGTATCGGATGAAAACCAGTACTTGATTTTTCTCTGTTTCCACTTGAATTTAGGAATAGTATGATCAACTGTTGAGAAGAACAAATCTTTCCACATTTGTTAAAGAAATTTACAAGGAACGATCACAGGTATGCAATCTGACAATATAAACAGAGAATGAGAACTGAACAGCTGCATGATCAGCCATCAGCAACAGGAACGACTACATGACCACCTGGAGACACCAAATCCCATGTATATATGTGACCCAAACCGATCTTATCGCCTATTTAAAAGTATCGAGAAATGTTGGTTTTTAAGTATTTAGTGTGTTGTAGCTCACCAATGGTTGGAGTTATGTGTACCAAATTTTCACATGTTTTACACCAATTCCTTACCTTCCAGAGCATGATCCACTGTGTGAGTAGCCAACAGCTAAGTTTCCTGCCATTTTAGATAGGTTTAAACCATGATTGACCGCATCAGGCAAGCTCCAAAAGGAGAGGGAGGTGGGGCCCTGGAAGGAGGGCAAAAGGCTGTCTAAAAATTTGAAAAGGAAATCGTACGGATGAATTAGGCCTAGTTATGGGCCATTCAGGTCTCAAAACTGGCTAGAATGTAAGGAAATTTACAGTACAGGTAAATTATTTATTCAACTCCACTGAGCTGTACACACAACCATCCCCAGGCTGACCAGAGCTCTATTAAGGCCCAATGCCACATGTACAGATCATCACTGGGCTTGGGAAAAGCAGCCAGCAAAACCAGACCACTCAAGTCTAGATAGTTTATTCATGTAGCTTTGTGTTCTTGGTGAAAAATTGAATCTGCTGACATGGGTGATAAGACCAGTTTTCCCAGACTGGATCACATATAGGGTTTTACCATTCCTACCTTGTGGTAGAAAGCCTTCCTTGTATTCTAATAGCTTGCTATTTGATGGTAAAGGTTGCGGTGTAGTGTTTTATATACAGCATTAATAATTTTGTTTTACATATGTTAGACAATTTTGTGCAAACCACATTAGTGGTTTCCTAGTGAGGGAATCCCCTATTTTAACTGTTAAAGTACTCTATTGGCTTTGTTGTCATATTCAGTTTCCAAAGTGATGTAAAATGTGTATTGGAGAAACCAAAGAAGTGGTTTATCCAGTCTGAAACCTTTCAAAGTATTAGAGTTTAATCAGTCCATTTCATGATCTAAGGACAGAAATAAACAAAAGACACTGGTACTGTACAATATTGCAGATTAAATGATTATTGTTGTAGTTTTGATTTTGGCATTGTTGCGATTTTGACTTGCCAAATCTCAATAGTATATTATTTTGATATGCTTATGGCAAGTAAAGTAACTGCTGCAAACAAAGATGATGGTGAAAATGAATTATGGTGCAGCATCATGGTATTTTACTTAATCCTTTGGCACAGGGTTGCCTGGCTCAAGCAAGCTATGGTTGTCAGCCCAAAGTTTCTAAAGCCCATTGCAAGCTACATGTTTACTGACCTTGTCATGAATGGGAGATAAAAGCAGGTTTGCTGTTTGCCAATGGAGCCTTGATTAGTACAGTACTTCAACAATAGAGTAGTCGTTTCACGAGCCTTCTATTCTTTCTTGAGAGACATTGACAGCTTACTTTGCTTTGGCGGACAACTTTCTATCGTTGATGCTGCACTGATATTGGCTACACTGCCTTTTACCATAGTCTTAGTGTTACTGTTACACACTTCAAAGGGATCCTCCATAGCTCTAGTCACTTGATTGTAGCTGAACTCTGTACAGGATGACTTGTTACTTACTAAAATTAATGTTAGTTTTTACTGCACTATTAGAGTATCTCGAACAAGCATTTGTTATATACATGTAGTTGGTTTTCACAGTGTTTCTATGGTGGATTCTTCTATACCACTGAAAGGTTATTCTACAAAGAATAATCCACCTATACACCAATTTTCAACTCATTCCCATAAGTGCTTTGCCTAGTAGCATAGCAACTAAATGTTTTTTATTACAAAACTCAGTAGAGTGATTGTTACACACTGTTAGTTTGTGAATTGTATCTTCATTTTGATTTCTTTTAAACCACCAAAAAGCACCCCTGCAATGGTTAATCTATCCACAGACCAATTCTCAACTGATTCCTCAAAGTAGTTTACTTTTAGGCATGACAGTATTTTATGAGAATAATAATAATTATTGGCCATAACTCCGTGAATCTTGATCGAATTTCCACTAAAATTGGTAATGAGATTCACTTTATTAACTCCCTTAAGTTAACCAAATTTCAGCTTTATTAGTGTATGCATTGTGTTTTATGGTATGGCAGATTTTACGAAGCGTGCAAAAAAGAAGTAAAAATGAAGAAAAAATGGAAAGGCCACTGTTATGTCAGGAAAATTTCCTTCAAGTTTGGTATGTGTACTCCCCTGCCTGGCAGACAAGTCTACAGCAAATTTGGTTCCGGATCACATAACTACAGATGTTTGAAATTCTGTTTTCTTCCTGTCAATGTATATACATGTATCCATGGTGTGATATGCCAGCTTCTTGGGCTACATGACACTCTACCATGTGTCTTGATACTGTAATATCTAACTAACTTGTGATTTATCAGTGTATGGTTGATTGTATGACTTCAAAGCATCATAGTGCCTTTAATCAAACTTCTATGGTTACATTGTTGATTCCTTTCTACAGATTAGTTTATGTTTATAGGGTGGAATAGTGTATGTTGTTGATAGCTCTTAGTGAGAACAATGCCTCCATGGGTTGTGGTTAATATGTCACCATTCATCCAAAGTGATATACAGTGAGTGGGAGTGCTATATGCCAAATATGGCATGGAAAAGAGTGGGCGAGAGACAAATATAGCATGAGGCTTTGCTGACTGCTATATTTTGTCTTAAGATCACTTTGAGTGCTATATTTATGTACGTATAGCATGAGCCTAGGCAGTGCTTTAACGTAATGTGAGGTATAAGTTTACATAAAGCAATTAGAAACTCATGGAGTAGTCTTGAAATCCGATTATCTTTGGCATTGCAACCTTGTTACAGCTGCATTGGTCTTGTTCTGGACTTGGATGAGACTAGTCTGTCAGCTAAAAGTTTTCTATTGTGAAACTTAATGAGCATATTCCATATTACTAGGACTCATCTGTTTATGTAAACAAAATGTGAGAATGTTCACTGCTGTTAACCACAAGCAGCCATCATTGGATTTTTAAGTATGTCTATAGATTCAATTCTGTGTTTCTAGTCATACTGGTTGGGTTGACTGGTGCAGACAATTAGTCTAGACTGGCTTGGTTGATTGGTTGTATGGGCTAGAATGGGTGATTGTTCACTCAATGCAGGTTATTAGCCTGCAAATAGGTCCTGGCACAAAGTAGTGTATATTAACTACCTGATATCAGAAGCTTCTAAGTGCCGAAGGCTCAAGGAGCATGAAACTAACTATATAAGACTTCTACGGTGAAACATTGCCTTATTTCGAACACCACAAATCCACAGGCCACCTGTTTGTGGTCTTGTTACATAAGCAGTTAGTAAAAAGCATCTGCAATGCAGCTGCCTCTTGTATCGATAACTGTAGCAATGGGGGTTATAGGAGGCACCGATAGAATTAGCATGCGAGACAGCGAGTGCTGGTACCAAGAGGACAAATGTTGCTAACCAACCAACTAGCTAATGGGCCAAAAATATTGATCCATGCATGGCATCACAGATGGGAAATTTTGAGCTACTGGCAGTCCAAAGTGTAGAATTTCACACCTAGAAGAAGGTTGGCACCAAAGTGCTAGGCATAAAAGATATCAAACATGATATTCAGACAACAAATTCTCTCATTATTGAAATGTCGACTTTATGCAGGTGTTTGCCAATTGCTAGCACTTCCTTAGATTGGCTCCGTCTTAAGGGTTGTTTTCAACACTTTCCTTGAGCTGCATGTTTGGATGCTGCAAACTTATTTAAGTGCTTATGTGCAGTAGATACATACTTGTAACTTCCCAACAGGTTCAATACCACATCTATATTAACACGATCTTAGTTGATCAGTAAAAGATTGAGCACCAAGACCACACCTCTCAAAAATCTATTTACTTGATTATGATGACACCCCGCCTTATTATTGGTCTAGCCAAGAGTTCATAATAATATAAAGGGAGGGAGAGTATCCAATGCCTGTATTGCCCTTTAAAAACACACTGCATTATAATGTTACATCATAGTTGCATCATAGTTGCATCATATCTGAATATTTCAGTATAATTTCAGTAAACTGCATCACAAGACTTTGCCACGAAAGAACCATTGATATATCAAAGAAAAGACCTGCAATCACTTGAAAGTGTATGGTATTACCCACTGCGCTTGTTCATAGGGCATGTTATTTAACCACCGTTACTCAGGTTTCCTTCGTAACCTTCCAGCTTGCATGAATTAAATGGAGCCTGGTTGGATTAGAGTTCTGCTAGCTGTGTTGTCAGCAGTGCTTGCAGACGAGCTTGTGGATCATGGTATCTTATGAGAAACCACCCCAAAAAAAGAAATCACCTGCTTTGTTCTCCCATGCAAGTTTTGTCCTGGTGGTTGTTTTGGTGTCTCCTTCACCGACAGGGTCATCGGTAGTATTCTTCACTTTTTTACTGGTGTCTGTGCTAAAACTGTCTTCACTGTCCTTTTCTTCATTGAGCATTTTCCAAGGTCCCTACATCTTTTCTAACGCACTGAAAAATAAAATTAATTGTGCCTGCGTAACAGGCATCTTTAACCACAATATTGTGCGCTTATAGCCCTTTGAGACAAGTTAACACGATCACTATTGCATAATAATAATATAATGCAGTGTGTTATGAAGGGGCAATTGAGCATTGGATACTCTCCCTCCTTTTGCATTATTATGAACTCTTGCTTGATTCATTTAATTTTTAGTATACTAGTTTATAAGCAAATTTAAATTTAAATTTTCATTTATAAAGCAGAAATTAAGTGAGGTGATCGTGGCTCAGTGGTTAAGGATGCAGATGCTAGGTATGGTGGACCCTAATTTGAACTCTGGTAAGTTTTCTTTTCAACATTTTTGTGCACCTTTTTCCCAGCGGTGACCTTTATATTAGAGTATTTCGATCCCTCAATTTTATATACACTTATTTGGTTTTTGCTTTATAAATTTGTAGCTGTAACACTGTTGCTTTTCAAACCATCAAAAGGTATACAATTGCATACAATTCTGGCATACAATTGCAGAAGAGTTGTAGTTCCTGAGGGAGATAGTACTGGCAGATATTGAGTGGGAATGTATATTAAATTCTTAAAACTTTAGACCCTTTTGTGGTGAATTTTGGAGGTTTATAAGTTACATAGACCCTTTTCATGCTTACTTAAACCTTTTTTATGATAACATGCCAACACTGGTAACACTGGCAATGCATCACCACCTGAAAATCAAGACACACGGTAGTGTTTGATGCGGCCAAGAAAGCCGGCGTGCCACACTGTGAGTATATTTACAGGAAGAAACAAAACGTGGTTTTCACGCATATGTAGCTCTGTGTTCCCTTCTCGAATTGGAATCATTTTTATACTGCAAATGCCCTCCACCTTTAGGACCTCACATACCAAATTTGAGCAAGATTGCTTAACGCAATCGTGAAATATATATAAGCCTTCAAAATTCGACTTAATTTCTTCAGTTTTTCCCCTTCTTTGTTTAGGGGACTCAGGGGGCTTAGATTATTCTTTTCACACACTTTACAAAAACTATTGTAAAAAACTATTATAAAATGTAAATGTGTAGCTCAATTGTCTTGATCTTTGGTACACTTTAAGAATGTATTGTGGCACAATCACTTATCACGTTTGGTGCAAATTTGATTAATATTCATAGGGCTATGGACAGTTATATTTGTGTTAAAAAAGGCCGACTTATTGTCATGCCTACAGGGTAAACCACTTATGGGAATAACTTTAAAATCGGTATGCATATAGGTTAACCATCATAGCTCAAACCTTTTGTAGTTTAAAAGAAATCGCATTGACAGCTACAGAGTTACAAGGCAAAAATCAAACAACTGTAAATCATACGGTCTCGAAATACTCTAATAGAACAGTCACCGTGGGGTAAAAAAAAGTGCATAAAAATGTCGAAAAAGGTTACTGACCAGCATTCGAACCAGGGACCTCCATACTGAATTCCCAAATCCTTAGCCACTGAGCCGTCGCTATCATGGCTCACTTTATTTCTACTTTATAAATGAAATTTCTAGCTAAAATCTACTCAGTAGTCAAGTTCATAATTTCATTGATCTACGAATGGAAAAAATCTAGATTGTTGTAGAACATTCTACAAAAATTATGAAAGGATATAGCCATGTCGTGTGGCCAAGTACAGCCAGTGTGGGTGAGCTACATACTTGTTTTACGAAATCCAGGAAATGCCATTTTCATGCATCCGTTGCAGCCTCTTACAGGTGAGACCCAGCCTTCGATATGCAACAGCTAATAATGAGGATGAAGCTTGTGTAGATGTTTGTGCTTCAGGACTCTGAGGAGGTAAGCAAATATTTGAAGGCATTTTTTTTAATGTCAAAGTTAAGGCTATTGCACCTTCATATCGTGGTAGCTACCCAAGTAGCTATCCTCACCGTATTTTATCGATGTTTTGAATGTGCGAAACAACAGAAGTATGAACAACAAAATTGAGATGGGTTCTTTTACCCCACTTGTATTTTCAACATTAAGGGGTGGTATGGGTCATGCTGTTCAGTGCTGTATTTTACAGAAGACTTGCTCTCCTTGTCTCTCTTCAGAAGGAGTAGTGTCATATAGTTCTGTGATGTCAGGGTGGTGGTAAGGGGTGCTGGTAACCCTGGAAATAATAGTAAAAGATCTAAATAAAAAGTTTCATGTATCTGTAGCTCCATAGTGTTTGAACGGTATAATTAACCATTTCTGCAATGGAAACTTCCTCAGGGTAAGGCATCTCCCATTCCCAGTTTGAGTCCAATCTGCCCAGCTATCATTGGGGTATACGCACCTTCAAAATTCATCTTATTTCAGTTCTACATAATATAGCCATGCAGTCTTCGATGATTCCTGTAGCAAAGGGAAATAAAGTTAAAAGAAATTATCAAGGTCAACCAGAGGCTGGCCTTGGAACTTGCAATTACAAAACAAGTGATACCCGCACAAAAACAGCCAATCTGTGAAAAAGGTGCGGCCTTAAAAAGCCTGGGTGAAAAAAGTTGTGAAAAAGGTGGCAGCCAACTAATGACTGCAACGATTTTAATGCTAAATTTAATAATGACTGTGCATTGTTAAAATTTATTAATATTAGCATCATTGCAGCCATTTGTTGGTCACCACCTTTGATTTCACAACTTTTTTCACCCAGGCTTTTAAAGGCCGCACCTTTTTTCACAGCTTGGCTGTTTTTGTGTGGATTGATTTTACTTGTAAAAAAAGTTACAGATGTAGTAATGGGCTTGTTTATAATGCATTTCTCTCTTACAAGCAGCTGTCAACAGTGTTAAGATAAAACAACTACATAATAAGTTAGACTTCAGACCACAGGGGTCTACATCATTTAGTAACCCTCAGGCCCTGTAGTATTTGCTTTGCTCAGGTGCCACGACACAGGGCCATTAAGTAACTAAATAACATAGACCCCTGTGGTCTGAATCTAACCATTATGTACTTAAATAGTAGCATCAGACATGACAGCTTTCTACGACAGCTTTTGGGCAAGCTTATACTCTGACATTGTGTGTAGCTCATTTTAGTTGTAACCTCATCCAGACAATAATAGAATTGTGCCTTTATATACTGTACAGTTGCAGTATTGTGTTGCTGATAAAAAATACAAGGAAAAATTAGGGATCAAAGAAATAAAAAAAGTATTGGAACAAGTGAGATTGCCTACATCTGAAGATATACTAGTGGACATTTAATCCCTTTAACTCATGTCTGAATTGGGATTAAATATCCTCTTCAGGTGTAGGTGATCTCCTTTGTTGACTAATTATGTGATCCCTAATAAATTTCTGATTGTTATTTGTGCTAATTTGTTTACTTTTTGCAACATTGTACCACATTAGAAGTAAGAAAGGCACCATTGCGTTTGAATGCTCTCCCCAACCATCAATTACTGGAAAAGGGTATGCTTTGTTTTCAGCTATGTTCAGCCTGTTACACAGCATTACAAATGAAGAACACTACAAGCAAGGACATCTGCAAGCAATCTAGTCACAACGGAAAGTTGGGCAATTCCCATTAAAGTCATCACAAGGCACTATCATGAGTTTGACACCTTGTGCTGTCAGCAAAGATGAATGGGACACAAAGGAGGACACAGGTAAGTCCATGAAGAATGCATTGTACATACTGAGGTATGCCAAAAGGTACCTATCAGGCTGAAGCAACATCAAACAGTGAAAAAATCAAGCTTGTAGCTATCATTTAGTATACTGAGTCGTTATTGAGTTATGTTTGTGTGAAGACATCAGTCAGTCAGCGGTAAAATGAATTCCACTAGATCAAAAAATTTAAATTTTGAGCAATTTATACTGTAGGGATTGTTTCAGGTTGTACTGATTCTACTGAAGGCACTTTTGTGCCTGAACAATACTGCCCAGGCACCATGAAGCATGATATTTTTGGCCAGAACCTTCATGATCCCAAATATATACACTACTATTGTACTGTATGATAAAATAGTCATTCAGAGTGCTTTTTATGTTGAGACCATCCTTTGAATGATATATTTATGAATGGTACTGACTGAGAGTGCTTCAACTATGTAGTATAAAGAATTTAGCTAGTCTATTGCAACAAACAGTTTATACATGCACAGGTGGTGTTGGAACAAGCATGACACTTAGTTTAATTTGCCATTGGGACACATAGGAATGAATTTTATGTATTTAAGTAGTAAAATATTCCATTTTAATTTTTAAAGAAGAATACTGTAGAAACTCTCATAAGGGGAACTTAGGTCCCAAACTATAATATTGCTAAGAGAGTAACAAGTATCTGATCAATAGTATTTGTAGGAAACACAATATTTCATGGTCACTACTATACAGTACAGTACCTCTGTACTGTATAAAAAAAGGTTTGCCTTCAATTCTTTGGAAAATATTAATATAGTTGGTACTGTTGCTGTATTGTTTGGAAATAAATTCATTTGTATTTGATGTCTCACTTCTTTACAGCTACAGACAGCTTTATTTAGTCCTTGAGAATCTGTAATGGGTAAACTTCCAATACCAAGAGGTGAGGTCATTATTTGCAACAGTGAAGTGCTCAATTGGTTAGTTGAAATCGTCTATGCTATACACAGGTCAAGATTATCCTACTACAAAACAAATACGCAACATTTTAAAACCTGAAGCTAGTGGAGTAGTTGTACAGTGGTATGATCTTGGAATACAACTACTAGATGATGAAGATGGTACTGGTGTACTGGATGCCATAAAGGCTGACCATCCAAATGATGTTAACGCTTGTTGTAATAAGATGTTTATTAAGTGGTTATTGATGAAACCTGATGCCACTTGGAGTCAACTAGTTACTGCACTTACAAGGATTGGTATGAACGCTGTTGCAGCTGATCTCAACAAGCAACTGAGAAGAGGTAGTAAGTGTACTCCACAGACATGCATCAAACAGTGTGGTGTGGTATATAATACTGTTTAAGTAGGGATCATCATCTTACACAACGAAATCAGGAATAATAATACAAGTGCTAGTATTTAAAAAATGTTAATTTAACAATGAAGTAGGGTTCTATGTAGTAATAGTAGTGAAACAAGAGATGAATGATGCATGCTATTATAGCAAAGTCACTACTTTGGCACTGAACAAAATAGTTGTTATAGCTAATGTGCCAAAGTAGGGACTTTCCTATCAAGTTATGCTATAATAGCATGCATTATTCATCTCTTATTTCACTATTTTTGTTGCACAGATCCCTACTTCATTTGTGACCAGATTTTACAGAACCGATCCAAATCGCACATCAGGCAAAATCAAACTAACACCACCAGTGGATAGCTACACTATCGTACTACAAGTTTTGACCCTCAGCACTACTCAAACTACACGAGGCTGGTTTTCACACACGTCTTTTCTGGGTGGTGTGGAGTGCTCAGATGGCGGTTTCAGGCCTTGTGAAGGACCTGGCTTGGCAAGAGTCAGTGGTTTACTGGTGGACAGCCTTATAATGTTGGCCAGACGTGTTCTCTGTTGATTTTGCTACATATCAGCCACTATAAGGAGCCAGCACAGCCCTGTAATCTCGTGTCTGGACTCCAATCGTGGTCTGCCTCCATTTTGAGGTCTATCTCTTGCCCTCCCCGCCACCCCCCAGCCTCCACCCCTTTGTGAGCACTCGTGATACTACTTCGCTCGTCCAACTGCTCAGATTTTCTATCTTATTTGGCGGGAAACTGTACAAGCAGCTACAAGTACTGGAAGTGGCTTGAAAGGTAACAGATTGATGCATCTTTTGTGTAAATTTCATACGCGTGCTTGCCATCCTTGGAGAGTTATGCTGGCTTCAATTCTTTAAAACCGTTTATCTCGGAACTTCTAATGTGCGATTTGGATCGTTTTTCCAAAATCCAGTCACATTTTTAAATTAACAACTTTTAAAATACTAGTTTGTTTAGTATTTTGTTGTAGCACAGCTAGCTACAATGTAACTTGTGATTGTTCTATTAGAATTATGTTGTATTAGAGTATATCTTGAGTCAGCCAAAGGGTATGCAGCTAGCTAGACCAATAAGGGCTGGGGTGAGGTCATCTTGTCTGATAAGTAAATATCTATATTGTTAATAGATACATGCAGTCTTCACTCTATCACTATTAGTCCACCTATTTAGATCTTTATTTCTGGATGTGATTGCCCTTTATTTAATGAATGTGATTGCCCTTTATTTAATGAATGTGATTGCCCTGCCTTTTTTGTTTGTGTATCTAAGGATTTTCCAGAGATCAGTGTCTGGCTGAAGTGGTGTTATTCTCAGACACTTTGGTAGCAGACGTGTTTTAGCTTCCTCTGGGGTGATCCTCTAGGCCCCCTACTATTCTCTACAGCTGTTCACCTTTGTGACCTTGTTAAGCTAAATCTTTGGTACTTTGATACCTTTGTGGGTACACGGTCCTCTTTACTTTCCTTTTTGTCTTTCTTCGCATCTCATGGACCTGATTTTGGGCTTCATTTGAATCTGTCCAAATGTGAGCTGTTTTGGCCTTCAGCTGACCCTGAATTTCCTCCCAATTTTAAGTGGGTTACTGGCTTGGAACTATTGGGTTCTTCACTTTTGGGTGATGATAACTTCTTCAAGGAGTTTCTTTCCTCTTGTTTGGATAAGGTGGCTGTAACTCAGGATAAATTGGCTGTGTTAGATGACCCTCAAGTAGAACTCCATCACTTATGTAGTTGCCTTAGTTGCTGTAAAATTATTCACTTGTTCTGAACTGTTATGAGGCCTTTTCTTTGTCATTTTGATCATAATCTTTGCACTTGTCTTAGTCATATCATGCAGTGTAATGCTCCGATCACTTTTGGTGCCTAGCCAATCTACCTTTTTGCCTAGGTGGGTTAGGTTTATGAAAATCTGTCCTTTCTGCTTTGGCAGTTTTTTAGGCTCGTGTAACAGTAACCATGATTTAGCTTCAACCCTTCTTTCTATTGATGCAAACCAGTTTAGTTTCCCTGATGAATGGGCTGCTGCCGCTGTTTTCTCTGACTTTCCCAGTGATTGTTCCACATCATCAGCATCTCAGCAAGATTTGCAAGCATTTTTAGATCAACGTTTATTTGGTGATTTGTATGCATCTTTCAGTATTTGGGATCAAACTCGTTTGACTGCCCTGGCACATTCCTCTGGTACCAGTAATGGTTTACTTAAGGATATTCCTCGAGCCTGTCTTGGATTAGTCATCCCTGGACCTGAATTTGTTGTGGGCCTGCACCTGTGGCTAGGAGTTGCTTTATTTTCTTATTTTCCACTGTGTACTTGCCTCTCACCTATAGATTGCTTTGGTGATCATTTGTTAGGCTGTTCTCATGGTCCAATGAGAATCCGTTGTCATGATTCCCTGGTCAAAATCCTTATAATGCTCTATGACAAGATTACCCTGGTGTTCTAAAGGAGCAGCGTGTTTCCTATAATGATGGCTTATGCCGGGGGAATATCTTCCATCCTGACCTCCAGCAACTTCCAGCATGGTCGCTCTACCTATTTTGATGTTTCCATATGCAGTATACTTATCCTGCTTATATTTCCTCATCTACTTCTTGTGCTGGGGTGGCTGCTACAGCTGGAGAGTTGGCCAAGGACGAGAAACATCTGGCAGCTGTAGTGAATGTGGGAGCAGATTTTATTCCCTTAGTAGTGGAAACTTTATAGTCTGGACCCCATTTGCTTTGCGATCTTTAAGCATCACTGCTGACCGAACCACCCCCTGTAGTGGTGTTGCTCCCAAGTTAGCAAGAGAAATCTCCTCCAGCAACTGTCTGTTACCTAATAAACTAACAATGCTAGAATGATCACAGTAACATACTAACAATCCCCATTTAGCCTTAGTTTAGTAGTGGTGGTGGTGGTGGTGGTGGTGGTGGTGGTACTTGTTCAATAACCTCCAGAAGGCAGCTATTTTGGGGACCATTAACATTTTAACATCTGTTAACATCGGTTGTACTTAAGTTTTTGCTTGTATTGCCATTATTGTTCTGTACAATGTACATGTGTTTTCTTTTCTGAGGAAATAGATGCCAGTGGAAGTACATGTTGGCTACGCCAGCATTTACATTCTGCGTCTGAATCTTCATTGTGTGCTGTACAGGACCAAGTTATTGCTACAAGGATTTATGAAGCCAAAATTATGAAGAAAACAGTTGGTACTCTTTCATGTAGAATGTGTGGGCAGGCTGAAGAGACATTAGTACATTTACTGTGTGCCTGCTCCTGTTTGGTTTCTGTTTATTTATATCGGCACAGTTTGGTGGCACAAGTTCTCCATTGGCATTTGTCGCAAGTGTACTCTCTACCACTTTCATCGCAATCATATGGTACACCCACTCACCCATGCCAGTCTGTGAGAATTCGGCAACAAAATTGCTCTGGGATTTTGGTCTAGTAACAGAGAGCCACCATCCTTCTAATCATCCTGACATTGTGCTATTCAATTGTAGGAGATCAGTTATACAGTGTTTTGAGGTATCTTGTCCAGCAGACATAAATGTTATTTCTAAAGAAACGGAAAAGATCCAGAAGTATTGGCCTCTTGTGAATGATTTACACCAGCTCTATAAAGGGATGTCTGTTGAAACTGTACCTGTTGTTATTGGCCACACTGACGTAGTGACTTCACAATGTAAACATTTTCTGAAGAAAATTCCAGAATGTCATGAGAGTTTGTTTCACCACCTCCAAAAAGCAACCTTAAATGGAACAATTCACACACTAAATTTGTAATTGTGTGTCTTATGTATTTGTACATGACCCACTCTTAAATGTTCTGTACAACTGTGTGTACATGTGAGTTTAATCATCAAAAGTAGTAGTAGTAGTAGTAGTAGTAGCAGCATTGTGGAGGTACTGAATTTTGCTGCTGGCTTCAGCTTAGTTCCAGTGTGCTTTTGCGAGAAATTTACAAGACACCATTAGTATGAAGTTGAGAAACCAAAACGTGACTGGTATATCAAGTGACAGTTTGTCAATTTCACCTCCGATTCCATTTAGGCTCGCCGGGATGGAGAAGACGCTCATTGCTTGTTGTCTACAGACACAGGTGACGTGCCTTCTATACATCTTCCTTGTGAGAGTGCTGCCAGTGATTTGTTGAGTGCCGAGTGCATGTCTTCTACGAACTGTGGGTGATGCAAGTGATCTTACAGTGAGAACAAGGAGTTGATGTACTGCTATTTTCTCACTAAGAAAGATGGTAAAGGATATCATGAACGCTTGAAACACTTGTGGGATACTAGAAATCCAAGTAAGTCCGTATATCTATTAACACTCTGTGTTGTCACGCCCGCAACGTACAAACTGCTTGAATGCTAGCAGAATTTGACATGAAAATACTTCAAGATTCCACCTTGTCAGATGGCAGTGATGACTCTCACCGTGTTTTGCAAGTTCAGAGTGGCACAACTCCACCCTCAGTGCCTGCTCACCCGCAGCAAATTTCACCAGTGTCTGAAACCCTACTCAGTCTTCATTCAATCTCAATTTGGGTAGCAACATGGTTAGTGATGATATTGTTAGGCAATTTGTAGAAACATTTGCTGAAGTGGCTATTATGGATCTGTGTTCCAGAGAACACTTACCTAGAGTAACCTCCAATAAGAAGCTTCAAGAACTTTGCGGTGCAGTTGATCAGTGCATTGAATCTGCACTGTCCAACGAGATGCCACCTTCATTTATTTGGTGTATCAATCTATATGCTGCTACAAATACGGTATGTGGGCTTTTGTATACTCACCATGGTCACACTTGCAATGGTTCATGGAGATCCAGATTAGAGTCAAGAATAGTTCAATTGAGAAAGGATCTCTCAAGGCTGGTTGCTATTGAATACCCTTTTCACTGTAGCACCGGCTGGTTACATCACCATATGTGTCATTTGTTTTCTCAGTACAAGATATTCTCCTTGCATGATTATCAAGTAGCTGTGGAAATGTTGAAGCAAAAGATTGCCAGTTATGCAGCTCACTTAAAAAAGTATAAGACCCACTTGTTAAGGTACTGGCAAAATTCTTTATTTCGTAGAAATGAGAAGAAGTTTTATTACAGTCTAACAGATGATAAATCTGTCAGTTATCCAGATCCCGATGATTTAGAATTACAAAGATTTTGGAAGGATATTTTTGAGAAGAAGTCCATGGCCACACTGCAAACTGTGTGGCTTAAAGAGTTATAATCATATGTGAATTCTGATAAGAGTTTTGTGGTAGAGCCTCCCAGTATGGATACTTATTGTTTTATTAGATGCTTGAAGAAGATGCATAATTGGGCTGCTCCTGGGCCTGATGGAGTTCAGGACTTCTGGATAAAAAGGTTTCCATCTTTGCATGAAGGTCTGGTAAGGTGTTTTAATGATATGTTGAGTGATAGTTCTACCATTCCATCATGGCTTCCTACTGGTAGAACAATGTTGATTCCCAAGAATCGAAACTCAGATTCTGCAAAGAATTACAAGCCTATTACATATTTGAATACTGTTTATAAATTGTAGACAAGTTGTTTAACCCAGCTACTGATGTACCACTGTTCTGTTAATGATGTGTTACACCCTGCTCAGAAGGGTTGTTCTCGTGGTCAGCTCGGGTGCACCGATCATTTACTGCTCAACAACTGCATCTGGCATCAAGTAAAATTAAAGAACCATTCAATGTCTGTCGCCTGGCTGGATTATAAAAATGCTTACAGTTCAGTTCCACCCACACAACTGGATTATTCATTGTTTAAAGATGTTTCATTTTCACCCGACAATCGTTGAATGTATTGAAAAATTGGTTGCTTTGTGGAAAACTACTTTGTATCACCAATTATCAAATAAGATTGCCACAAAATTATTGAGTGTATCAGTAAATTGTGGAATATTTCAGGGTGACACACTGAGCCCTTTATTGTTCTGTATTTCATTGAATCCTCTGAGTCTGTTGTTGGATCGTATTAGTGGATATCAGGCTAAGATTCTAAATCATCTGTTGTACATGGATTACTTGAAATTATTTGCTAAAAGTGATGCTCAAATAGATACTTTGCTTCAGACTGTAAAGATGTTCTGAGATGATGTTGGCCTTAATTTTGGTCTGGACAAATGTTCCAAGCTCTCGGTAACTAGAGGAATGGTCTCTCAGAAGGGTGAGGCTCTGCTTTGTGATCACTCCTGCATCTGTGAATTGAACGTTGGTGAGACCTATAAGTATTTGGGGTTCCATGAATCTGGAGGTGTGGATTGTGCCAGTAGTAAGAAGCTTATTTTAGATATTTATTCACACTGATTACGATTAATATGGAAATCCCTACTGAGTGGCCCATGTAAGGTGAGAGCAACCAACTCTTTTTGTGTTCCAGTTTTGACGTATGGCTTTGGCATCATAACATGGTCTAAGAAAGAAGTTGAACACTTTGATGTTATGACAAGAAAATTTCTCACAGGGTACAATAGCCACCATCCACATTCCTCTGTAGAACGTCTGTATTTACCCCGCTGCGAGGTAGGTTATGGGCTTACCCATATTGAGAACCTGTTTTATCGGAAGCTAATTTTAATAGCACGCCATCTCTCTTCCTCCACTGATAGTTTGGTTCAACTGTGTTCAGATTTGGACCAGTTGTTCCTCCTCGTGTCTCCATTCTATCAAGAGCTAAGGCCTACTCTTTATCCTTGTCAATTGATGTTGATGTTGCTTCTTGTCCTTTGTGAGAGGCAGCTAAGTTTGCTGATTAATTCTTTGTCTGCCACACCTCTTCATGGAAAGTATTTCTCACTTTTGGCTTCCAGTGATGTTGACAAGGTGGCTAGTACTAGATGGTTGCAGCAACATCTACATTCAGAAACAGAGTCTACCATCCTAGCTATACAAGATCAGGTCATTGCTACTAGAGTTTATGAAGCTAAGATTATCTAATCCAAAACAGCCAAGCTGTAAAAAAAGAGTGTGGCCCTCAAAAAGGCTATGGTGAAAAAAGATTTGAAATCCAAGGTGGCGGCCAAGAAATGGCTGTGATGGTAGGTTATTGGTAAAAATTTTAATAACGACAATTCAGGTGAATTTTGTGCCAATTGACCAAGCGGCACCAAAATTCACCTGAATTGTCGTTATAAAATTTTTACCATTGACCTACCATCACAGCCATTTCTTGGCCGCCACCTTAGATTTCAAATCTTTTTTCATCATAGCCTTTTTGAGGGCCGCACTCTTTTCATACAGCTTGGCTGTTTTGGATTAGATTTCGTTTCTTTTTGTATTTGTATACCCCAAAGCCGGTCTATGGCCGGCTTTGGGACTTTTTAACCTATCTTTTTTTCTTTACCACAGGAAAAAGAAAAGAAGAAGCAGATGTACTTTAAATATTTCTGATTTTATCAGTAAATTTACAAAATAAATATAGAATACATATATTTATTACAGAACTCTCCATGGTGGTTTCTTTGTAACTGAACACTCTACAAGGTGACTTCTTCTAGCTGCTCTCTCTACAGGTTGAATTGTTTGTAGTACAAGGTAACTTCTTCTAGCTGATCTCTCTACAGGGTGATTAGTGTGTAGCTGAACTATCTACAAGGTAACTTCTTCTAGCTGATCTCTCTACAGGGTGATTTGTTTGTAGCTGAATTCTGTACAGGTGATTTGTTTGCAGCTGAGCTCTTTACAGAATGGTTTCTTTGTAGCTGAACTCTTTACAATGTAACTTCTTCTAACTGATCTTTCTACAGGGTAATTTGTTTGTGGCTGAATTTTCTACAGGGTGATTTGTTTGCAGCTGAACTCTCTACATGGTGGTTTCTTTGTAGCTGAACTCTCTACAAGGTGATTTCTTCTAGCTGATCTCTCTACAGGGAGATTTGTTTGTAGCTGAACTCTCTACAGGTGATTTGTTTGCAACTGAACTCTCTACATGATGATTTCTTTGTAGCTGAACTCTCTACAAGGTAACTTCTTCTAGCTGAACTCTCTACATGGTGGTTTCTTTGTAGCTGAACTCTCTACAAGGTGACTTCTTCTAGCTGATCTTACTACAGGGTGATTTGTTTGTAGCTGATTTTTTTTTACAGGGTGATTTGTTTGCAGCTGAGCTCTTTACAGAATGGTTTCTTTGTGGCTGAGCTTTCTACAAGGTAAATTCTTCTAACTGATCTTTCTACAGGGCAATTTGTTTGTGGCTGAATTTTCTACAGTGTGATTTCTTTGAAGTTGAGTTCTCTATATGGTGGTTTCTTTGTAGCTGAACTCTCTACAAGGTGATTTCTTCTAGCTGAACTCTCTACAGGGAGATTTGTTTGTAGCTGAACTCTCTACAGGTGATTTGTTTGCAGCTGAACTCTCTACATGATGATTTCTTTGTAGCTGAACTCTCTACAAGGTAACTTCTTCTAGCTGAACTCTCTACATGGTGGTTTCCTTGTAGCTGAACTCTCTACAAGGTGACTTCTTCTAGCTGATCTTACTACAGGGTGATTTGTTTGTAGCTGATTTTTTTCTACAGGGTGATTTGTTTGCAGCTGAGCTCTTTACAGAATGGTTTCTTTGTAGCTGGAACACTCCACAAGGTAACTTTTTAAAACTGACCTTTCAACAGGGTGATGTGTTTGTAGCTGAACTATCTACAAGGTAATTTCTTCTAGCTGATCTCTCTACAGGGTGATCTGTTTGTAGCTGAGCTCTTTACAGAATGGTTTCTTTGTAGCTGAACTCTCTACAAGGTAACTTCTTCTAACTGATCTCTCTACAGGGAGATTTGTTTGTAGCTGAACTCTCTGCAGGTGATTGTTTGCAGCTGAACTCTCTAAATGATGGTTTCTTTGTAGCTGATCTCTGTACAAGGTGACTTCTTCTAGCTGAACTTACTACAGGGTGATTTGTTTGTAGCTGATTTTTTTACTGGGTGATTTGTTTGCAGCTGAACTCTCTACATGGTGGTTTCTTTGTAGCTGAACTCTCTACAAGGTGACTTCTTCTAGCTGATCTTTCTACAGGGTGATTTGCTTGTAGCTGAACTATCTACAAGGTAACTTCTTCCAGCTGATCTCTCTACAGGGTGATTTGTTTGTAGCTGAACTATCTACAAGATAACTTCTTCTAGCTGATCTTTCTACAGGGTGATTTGTTTGTAGCTGAATTCTGTACAGGTGATTTGTTAGCAGCTGAGCTCTTTACAGAATGGTTTCTTTGTAGCTGAACTCTTTCCAAGGTAACTTCTTCTATTGATCTCTCTACAGGGCGATATATTTGTAGCTGAACTCTCTACATGGTGGTTTCTTTGTAACTGAACTCTCTACAAGGTGACTTCTTGTAGCTGATCTTTCTACAGGGTGATTTGCTTGTAGCTGAACTATCTACAAGGTAACTTCTTCCAGCTGATCTCTCTACAGGGTGATTTGTTTGTAGCTGAACTATCTACAAGATAACTTCTTCTAGCTGATCTTTCTACAGGGTGATTTGTTTGTAGCTGAATTCTGTACAGGTGATTTGTTAGCAGCTGAGCTCTTTACAGAATGGTTTCTTTGTAGCTAAACTCTTTCCAAGGTAACTTCTTCTATTGATCTCTCTACAGGGCGATATATTTGTAGCTGAACTCTCTACATGGTGGTTTCTTTGTAACTGAACTCTCTACAAGGTGACTTCTTGTAGCTGATCTTTCTACAGGGTGATTTGTTTGTAGCTGAACTCTCTACAAGGAAATTTCTTCTAGCTGATCTCTCTACAGGGAGGTTTGTTTGTAGCTGAACTCTCTACAAGTGATTTGTTTGCAGCTGAACTCTCTACATAATGGTTTCTTTGTAGCTGAACTCTCTGCAAGGTAATTTCTTCTATTGATCTCTCTACAGGGCGAATTTTTTGTAGCAGAACTCTCTACATGGTGGTTTCTTTGTAGCTGAACTCTACAAGGTATTTCTTCCAGCTGAACTATCTCTTTCCGTAGTTGCATGAACTCCCTACTCTAGCTGATCTCTCTACAGGGTGACTTGTTTGTAGCTGATCTCTATATACAGGTTACTTGTTTCTAGCTGATCTCTTGAATTCTCTTCAGGGTGACTGCTCTACTAGGATGACTGCTCTATTAGAGTATCTCGATCTTGCACTTGCTGTACCAAGTTGGATTTCGAGTTATAACTCCGTGGCTTTAAGTCTGATTCTTCTACACCATTGAAGAGCCTTTCTAAGATGATTACTCTACCTGTGCAACGATTTTCAAAGCATTACCCCAAGCGGTTTATCTGGTAGGTGTGGCGAGCAGTTGTTTTTATATTAGCTAATCTCGATTGTGTAATTGTTACACACTGTTGGTTTTTTCGTTGTATCGTCCTGGTTTTTAGCTCGATTTCTTTCAACCACAAAAGGTTTGAGGTTCAATAGTTAACCTATTCACCCACCGATTTTCAGCTTCTTCCCATAAGCGGTTTACCCTGTAGGCGTGACAACATATTGGTGTTATTTACGTGAATAATCGCTCATAACTCTTTGCCGGTTTATCGTATTCCAGCCAAAGTTGGTACCGAGATGTGCCTTTATACCCTTCTTCAGTGTGCCAAATTTCAAGGCAATCAGATAAGGCGTTCGCGTTTTATAGCGGTTTTTGTAAGTGTACGAAAAGAGGAAGAAAAATAAAAAGAAAAACAAGAAACGAAGAAACTAAGCCAATTTGTGAAGTCGCATATCTTGGGAACGCTTGAAGCGATCTCGCTCAAATCTGGAATGTGGAGTACTGAAGTTGGTGGGCGTGGCCACAGCAAAAATCGTTTTGTTTCATCAAGGCAACACAGAGCTACGGAGGTGCGAAAATTGCGTTTTCTTTCCTGTCAATATACTCACGGGTGTTGCGCGTCGGCTTCTTGGGCCGCATGACATTTTAAGTACCAACTGAAATCATTATTGCTTTCCCCTACCAATCAGTAATCCCATAATCAATCATATTGTAAAACATTTTGTATTCATGTTTCATATGTGCGTTAATCCTCAAACTGAGGCTGCACATTTTTGGAAAATGAATAAATAAATAAATAAATAGACACACTACCGTGTGTCTTGATACATAAATATGTACCATCATTAAATTGTCATTTGTGTAGCGGGTCTGAGGAGATGATTGTTCACCTTTTGTTGCCTTGCCCTCACCTAGCCTCCAGTGCTTATTTATATCATCGCAACTTAATTGCTAAAGTTCCCTGCCGTTGTCATCATCTTCATGGTTCACTCATTGCCCTCCACCAGTAATTGAAAATGCAGCAGCAAAAAATTTGTGGGACTTTAGTTTAGTTTCAGAGGGTCATCATCTTAGCAACCATCCCGATATTGTTTTGTTTAATTATACTATGAAGACCATCTTATTTATTGAAGTATCATGTCCGGCTGACATCAATGTGTCATTGAAGGAAAGTGAGAAACTACACAAGTATCAGCCTTTTGCTAAAGACTTTCACTCTATGTATCAAATGAATGTTGTAATAGTTCCTATTGTGATTGGTAAAACAGGAGTGATGTCTACTAAGTCTAAACAGTTTTTGAAGAATATCCCAGATTTTACTGTCAGCAGGGGCGGTGGAGCAGGCCAAAGAGTGAGGGGGCCAGGCCAGCTGTAAGTTGACGACAAAAGAAAAAAAAAATCACAGCCTACTGACAATAGCTACTCTCCACCAATTACATCTCCTTATTTATAACTACACATACGTAGCTAAGGAATTTGCTACACTACTTCTCTGAATACTGTGATTGCTCTATTAGAGTATCCAGATCCTGACTGTTCTATTAGAGTATCTCAATCTTTTCTTGCAAACAGTGTCCCAAAAAGTGGTGGTGGGGGGGCATGGCCCCCCTGGCCCCCCCCATCTCCACCGCCAATGACTGTCAGTCTACTGTGCCATCTTCAAAAAGCTGCACTATTAGGCATACCTTACGCACACTTAATTTGTAAATTTTTGAATGTATTTTAAACAAGACATTTCTCTTATTGTCTGTACAATTGCACATGTAAATTCACTTTATGAAAAGTAGTAGTAGTGGTGGTGGTGGTAGTGTAATTGTAGTAGTAGAGTTAATTTTGCTTTTTTGTGTTTGCTAGCAAAAAACGTACAAATCATTTCCAAAAAAAGAAAGTAAAAAAAAAATTTTTGATGGGCATGGTCATGAACCTATCGCGAATGGGATCCCAATCGCGAAGTTGCAGATATCTAGCTATATAGTATATCTCTTCTATAGTAGCACTGGGACTGAAGTACTTCTGAAATGCAGCTCTGAAATGATTCTGTGCCATCTAAATATGCTGCTGAAAGAAAGTGTTGATACAGAAAATTAATGCCTTGATATGGATTTGTTGGGTGAAGAAGAAGACAAACAGCCTGATTGAAGATAAAAGAAAAGACGAGGCGCAGAGGACCTACGCAGGTATTACTCTTTTCACCCTGTTTCATGTCTCTATATATACACATAGACAAAAAAAGTAACCAAAAAAGCAACATGAAAAAAGTAGTGCAATCCTGATCCGGGTTCGAACCCAGGACCACCAGTGTGATGCCAGTGTGCTACCGGATGTGCTACCATTGCTAGGTCCCTTGCTTCCTTTCTTTTCTATCTTATAAATGTGACTCAAGAAGTAAGCTGTATATAGTAAGAAGAACCTAACCCTAAAGGTGAAGAAGAAACCAAAGGTGAACCCTAACCTAACCCTAATGCTAATACTACTTGTCACATCAAAGTTAATTACTCGTGGCAACTACTAGACATGTCCCCTAAAGTTGACTACTTGCGGCAACTACTAGATACGTGCCCTAAAGTCAAAGAGAGAGAGCAACAACTACAGTAGGAAGTCTGGATGCTTTTGAGCTTAATATTATGTAAAGGTCATGAAAGGTGGCGAAAGAGTAAAAACTCCCACAACCGGGCCTATGCTTGTCGAAACCCCAAAAGGCACATCCCTCTGGTGAGTTGGTTATTGTGGCATAAAATGGTGGCTGTGCACTGCTTCATTTGGCCTCTAGCCTTGCAAGGCAGTCAGGCAGTCAGGCAGGACTAAAATTCAAGTTTTGGAAATTTAAAAAAAATTCTATGTATGGCCACCTGTAAGTGTTTTGTTATATTTAATGCAGTATTATATATTACTGTATATTCTGTAAAGGTGATTTTCGTCATGTAAAATGTCTAACAGACTTCGCACTACCCTGGTGCTGAAGATTCACTGTATGAGGAATATCGGAGCTTACACCAACAAGGACTGAAGGCTAAGGGTTGGTGGTTTAAGACTAGGGCGAAGCAGATCCTTTGAGAAAAGTACCTGATGCTGTTTGTGAATTTTATAATGGGTGGTTTGATGGTTTCAAACAATGATTTAACATTAGTCTTCAATTTCCAACCAACAAAGCACAACACACTCCACTTGACAAATGACATCTTATTCAAAGGTTTCATCAAGAAATTAGGCAGGAGGCATAGTCGAGGGAGCAGATAGGAGAATTAGGCCGATTCACAAGTAGCAATGTGGCTAATGGAGACCAGACCCCACTTCATTCACTTTTAGTAGTGGGCCAACATATGAAACTAAAGGTGCAAAAAGTGTTTGGGTACAAGAAGGCAGCTCTGGCTTAGATAAACACTAGTGTACTGAGCAGCTAATGTTATTTGCAGATAAGGTACCACGAGTAAAGCCACTAGTTATTTTTAGAGGTACTGGTAAGCACATTACACTTAGGAGAGGCTAAAATATGACAGACGGGTGGGAGTTCGATTTCAGGAAAAAGCCTGGTGTGATGAGAAAGTTATGACTGATTGGATCTGTAACTTTTGGAAGCCTAATGTTTGTCAAATGTTGCTGACACTTGATCAACACAAAGCACAGAAAACACTGTCTGCATTATCCAAGCTAAATGAATCGGCTAATCGGATAATCGGCTAAATCTCTTATTGGTGCAACACTAGTTGGGATAGTGTAGTTTGTGGTCACCATGTGTATAAGGATATTTGGACTCTGTGTCTGGGTGAAAAACTTTGTATTAAACAAGAAGTCAAGAACGTCATAATGCAGAGGATTGCTTCACTGCATGTATAGTGAAAGGATATGCTACGTAGCACTCTGGGAGACACATTATCATTGGGCATGTGCCATGGGAATTTTCACATCTTGTTTGGTATTTCATTGAGCATGGTGGAAATGTCATGGGTGAAATTACTGGGCACAGGAAACACGGTATTGGGTTATAGGTACCTTGTATTTATACTTTTAGTGCCAAGAAAAAGATGGTTAAAAAACTGTGTCAGTAGTTATGTAAGAGGAAACTGATTGAGTATGAAGAAATGATTGAAAATGTATAGTATGAAATAGTTTTATTGCAATAATGGTAATAAATACAATGTACAGTACACTCACTAGAATAATGTGCAACTAGCACACTTCTTCAACCTACACTAACATGGTCTTGAGCTATAGATCGTACATCTATTGGGTAATCCATCCACATAAAAGCATGAAATATATCCTCATTAGTGATAGAGTTAAATGATTCAGTCGACTTCTGAAGTAACGTTTCATCATTGGATGGCTCACTCTCTGAAGTGAGAACAATAAGTTATACATTGTCATCACAATGGCTATCAGAATCACATGATGCATCACTTTCACAGGTAGAGTAATTACCAGTATCCTCAGAGCTAGCAAAGGGATCACTGTCACCAACTTCATACCCTTCCACACCCTTGATATTAATTTGGTCATCCTCGGACCCATCTACTGACACAGATATTCCACACTTTTAAAAACCCGCATTACCATATCCTGGTTTGCAGACACTTCCTCCCAAGCTTTTCTGATCCATTCAGTTAACAAAATTCTACAATCACTGGCTGTAAAATTTCCATGTACGTAATTACTGATATGCCCTTCCATGTGAGCAGTGGCAAGATAGTCAACTGCTTTCTTGAATGGGCCATTAAAAACCACATCTAATAACTGGACTAAACTTGTATATCCAGGAGGTATACGAACAGTTGCAGTATAACACTCAACTTCCAATTTTGATTATAGCCGATTCTGATAACCGATCTGATTGTTGAGGGAACTCTAATAAATGACTCTTTTCTGTTACATAGATGTGAATACATGTTACATGATTTACAGTTATCAAGAAGTAGTTGAGAATGAAAAACAATATAAACTAATGTTAGGTAATCATACACTTACATTAGACAATAAAACAAGTTAGATGATTCACAACGCAAGCCATCAATACTGACCACTACTCATCACCATAGTTGTACTGGCCTTTTACCAACTGAAAGTTTTTGTTTATAAATAGTAACATCTCTGCTCTCTCTGGTACCAGCCGGTTACACTTTTCATCATAAATGTCTCCTGCAACTGAAAATAGTCTCTCAGACGCAACTGACATTGGTGGAGCTGAGAGATAACATCTTACTAACTGAGATACTGCACAAATTGATGCTTATTTTCCTTCCACCAGATGAATGTGCTGGATTGATGAAAATCAATCAGAGGTTCTCTGAGGTATTGTTCCATTTCTGTCACGGAAGAGTTGCCTGTCACCGTAACTCCTGATTGCTCAAGAATTCCTGTAAAGCACTTTTAATGCTGTTCGCTCACCTTGCCTAGTTTGAGACATCAGATGGTTGATGGTCACCCCAATCATTGATTGTGGTGATAGTGGTAAGTGCACAGGGCCTTGCCATCTGGCTTACTAAATAGAACATGGCCACTAAGCTAACACACATTGCTAAGACTTTAGCCTCTGGGAGGAAAATTAGGCATAAACTTGGGTGAACGGCCACAGAAAGGTTCCGATGTGGAACCTTTCCACCCAAGAAAAGGAGAAAGAACGACAACAAGGAAGATAATAGAATAAATATATTTATTAACTGCAGATTATCCACACTGTGAAAGAAACAATGCCAAGCTAAATTAAACAGAAGGCATACACTTAATCACACACAATTTCAATGTTACAGTATATACACCGTAACACACATATATGGCAAGAGACCATACATATGTAGCTAACATATGTAGCTAACATATGTAGCTATCAATACATAATACAGGTACATGCTGAAGCTGCTCAACCCTATGTGTTTAGACTATCACCTAGCTTGGTTGTAAACATGGCTTAGCTGCATGTGACCACACGAGTAACCACTTTGGTGCTAACAAACTTTCAGTTACTACTCAGGGAATACCTCAAACTGAGAGCTTAAAGGGAAAAAACTATGCACTTTGAATTACAAATAAAACAAAGAAAAAGAATTATAACATCTGTTTCATCTCAAGATATATGTAACATTTGATTGTTTTAGGGCAAATTAAACAGTAAAGCATAGATATCTGCGTACATACTGCTAATATAATTGATGCACCTGGAATTG
Organism: Dysidea avara; assembly: GCF_963678975.1. Lineage (NCBI taxonomy): Eukaryota > Metazoa > Porifera > Demospongiae > Dictyoceratida > Dysideidae > Dysidea > Dysidea avara. Next base: position 1,423,597 of record NC_089275.1, read on the forward strand.
TTCTCCTTCCCAGGTTCCCCCACATCAAAATTCCCTTCACTGGCAAAATGCATTGGTAGCATCAGCATACACAAAACACACACAGAAAAACAGCCCAAATTTGCAAGTGATAAGGGCTAGAATTACAAAGACATTCTAGGGTAAAGGTCATCACTTTGATGCCTTAAACGGATCTACACAACACTATACACAAAAGCTAACATATGTACCTGAAAGGAATGTGGCTAGTAGGCCTGAGTATAAGAGCTCAAGATATACTGAGTACATGCATACGACTAAGGGGCCAAGGGACACATTTCACTTTCAGGCATTTACACACTGGTAATGATGTGGTTACAGTATGTACTGTATACTAGTTTCAAAGAATACAAAAGGAATTGATGGGTAAAAACACATACTACAAGAGAATACTATAAGTGAACAAAATAAGTAATGTAGTGGACTAACTTTTAAGGTATATGCATGCAAATGAGCATGGAAGTTGCATCACTGACTTATAAACAAAGTGAAGGTACAGTAATTATGAAGAGAATGTAGAGTAATTATGGACATCATTCCTGAAGCATGAAATACGGCCTGAATACGTGATGAATCATGATAATGTAACAAAGCTGTAACATGTAGAGTGATAAGCATTGATAGGTGCATATGGCTGATTCTATAAATTGGTTAGGCTGTACTGTAATATTCTCCCATATGCACCAGGCGTGCATGGAACAAGTATATACATATTCACATCAACAACTCAACTCATTGGTACAATTATGAGAGAAATTAGGAGGTTAACACATGCCCCAGGATAGCATGTACCTCTAGGATGCACCATACTGAGTTCATAAATAAGCATGTTGGCAGGGAGTAAAAATAAAAAAGGTGTGCAGAGAATACAAAGTAAAATCTTGATTTAGAAGAATACAACAGTAAAGAAAGACATGCAAGTACACATGCATAATTCAGCAACTGCTCATCTTGCACAATTGCACCACTAGATGTACACAGGTATAGCGACTGATTATCTTGCACAATTGCACCACTAGATGTACGCAGGTATAGCAACTGATTATCTTGCACAATTGCACCACTAGATGTACGCAGGTATAGCAACTGATCATCTTGCACAGTTGCACCAACAGGCAAAGTTTGGATCACAACTAGCTACCCAAAAACATGAGTGGCTAGATACTGGAGTGTCCTGAGATGACATGCTGGTGAACCACTACCAGGTTGTTTGGTATGGAGGTCAAACCATAGATAGAACTCATGTTTTCAAACCCAAGGTACTGATGCATGTCCACTTTTGAGACATTCACCTAACACTTCATGCAAAAGACACACATGCTAGCACAGTGCAAATATGTACAATAAAAAAAATGACATAGACTACAAAACACTGATACACTGAAAACGCTCCAACAAGTGAGCAAAAAAATGCTGGAACCAGCATTGGAGTATCACTGATTCAGCAGCTGTTTGTGCATAAACAGATGATCAGGAGATGTGTGTTTCTGGCAGGGGCTTGCATAGTTGGAGGCCAAAGATGCTGCTAGTGGACCCGGATTTATAGAGCTCGAAGGTTGCAAACCACGGAACTCATCTAATATAAGCCTGAGAACAACAATACATCTCCGCCTGGTGAGGCAAAGGTGGAGTGCCGTAAGGTTGTACCTGGGAATGTGGACAAGTCAAGTCGGGATGAGTAGGAGGGTCAAGGACACATCTGCGAGGAATGGTGAAGGAGGTAGCATGGCTTCCTGGTTGGGAAGACGGAGCACATCTGCCAGTCTTAGGGTCTACAGCTTGAAGACCTAGAGCTTTTGTAAGCCGCAACTGGCTAGATTAACAAGCAACATTGGTAAGTATCAAAGGGGTTAACTAAACCATTCTATAGCACTGCTTTCCCTAAGCTGATAGGAACAATAATGCATGAGGACAATATATGAGGGGAATGGGCAATAACATAAGCAGGTAAATGAAAGGGGCGGTTAGGTATGGGAGCAATAGAGGAATGGGAGCTTTCAGTAGAGCATGGCTTGCGGATTGCAGGTGGAAAAAAATAAAATAAGTTGAGCATGCATTAAGGGCACCAATCTTGACCTGGATTGGCCTTACCCAAAGACACATCCAGATGAGCTTTATGATTATGGTAGCAACTGAAAATTTAATCAAGTAAAAGCTGTTGTGTAACACAGTAACATCACAAAGGTTCAAAACCACCTTTTAGCAATTAAACAGGTATTAACAATGGATATCTAAAAGGCTATAAGACCAGCCACTTCAGGCTGGGTCACAACAGTGAGTAAATTAGCAGGGGGACAGCAGGATTTAGTTGTGAATAGGCTGGCTAATAAGCACAAAAATAACAAGAGTAATAAATTATGCTATAAGGCACCATGCACAGGAGACATGTACATACAGTAACGTGTCATACACATATCACACATAAATCATACACCTACTAGCACAGTGCAAGCGTCTACAGAGTGAAAAGACACATACACAAACTGCACACTAAGAGGCCCAGGCAAGTGACCAAAATTAGCACTGTGCAACCATGTACAGTACAAAACATGTACACCCAAACAAGTGACCAAAAAATGTGTACACTGTCACACACACCTGCTAGCACAGCTGTACAGTAAACACGTATAATATAAGACATACAGCATACACATAAAATGAACAGTGAAAATGCCCAAACAAGTAACCAAAAAAGATGCTTACCAGGTTCAACCCAGCATTGGAATATCGGCAGCCGCTGCTGCTCAACAATTGGGATGTAGCTAACTTCTTCAGCCTTACCCATTGACACAACCGGACATGGCTTACAAATATGGTAGCAATCTAATACATAATCAGACCAAAATGACTTTAAAAATTATACAGGTATTAAGAATGGCCGATATATGGAAAGGCTACAGGATATATGGAAAGGCTATAGGATCAACCTCTTCAGACTGGTCACGACAATGGGTAGGGACAACATGATCTAGTTGTGAATAGGCTGGCTAATAAGCACATAAATAGCAAGGGGGAATAAATTACACCGTCTATAAGCTACCATGCACAAGAGACATGTACAAAACAGTAACATGTCGTACACATAACCCATGCACACAAACCATATACACTTTTTAGCACAGTGCAAACATGTACAGCATAAAACGTGCACACAGAATGCAAACTGAAATTTCCAAACAACTGGTCTAAATGCTTTCACTGTCATACACACAAACCACACACATAGTAACACAAACCACACACACTATAAACATGTACAATTTAAGACATACAACATACATACAAAAATGCACAGTGAGAAAGCCCAACAAGTGACCAAAAAGAGCTTACCAGGATCAAACCAGCATTGGAATATCGGCAGCTGCTACCAATGACACAACTGGACTTGGCTTTCAAATATGGTAGCAATGTAATACTTGGTCAGCCGAAAGCGACAGGTTTGAACCAGTGTTCCGACAAAATAGACAGAATGCCACTAGCTACTTTGGTGATCCTGCTTTTGGTGGCGTGCATTGTTGGAGCAGACATAATGGGTACTGGAATGGCTTGAAATGATATGCTGGGGAACCACTACCGGGTTGCTTGGTATGGAGGTCAAAGGTCAAACAACAGAACTCATGTTTTGTAACTTGAGGCGCTGGTGTATGTCCACTTGGTGAGACATTAATTCACCTACTTCATGCAGAAAAAACAACACACATGCTAGCATAGTGCAAATGCGTACAGTAAAACATGCACAAAACACATAGACCATGAAACACTCACACACTGAAAATGCGCAAAACGAGTAAGCAAAATGCTGGAACCAGCGTTGGAGTATCAGAACTGTTTGTGGATGAATTGATAATCAGGAGGCGTGTATTTCTGGCGGAGGCTTGCGTAGTTGGAGGCCAAAGATGCTGCTGGTGGACCCAGTTTATAGAGGTCGAAGGTTGCGAACCATTGAACCCGTCTTGCCGGTGAGGCAAAGGTGGAGTCCTGCAAGGTTGCACCTGGGAATGTGGATGAATCGAGTTGGGGCAAATAGGAGGGTCGAGGTCACTTCTGCGAGGAACGGCGAGGAATGGTGGAGGAGGTACTGTGGTTTCCTGGCTTGTTTCCTGGGAACACAGAGCACTGCTGCCAGTCTTATGGCCTAAGTCTTGAGAGCTTCTCGTAAGCTGCAACTCACAGTTTAAAAGAATAAATTATGAAAGTATGCATGCGTTTAGATTCTGACTAATTTGCACTCATGACTACTGGATTGATAATTGAATGGAGGGCACCACACAGTTCGCTTCCACCATTAACCTCATTTAAATTCTTTAAACTCCATTAAAATAGCTGGCCTTGGGCACTTTGGCAAGCGTTCTTGGCTTTGTGTTACCTCTTCTAAATCATCAAAAATCTCAGCAATTCACTCATCAAACATCTTGTAAGCCTTGCTCATTGCCTCATTATCAGTAACTTGTCCTTGAATCGGGAATCTAGTAAAGTAGCAATAGCTAATTCCTTGTGTGATTCAACATCTTTGTAGCATCTGTTTAGTAAGGCAAGCATGTCCTTTTTCATTGTCTTCACACCTCTATCATCATCATCAGCCTGTTCAAGTGACAATCGGAAAGCTCTAATGAATGGAATGATTAAGGATACAGATGCTGCATCAGTACAGATAGATCTGGTCATTTCTTCAACCATTCCCAACACTTTAACTACCTTTGTAGCTATATTCAACTGAACTGAGGTAAGTGGCACAATATCACAATACTTACTAGCATAGGCAGCCAATGCCATCCTCTGTTCAATAAGCACCTGCAACATGTAAAGGGTACTATTCCAATGAGTAGGCTCATCATGCTTTAGACGATGTACAGGCAGTTGTAAATTTTCCTGTATTACTTTTAGCTGACCATATGCTAATGGTGAACATTTGAAATGGTTAACAATATGGCGAGCACTAGTAACAGTATCTATTACAATCTTTTGTGAAAGCACTCCATCATGCACAATTAGCTGCAGCGTGTGCGCAAAACAGCCGAGGTCTGAAAATGATCCATCCTTCATAGCCTTAATCATGTTTGCAGCATTATCCCTTACCATCAGATGCACTTGACTCTCTTTGATTTTCCATTTAGCTAACATTCTCTTGTAATGCTCACACAGTACCTCACCTGTGTGTGATCCGTGAATTGGCTCTGCATGAAGCACAGCCAATCTTCTTTCAAACAAATCAGAAAACCAGTGTGCTGTAAGGCTTAACAGACTATCACTGCTAACATCAGTGGACCAAACATCAGTGGTAAAACTAAACCACACTACCTCTTTCAGTAGCTTTTGTACCTCATTCGTAAATTCAACTACTATTCTGGGGATGACAGCTTCTGTAACATACTTCTTGCTTGACACTGAATAACGAGGCTCTAATTGCTGCATAAGGCGAAGAAATCCAACATCCTCCATTAAAGAAAACGGATGATTGTCTAATGCAATCATTCTGCCAATTTTCTTTGTTATTTTCTGTGCACATGGACTGTTTATACCCCATTTCTTTAACTAGTACTGCCGCGGCAATCTTCCAGCAACTGTTGCTTCCTGCTCAGCTCCTGTGATTCGGAAGTCTCTACTTTGGCAGCCTTTTCTGCTTCATACTTTTTGTCTTTGTTGACGTGTTTTACTTTGAGATGATTCACAATATTTGTAGTGTTAAAAGTCTTACTGTTCTTTCCTCCTCGTGAAACTTCAGCTTTACAAGTGTTACATTCCGCAAAGTGAACATCTTTTTTAATTGTAAACCATATTGCTGATTTCTTCTTGAATGCTGCCATTTCCAGTAATCATATTCGACATACAGAAATGACACACAAACCTGAACTTCAGTGCCTGATAAATGGCATAAGAAAGTTCTAGAATATGCATGCGTGTTTATGCATGTGCATTGGCATAATCACTTGACCGTTCCGTTAATCGGCGAAACCCTATTATCAGCCCGATTCTGATTAGTTAGCCAATGATCGGTGCAACACTAATCCCAATGTAACGATTCCATGTTGAACAAACCAATAAATTATTTATTAAGTGCATGCGCTTAACAAGTAGTACCATTTTTTTACAAAAGTTTTCTCTGAAAATTATAAGCGCATGTGCTTAACAACCCAACTTTACGGTACGATCCCTAATTGAACTTAAAATTCTAAATTTTTCCTTATACTTGTTTGTTTACTTATTGTGACTGGTGAAACCATGCATAGAGCATCAAAAGAAAGTATGACACCAGAGTTACTGTTTTTGTAAAATGCGCGTCCTAAATAACAATTACCTCAAAAGTGAAGTAGCCATTACATTTCAATATTAGCTATGTTCACCCTGTTATACAGTGCTATAAACAAAGAACAGTAGGAAAAGCACCTCTGCAATCAATCCAGTCACCACGAAAAATACTGATGATTTACAAGCCCCAACTACTCAAGATTGAACAGTGGCTATTACATTTCGCTTTTGACCTATTTCAGTCCTTTACACAGCATTACAGTACGTGCAGCATCTCTGCAATCAATCCAGCAGCTATGGAAAAAACAGGCGAGATACCAATTGCAACACAGCTGTTAGGCGCAATTTGTGAATTTGCACAGTGTATAATTGCGCTACACACTTTGTGAACGCAGTAGTTTACAAATTGGTGTGCACATTTTCAACTACTGTAATATTGTATGAAAATTGTGCATTTATGAACTCCTGGATTCAGCGTACCATACTGCTGTCATGTTCTGGGTCAAGTGCATGTCATAGCTGTCTTCCTCTTTCATGACTAATAGGAATGGACTCGAGGCTCAAAGCCATCCAATCCAATACACTAAACTACAATTGTTTAGAAATGCAGCTGCACTAGTAGCTATGGTCACACAACTGTATTACAACTTGCTAATTTCAATAATGATCCCCCTGGGAAAATCAGCTGAGTAGATTGTCCAGTACCTAATCTTAAAATTTTCAGTATTTTCTCTCATAGACTGTAGCCATGATATCTCAGCTGCTTTTAGCTATAGCCACAAATAAAAAAAATCTTGTACACCTGACCATGCATATCAAGTAACTCTATATACTGGAGATCAAGACACACGGTAGTGTGTCGTGCGGCCCAAGAAGCCGGCGCGCCACACCCGTGAGTATATTGACAGGAAGAACGAAAACGTCATTTTCACACCTTTGTATCTCAGTGATCACTTATCCGATTTGAACCAAATTTGCTACACAGTTGCCCGCCAGCCAGGGGACCCTACATTCCAAATTGGAAGAAAATCGCTCCAGCCATTTCCGAGATACGAACTGCCAAAGTTTGGTTTTTTTTTCTTCGTTTTTTTTCTTCGTTTTATTTTCTTCTTCTTCGTCTTTTCGCACACTTGCAAAAATTGCTATAACAAGCAAACACGTACTCCGATCGCCATGAAATATGGTACACAGAAAGGGAGCCCAACGGCGAATCCTAGCATCAAATTCGGTACAAATCCGATGAATGGTTCAGGAGTTATGACCGATTATTCGCGTAAAACAAGATCGATTTGTTGTCACACCTACAGGGTAAACCGCTTCATGGAATGAGTTGAAAATTGCTATATAGATGGAGTAACCATCGTAGGAGTGCCTTTTGGTGGTTTAAAAGGAATCGAGATAAAGACCATGGAGATGGTTGGTTGCCCAATGGTCTACCTGCTAAGTGTGTCTGTGGTCATGGCTTTACTGTTGATCATGCAATGAATTGTGCTACAGGTGGTTTCCCTACTCTACGTCATAATGAACTTAGGGACTTCACTGCTGCTGCTTTGTCTGAAGTATGTCATAATGTGGCCATTGAACCAGTGCTGCAACCCCTGTCTGGTGAGTCCTTTCACTATGCCACAGCTAATGTGGAGGATGAGGCACGTTTAGATGTAAGTGCACATAGTTTTTGGGGAAGTCGTCATCAGAAGGCTTTCTTTGATGTTAGAATTTTCAATCCAACTGCTCCCAGTTATCGAAACACAGCGGTTTCTTCCTTGTACAGAAGGTTTGAAAGAGATAAACAAAGGATGTATGAACAGAGAATAAGAGATGTTGAAATGGGCTCATTCACTCCATTGGTTTTCTCCACGTTTGGGGGGATGGGTAGTGCGGCTACAGTTGCTTATAAACGTCTAGCTTCTATGCTATCTACTCAACGGGGCCAATCTTACAGCAGTGTTGTGTCATGGATTAGATGTTCCACCAGCTTCTCTTTGCTCAGGTCAGCAGTGACCTGCTTGCGTGGAGCAAGGTCACACCGTGGCAGCCCTGTGACCATTGGAGCACTTGACCTTGTTATTTTGGAAGGCCAAGTGTTGCCATCTCATTGAGTTTTTGAGTTTACAGTCTTTTTGTCCAGCACTTTTACCATCTGGTGCTGGGGGTGGTGGCAAGGGGTGCAGGCACCCCGGGGAAAAAAAAAAAAAAAAAAAAAAAGATATGACACAAAACCCAACCTGTGTCACAATTACGCGATCGATTTTTATGAATAAAAAAGTATTAGTTTTCACGCCTACTAGGCAAACCGCTTAGAGCAATGAGCTGAAAATCGGTGTATAGCTGGAATAATCTTCATAGAAAGTCCTTGCAGTAGTACAGAAGAATCGGATTACAAACCACTGAGTTATGATTCTAAAGCCAACTCCGTGTAGCAAATGCGAGATCGAGATACTCTAATAGAACAGTCACCCTAATAGAGCATTCGGCTAATTTATTTACTCCATTATAGAATTTTATTACATCACCAGTTATTCTGTAGGGAGTTCAGCTGCAAACAGTTAATCTTATAGACAGTTCAGCAAGAAGCAAGTCACCATGTGGAGAGTTAAGCAAATATATCACTATAGAGATTCAGAACATTACAAGTCACACTGAAGAAAGTTCAGCTATAAACAAGTCATGCACTGTGTAGAGAATTCAGCTACAATTAAGTCATTCTCTAGAGAATTCAGTTACACAGAATTCAGCTACACACAAGTCACTGTGGAGAGAGTTCAGCTACAAACAAATTACCCTGTAGAGAGATCAGCTACAAATAAAACACTTTGCAGAGTGTTCAGCTACAACAAATCAACCTTTAGAGCGATCAGCAATGAACAAATCAACACAAATCTACCTGTAGATAGATAAGCTAGAAACAAATGACCCTGTAGAGAGTTCAGCTACAAAAAATCACCCTGTAGAGACATCAACTAGAAACTAGACACAATGTAAGGAGTTCAGCTACAAGCAATCACCCTGTAGAGAGTTCAGCTAAAACAAATCAACCCGCAGAGAGATCAGCTACAAACAAATCACCTTATAGAGAGTTCAGCTACAAACAAATTACCCTGTAGAGAGATCAGCTAGAAACTAGACACAATGTAAGGAGTTCAGCTACAAGCAAATCACCCTATAGAGAGTTCAGCTAAAATAAATAAACCTGCAGAGAGATCAGCTACACACAAATCAACTTGTAGAGAGATCAGCTACAAACAAATTACCCTGTAGAGAGATCAGCTAGAAACTAGACACAATGTAAGGAGTTCAGCTACAAGCAATCACCCTGTAGAGAGTTCAGCTAAAACAAATCAACCCGCAGAGAGATCAGCTACAAACAAATCACCTTATAGAGAGTTCAGCTACAAACAAATTACCCTGTAGAGAGATCAGCTAGAAACTAGACACAATGTAAGGAGTTCAGCTACAAGCAAATCACCCTATAGAGAGTTCAGCTAAAATAAATAAACCTGCAGAGAGATCAGCTACACACAAATCAACTTGTAGAGAGATCAGCTACAAACAAATTACCCTGTAGAGAGATCAGCTAGAAACTAGACACAATGTAAGGAGTTCAGCTACAAGCAATCACCCTGTAGAGAGTTCAGCTAAAACAAATCAACCTGCAGAGAGATCAGCTACAAACAAATCACCTTATAGAGAGTTCAGCTACAAACAAATTACCCTGTAGAGAGATCAGCTAGAAACTAGACACAATGTAAGGAGTTCAGCTACAAGCAAATCACCCTGTAGATAGTTCAGCTACAAACAAACCAACCTGTAGAGCGATCAGCTAGAAACAAATCACCCTGAAGAGAGGTCAGCTACAAAAAATCACCCTGTAGAGATATCAGCTAGAAACAAATCACCCTGAAGAGAGGTCAGCTACACTTGTAGAGAGATCAACTACAAACAAAACACTTTGCAGAGAGTTCAGCTACAAACAAATCAACCTTTAGAGAGATCATCTAGAAACAAATCAACCTGCAGAGAGATGAGCTACAAACAAATCAGCTTGTAGAGAGATCAGTTGCACACAAATCAACCTGTAGAGAGATAAGCTAGAAACAAACCACCCTGAAGAGAGGTCAGCTACAAGCAAAACACTTTGCAGAGAGTTCAGTTACAAACAAATCAACTTTTAGAGTGATCAGCAACAAACAAATCAACTTGTAGAGAGATCAGCTACTAACAAATCAACCTGCAGAGAGATCAGCTACAAACAAATCAGCTTGTAGAGAGACCAGTTACACACACATCAACCTGTAGAGAGATAAGCTAGAAACAAATCACCCTGCAGAGAGTTCAGTTACAAGCAAAACACCCTGTAGAGAATTCAGCAACAAAGAAACCACCATGTGGAGAGTTCAGCTGCAAACAAATCACCTTATAGAGAGTTCAGCTACAAACAAATTACCCTGTAGAGAGATCGGCTACAAACAAATCAACCTGTAGAGAGATCAGCTAGAAACTAGACACAATGTAAGGAGTTCAGCTACAAGTAAATCAGCCTGTAGAGAGCTCAGCTAAAGTAAATCAACTTGCAGAGAGATCAGCTACAAACAAATCACCTTATAGACAGTTCAGCTACAAACAAATTACCCTGTAGAGAGATCGGCTACAAATTAATCAACCTGCAGAGAGATCAGCTACACTCAAATCAACTTGTAGAGAGATTAGCTACAAACAAATCACCCTGTAGAGAGATCAGCTAGAAACTAGACACAATGTAAGCAGTTCAGCTACAAGCAAATCACCCTTTAGTGAGTTCAGCTATAAACAAATCAACCTGCAGTGAGATCACCTACAAAAAAGCACCTTGTACAGAGTTCAGCTACAAACAAATTACCCTGTAGAGAGATCGGCTACAAACAAATCAACCTGTAGAAAGATCAGCTACACACAAATCAACTTGTAGAGAGATCAGCTACAAACAAATCACCCTGTAGAGAGATCAGCTAGAAACTAGACACAATGCAAGGAGTTCAGCTACAAGCAAATCACCCTTTAGTGAGTTCAGCTACAAACAAATCAATCTGCAGTGAGATCACCTACAATAACGCACCTTGTACAGAGTTCAGATACAAACAAATTACCCTGTAGAGAGATCAGGTAAAAGAATTCACCTTGTAGAGAGTTCAGCAACAAAGAAACCACCATGTAGAGAGTTCAGCTGCAAACAAATCACCCGGTAGAAAGATAAGCTAGAAGAAGTCACCTTGTAAAGAGTTCAGCTACAAAGAAACCATCATGTACAGAGTTCAGCTACAAAGAAACCACCATGTAGAGTGTTTAGCTGCAAAAAATGAGTTTAGCTAGAAACAAATCACCCTGTAGAGAGATCAGCTAGAAGAGATCACCTTGTAGAGAGTTCAGCTACAAAGAAACCACAACATAAAGAGTTCAGCTGCAAATGAAACCATCATGTAGAGAGTTCAGTTACAAACAAATCATCCTGTAGAGAGATCAGCTAGAAGAAGTTACCTTGTAGATAGTTCAGCTACAAACAATTCACCCTGTAGAAAGATCAGCTAGAAGAAGTCACCTTGTAGAGTGTTCAGTTACAAAGAAACAATCATGTAGAGAGTTCAGCTGCAAACAAATCACTCTGTAGAGAGTTCAGCTACAAAGAAACCGCCATGTAGAGAGTTCAGCCTCAAACAAACCACCTTGTAGAGAATTCAACTACAACAAATCACCCTGTAGAGAAGAAGTTACCTTGTAGAGAGTTCAGCTACAAAGAAACCATCATGTAGGGAGTTCAGCTAGAAACAAATCACCCCGTAGAGAGATCAGCTGGACGGAGTCACCTTGTAAAGAGTTCAGCTACAAAGAAACCATCATGTAGAGAGTTCAGCTGCAAACAAATCACCCTGTAGAGAGTTCAGCTACAAAAAAATCACCCTGTAGAGAGTTCAGCTAGACGAAGTCACCTTATAGAGAGTTCAGCTACAAAGAAACCATCATGTAGAGATTTCAGCTACAAAGAAACCACCATGTAGAGAGTTTAGCTGCAAACAAATCACCCTGTAGATAGACCAGCTAGAAGAGGTCACCTTGTAGAGAGTTCAGCTACAAAGAAACCATCCTGTATATAGTTCAGCTACATTTCAAGTCACCCAGTAGAGAGATCAGCTGCAAAAAAATATCCTGTGGGGAATAATGGGCATGTAATAAATATATGTATATAATTTGTATAATTACTAATAAAATCAAAAATAATTGAAGTATTACAAATCTTCTTTAAGTTCTTTTCTTCTTCCTGTGGTAAAAAAAAAAACACATGGGTTAAAAAAAGTCCCAAAGCCAGCCATAGGTCGGCTTTGCAGTATACAAATACAAAAAAAAGTGATATCTAATCAAAAACAGCCAAGCTGTAAAAAAAAGTGCGGCCCCCAAAAAGGCCATGGTGAAAAAAGATGTGAAATCCAAGGTGGCGGCCAAGAAATGGCTGTGATGGTAGGTTAATGGTTACATTTTAATAACGACAATTCAGGTGAATTTTGTGCCACTTGATCTTGGCACCAAATTCACCTGAATTGTCGTTATTAAAATGTAACTATTAACCTACCATCACAGCCATTTCTTGGCCGCCACCTTGGATTTCACATCTTTTTTCACCATGGCCTTTTTGGGGGCCGCACTTTTTTTTACAGCTTGGCTGTTTTTGATTAGATTGTATATAGGATAACATATAGCTGTATTCCTGATGTCAATCTAAACATGTTATGTATTTCATAACCATTTTCATCCTGTCTTGCCGTAACTGCATGAGTCATTGACATCACACTTGGTATCTCAGCATACAAGCAATTTGTTACATCAGAGCTATGGAGTTAGCACATTTTTAAATCCATTATAACATTTCAATTTGGATTAAAAGTCTCACCAAGTGAGCTGTATCAATTTCTGAAAACCAATCATCCTGCAAGAATGGCATTATATGTATTGTCATCCAATGGTTCTATAAACAAATAAACATTAATTTTAACTGCATAAAATCAAGGCTGTTTTGTTAATATTTTTGAGTGTCACATTGTAAAAGGTTTAAACAAGTCAGTCAGCATACCGCAGGCCAGGATTGGAAGCTTTGATAGTAATTGTCATGAATACACATATAATGCTACACCACATACATATAACGGCAACGCTTAATTATGTTAATGGCTTTTTACATTTTGGAATATTATACTCATTTACAGTGGCTAAGTTTCATGTTTCCCTAACTTATTGTCTGTACTGTGTTCCATCAGTACCAATACCATTCCACCAACTTTTCCTTCCAGTTCTGTTTGGTAACCAGATAAATTATCACACCGGTATGTTTTACAGTACAAACTACAGTACGTTTTGCTAATCCTACAGCATCCGATCTCATTTGGCCATCACACAAAACTTTTTGATAGAAAGCTACTCATCTGTGTAATTCCTTGCTGGCTGAAATTAATAAGCTTCGGAGCTGTGTATACTTGTTTGAGCAACAACAAACAACCTGGTTTTGTAATTAACAACCTGATTTGTAACCATAGCACTGAACACGAATTAATTAAAGTGATTGTGATGGCTATACTTTCATAATTTTTCAGTTGGTTACTTCCTAGTAGCCGACATGCACCATTTTCAATAGAGTGCACTCATTCTAAACTTATTGTATACTTTCTTTACAGCCCCCACACAGAAATGATGATGGCCTGAGTGATTTTATTAAGCAAACTTTCGGCATTCTGTCTAACTTTTTATCTAGCTTTTCAGTTAAAGTAGTGTCTATCTCCGAGCTCAGTCTTCAGTACTACCTTGTGTGTTTTGGGCTACCATATATTCCACTTATTAAACTGAACTTTCTGTAACCTTCCAGCATAACTCTTCACTTTGAGCAGCTCACTTCAGACTGACCTCACTACTGGCTACTGCCATGAGACCTCATTCATCACTCTCTTCTCAGACGGAACTCATCATCACACCTCACGTCACGTCTCAAAGAAGACTTGTGGTCTAACAGGTGAACACTAGAACAAAACAGTCAAGCACTATTGTAGTTTCTCACCTTTGCAAAGTCAGCACCGAGGCCAGCACAACATCTGTGCAATTTATAAATTGTTGCACAGATTATTAATTCACAAAATGCGCAGCACAATTTATAAACTGTGCTAATTCACAAATTGTGACCCAGTCTGAGAAAACCGGTCTTATCGCCCATCTCAGCAGATGCGATTTTTCACCCAGGACACAAAGCTACATGAATAAACTAACTAATTCCACAATCAAAATCAGCTAGACTTGAGTGGTCTGGTTTTGCTGACTGCTTTTCCCAAGCCCAGTGGCGATCCGTATGTGCGGTGTGGGGCCTTAATGGAGCTCTGGTCAGCCTGGGGGTGACTGTATGTGGCTGTACAGCTCTGTGGTGTTGAATAAGTACCTCTGCTGTGAATTTCCTTTCATTTTAGCCAGTTTTGAGACCTCAATGGCCCAAAACTTGGCCTAATTCATCCCTTGGCCTTCCTTTTCAATTTTTGAACACCATCTTGCCCGCCTTCCAGGGCCCCCGCCTCCCACCCAACTTGCAGGGCCCCCGCCTCCCACCCAACTTGCAGCTCGCCTGATACAGTCAACCTCGGTTTAAAAACTATCTAAAATGGTGGGAAACTTAGTTGTTGGCTACTTGCATGGTGGAAGGTAAGGAATTGGTGTAAAATGTGTGAAAATTTGGTACACATAGCTTCAACCATTGGCGAGCTACAACACACTAAATACTTAAAACCGGCATGTCTCAATAGTTTTAAATAGGCGATAAGCCCGGTTTTCCCAGACTGGGTCACAATTGAGCTTAACACAGCCACAGGAAAACCGCATCACGCTATCACAAATTGACACCTTGCCGGAATTGTCAGCAAAAAGAATTGGAACACAAGAGGACAAAGGCAAGTCCATGATGTGTGTATTGTACATACTGTGGTTGGCAAAAAGGCAAATCTCCAGACGAAGCAATGTCGAACAGTAAAGAAATCAAGCCTGCATTGTTGAGTTATGCTTGGCTGAAGGTATCAGTTAGTCAGAATAAAACTATATTAATTGAAAAAAAAATTCGAACTTCCATAGAAACATTTTGGAAGGGTTCTGAAGACATTTTTGGGCTTGGCTGTGCCTAACCAATACTGCCAAGTTGTCATGAAAGGAAATTGAGGCTGGTTTTAGGATGTTTTTTGGGCTGGAAAAGCCCAGTTCTGCGTGATTCCTAATATATAGTACTACCATACTGTATGATTAGTCCCTCCAGCATCATTTTGCAGGAAGCTGGATATAGAGTTTTTAAAAAAATCCCCTAAACTCAAATTGCTTGCCAGTCTGTCTGCCTGCCCATGGTTGCAAGGCTGGAGTCTAATGAAGTAGCCCATGAGGATTAGCCCATAATGAAGTAGCCCATGAAGTAGCCCAGTAGCCCATTTTGTCTCCAATTTACTCTCTGTACCAATATAATATAAACAAGTTTATTTGCATATAAATTAACTTTTGATATTTTATTTCCATAAATAGAAACTACGAGGACTTGTATGCCTCCAGTCTCCTGGATGAGTTCACCGATGTGATCACAAAGACACCATCTAAACTGAAATCTCGACAGTCATTCCCCAAGGATACTGAATATACCTTGGGTCTGTAACCATTTAATCAGGTAGAGTCGATGCCGCTGAACCATATTATTCATGCCACAATAACTAATCCACCAGTAGATGTGCCTTTTGGGGTGCTGAAAAGTGCATACCCTCTGCGCCTCGTCTTTCCTTTTATCTTCAATCAGGTCGGTTGTCGTCTTATTCGTGCAACAACAAAATCATATCCAGGTGTTGATTTTTTGTATTTACACTTTCCTTGGGCAACATATATATTTAGACACCACAAAATTATTTAAAGCTCATGCGCCTGTAAAAGATACCGTAATGCACACCTGGTAGATGCCTGTAACTTTATGATATGTTTAGAGACCATGTCCGTTAATTTACACTCTTGGTTGATTAATAACAATCAAGTGTGGAAACCACACATCTTAACAATCTATTTATTCGAACAAGATTACCAAATCCCATATTGGTTTAGCTGTATTTATAATAATTGTACAGTGATAATAAGGAATAGTGACCATGCATAGAAGCTAACTCAAGATACTCTAATACAACAGTCACCCTAATAGAACAGTCAACCTAATAGAACTGTCACATGTGTATAGCTGTATGCTATAACAGTATATAGCTGAATGATGGTATTAAAGCATATCTCAGTGGGAAAAAATTGCTGCTTTGACATTCAGCAAAAGTAATTGATATAACATGCTGATGTAGGGATTTTCCCACCGAGCCATGCTATAATATCATCATTCGTCTCTTGTTTCACTATTTTTTCACTTGGGTCCCTACTTCATTTTTAATCATTAATTATAAAAATGTACGTAGTTTGTGAATTTAATACTTTACAGTGCAATTTCCAAGTAATTTATCTGTTCACATTCCTGCTAACTAGTTAACTTCTGTAATAATTGACCTGGGACTTGTTGCAATATACTTGCCACATCTCCTTCAGACCAGTGGTGTAGTTACACTGGGATATGTGCCCCACCATCATCTCATTAATAATCTTGCAACTCTTGTAATCCAAAGTGATGATCTCTCAAAATACTTTGTATGCACTTTACTTAGCTGATATTTCACCACAAATAATGGGTAATCAATCAAGACACACGATAGTGTGTTGTACAGCCAAGTACAGCCAGTGTGGGCACATACAGACAGGTGTGTATTTTACAGGAACCAAAAAAATGCCGTTTTCACACATCCGTAGCTTGATAATGGTTGAACAGAAATTAACTAATTTTTCTGTGGAAACTCCCTCGGGGTAGGGTACCTCCCATTCCAACTTTGAAGTCAATCTGCCCTTCCATCACCGAGATATGTGCCTTCAAAGTTCATCTTATTTTCTTTGTACTTTTCTTTATCTTTTTCTTCTTCGCCTTGCACACTTTAGAAAAATTGTAATAACTCACGTGTGCTTTTTTCAGTTTACGTAAAATTTGAAGAGCTGCACGAACATAATACTGCACATTTATAGTCCAATTTTTGTACAGATCAGACAAAGAACAAGGGAGTTATGCGTAATGTTTCAAAAATCAAAAGGCAATTTGTTGTCACGCCTCCAGGGTGAACCACTAGACAGAATAACTTGAAAATTGGTCTGTACATGGAGTAACTATTGTAGTGCAAACGGTGTTGGTTTGAAAGAAATTGCACTAACAGTCATGGAGTTATAATGAAAATTCCAACCATGCGTAAACTCACATGATCAAGTTTTGCTAATAAAAAGTGTTACTTATTATGCCTACCAGGCAAACTAGCTAATGGAATCAGCTGAAAATAGGTAGAATAATTATATTAGAATGATCTTTCAGTAGTTTACAAGGAATCAGATTAAAAACCACTGAGATACACTACAAAAGTCGTGATCGAGATACTCTAATAGTGCAGTCACTCTGACAGAACATTCAACTACTTAATAAGTCACTCTATTAGAATGTTCAGCTGCAATCAAATCACCATGTAGAGAGTTCAACTATGAGCAAGTCACCCTGTAGAGAGTTCAGCTACAAACAAATCACCCTGTAGAGAGTTGAGTTACAAACAAGTCAACTGTAGAGAGATTAACTACAGACAAGTCACCCGGAAGAGAGTTCAGAACAAACAAGTCACCCTGTAGACTTCAGCTACAAACAAATCACCCTGTGGAGAGTTCAGTTACAAATAAGTAACCCTGTAGATAGTTCAACTACAAGTCACCCTGTAGTGAGTTCAGTTACAAATAAGTCACCCTGAAGAGAGTTCAACCATAAACAAGTCACCTAGTAGAGAGTTCAGCTACAAACAAGTTATCCTGTAGAGAGTTCAGCT
This sequence comes from Dysidea avara, assembly GCF_963678975.1. Lineage (NCBI taxonomy): Eukaryota > Metazoa > Porifera > Demospongiae > Dictyoceratida > Dysideidae > Dysidea > Dysidea avara. The sequence goes on from NC_089275.1 coordinate 1,441,818, forward strand.
ACAAACAAATCACCCTGTAGAGTGTTCAGCTACAAACAAGTCACCCTGTAGAGAATTCAGCTACAAACAAATCACCCTGTAGAGAGTCTAGCAACAAATATTTTAATAACGACAATAACTTTAATAACGTCAATTCAGGTGAATTTGGTGCCGAATCCTAGGAGAAGGCAACACAAATTCACCTGAATTGCTGTTATTAAAATTTTTTTGCCATCAACCTATGATCACGGCCATTTCTTGGCCGTCACCTTTGATTTCACATCTTTTTTACCCTGGCTTTTTGGGGGCCGCACCCTTTTGTCACAGCTCGACTGTTTTTGTATAGATTAATTATACAATAATCAACTTAAACAGCTCTTTTAGTGAATTTTCTACCCAAGAAATGTTTACGAAAACTCGATAGATAATTTTTTAAGGTTGAGGAGTGTTGATAATTGAGCTTGAACTTAGGCAGCTAACACTACAGTGTGATGAAAAGGAACACTGTCAAAGATAAATTCCGTATTTAGATGTTATAAGGTTTCCATAATATTAAGAGATTCTGGAAAAGAGAACTGGAAATTTATTGAGCTTGAAAGTGGATCATGATCTGTGGAATATGCATAGTGTTCATAGACATGCAGAAGGACTTAATAAGCATCACCGTATAGTTTTGTAACCTAAAATTTGTTGTATTCCTGTGATACAATCAAAAGCCTGAGCGGAAAATTGTGTAATCATAAAAGGTCATCATCACGAAATGGCTCTAATGATGTTAATGCCAATCAGTTTTAATGATGCCCATTTCTTAGCTGCCACTTTTGATTTTGAAATTTTTTCACATAGGATTTTGAAGGTCACAATATTTGACTCACTCCAGGGGTGGATCTAGGACCTGGCAGGTGAAGGGGCACAAACAGGCAAGTTTTAGGTGGTTAGGGAGAGCCAGATCCTCTTGCTAGTTGCTGCATTTTTGAAGCAACAAATAATACACCTCTTAGTAGTGTTAAACTGTTGATTTTTATCATTTTGGCCTTTGCAGATGGCTGTGAAGTCTTTAAAGCTGTTTAAAAGGCTCTGAATGTCTTATACAACAGCAACATGATAATTATTTTAAGAGGCGCTTAGTGAACACGAAGGTGCTGAGTGATAGTTTCATAGTTAGTTTGACTTTGGTTTGCTTTAGTTTCAGAATAAATGCTAGTAAAATGTGCATATTTTCGTGAGTTTTATAAGCTGATCTTGGCCTGGCATAAATTAAAGTTTGGTATTTTAATCAGAAGTATGGTTCCTCCACTCTGTGACAAGGTGTGGAGGGAGGGGGGAGGGCATTTTCCCCAAATACCCCATCCTGGATCCGCCATTGCACTTCTTTTTGTGTTTTAAATACCCCACAGTCTGCCATAAACTAGTGTGTTTACAGAAAATCCCTACATTGGCATGTTATAACAATGATTTTGTTCAATGCCCAAGTAGGGATTTTCCCACTAAGCTATGCTGTAATACCATCATTTATCTCTTGTTTTAATACTTTTTATTCCTTGAATATTATTAGTTTGTTTAGGTTCTTTTGTTATAGCATACAGCTGTACACGTGTTAGGGTGACTGCTGTATTATAGTATCTTGAGTCAGCCTTTCAACCTTGAGTGTGTAATTATAACTATCTCATATTTTCATTGTGCTAGCATTATAATTACAGCTATGCCAATAATAATGGGGTGTGTCATTGTGATAGATTGTTGAGAGGTGGATATCTGTGCTCGATCTTTACTAATCAACTAAATCACGTTAATAGGCTTGGCATTAAACCTGTTCTGTATCTACCAAGCATAAGCGCTTAAATAAGTTTGCGGCATCTAAATAATTATGCTGCTCAAAAAAAGTGTTGATAAGGAAAATAAATGCCTCAATATAGTTATGAAGAAGGACAAAGACCAGCCTAATTTAAGATAAAAAAGAAAGACAAGGCACATAGGCACACACTTGTTGGAACCCCAAAATACACATCCCACTGGTGAGTTTGTTACTATGGCATAAAATGGTGGCCATGCACTGCTTCATTTGGCCTCCAGCCTTGCGACTGTGGTCAGGCAGATGAGCGGGCAGGCAGGTGGGTGGGTGAGTGGGTGGGTGGGCAACCAGGCAGGCAGGCAGGCAGGCAGACAAAAAATTGAGTTTCGCTGATTTTAAAAAAAAATTCTGTATCTGGCAACCTGTAAGTGTTTTCAATGCTGTATTTGATGTTAGATGGACTAATATTGTTCCATAAAGGAGTGTCATCATTGGTAGAATAGGAATTGCATCTGTGTTTTGCCTGTGTTGCACTGTGCTGCACCTGCATTAGTCGTTTTGTGAGTCTAGTCTATCTTCTCAACGACTAAAAAAAAATTGATTATGGTTCTTTAATAAGCATATTTCCATAGGCTCGTCCATTTATGTGAACAAAATGTAGTAAGAATGTTCACTGCTGCTGACCGCAAACAACCATCGTCGAAATCTTCAAGTGTGTCTATATATATCCAGTGGTTCTCCTCTTACTGGTCTGGCTGACTGGTCAGCCAGTGCAGTGCAGGTTATCAGCCTAGACTGGCTTTGTTTATTGGTTGTACTGGCCAAGAGAGATCCTCACTCATAGGCCTGGCAGTTCTATAACTACCTGATATAGAACTGTGGATCTATAAAGTGTTCTGTAACTGCCCAATATAGAACACTTGTGCTTGTAGTCCAGTCATTTTATGAGAATAAAAGGGTCAACCTTAAACTAATTGCAACACAAATGATTTCAACAGTTTCTGGCACAGAAAAATTTCTCTATAACATATTAAAAGTCCCAGAAATCCCATAAGAGGAAATGACCTTTTGCATGACCTTTTATAACCAATTTTAACAAAAAATAGAATTTCCACTTCTATTTCAGCTGTGCATAATCCAGACTATTCAAATTTGGTATCAAATGATTGGTCTCACTATAAGGAACAAGTTAAATTCTGGTTCAAGCTGTTTATTGCTTGCCTAATGATACTTTTCCCATGGCAAGGGACATCAAGACGCACGGTAGTGTGTCGTGTGGCCCAAGAAGCCAGCGCGTAACACCCGTGAGTATATTGACAGGAAGAAAGAAAACGCAATTTTCGCACCTCCGTAGCTCTGTGCTTCCTTGATGAAACAAGACGATTTTTGCTGTGGACATGTCCTCCAACTGCAGCACTCTACATTCCAAATTTGAGCGAAATCGCTTCACGCGTTCCCGAGATATGCGACTTCAAAAATTGGCTCAGTTTCTTCTTCTTATTTTTCTTTTTCTTGTCGCACACTTACAAAAACTGCTATAAAACTCGAACGCCATATCCGATTGCCTTGAAATTTGGCACACAGAAGGGGGATATAAAGGCGCATCTTGGTACCAACTTTGGCTGGAATACGATTAACAGGCAAAGAGTTATGAGCGATTACTCACGAAAAATAACACCAATATGTTGTCACGCCTACAGGGTAAACCGCGTATGGGAAGAAGCTGAAAATCGGTGGGTGAATAGGTTAACTATTGAACCTCAAACCTTTTGTGGTTTGAAAGAAATCGAGTTAAACAAGTTGATGTTGTGCTACTTCTAAAAACCAGGCGCCATGCAGCTAGCTAACTCATCTGGAATAACTATAGACAGTATATACTACTATGAATTAACCAACTATGTATTACTACTTTACAATATGGTAGTTTGGGTTGTGCAATAATATAATTAGCTATTTCTCGTAATTCATGAAATATTCGTAATTCATTCAATTACGTTGCTATGCACTGCTAAGGAAGCGTTTGTTAAATAAACCGCTTTTACCAACATATTACGCACAAAACTATCTTCTAAACTGTTTTATAGTGTGACTAACGTGTTTTTTCCCACAAATTCTCTCGACAAAGCCTCATATCTGCTCTTCATTTTCGTTCGCGTACGTAAGGGATACGCCCCCTTTCAACTCGAAGCGATAGGCTATTCCTGGCAGTGTACGAGGCCTGCACCGTTGTTTTTCAGTTGCTAAATGCCTGAAAACCTCAAGGGGAAGGTAGTCTGAGGAAAGTCACCACACCCGTATTTCAGTCCGCCGAAAAGAAACCACCTCAGAGCAAAGTTCACCTGTGCAGAAGTTTAATAGACTTCATTTCACTTTTACTTCTTACGTAAAAGCTGCTTTCACCGTTATTAAACGATTTTGCTCACGTGGGTGCGTACGGACAAACATAGGTAGATAGGTAGATAGATAGGTACACACACACACTTTTACGGAAACAATTACAGTAAACCAGGCGCACGCCCACAGCCGGCCTTCGGCCGGCTGTGGGCGTGCACCTGGTTTAAAAACAGGAAGATACAACGAAAAAACCAACAGTGTGTAACAATTACGCAATCGAGATTAGCTAATAAAAAAAACGACTGCTTGCCACGCCTACCAGATAAACCGCTTGGGGTTATGCTTTGAAAATCGTTATACAGATGGAGTAATCATTTTAGAAAGGCTCATCAATGGTGTAGAAGAATCAGACTTAAAGCCACGGAGTTATAACACGAAATCCAACTTGGTGCAGCAAGTGCGAGATCGAGATACTCTAATAGAGCAGTCATCCTAATAGAGCAGTCACCCTGAAGAAAATTCAAGAGATCAGCTAGAAATAAGAAACCTGTATAGAGATCAGCTACACACAAGTCACCCTGTAGAGAGATCAGCTAGGAGTTCATGCAACTATGGAAAGAGATAGTTCAGCTAGAAAAAATCACCTTGTAGAGTTCAGCTACAAAGAAACCACCATGTAGAGAGTTCAGCTACAAACAAATCGCCCTGTGGAGAGATCAATAGAAGAAGTTACCTTGCAGAGAGTTCAGCTACAAAGAAACCATCATGTAGAGAGTTCAGCTACAAACAAATCTCCCTGTAGAGAGATTAGCTAGAAGAAGTTACCTTGTAGAGAGTTCAGCTACAAAGAAACCATCATGTAGAGAGTTCAGCTACAAACAAATCTCCCTGTAGAGAGATCAGCTAGAAGAAGTAATCTTGTAGAGAGTTCAGCTTCAAACAAATCACCCTGTAGAAAGATCAGCTAGAAGAGGTCACCTTGTAGAGAGTTCAGTTACAAAGAAACCGCCATGTAGAGAGCTCAGCTACAAACTAGTGACCTTGTAGAGACATCAGCTAGAAGAAGTTACCTTGTAGAGAGTTCAGCTACAAAGAAACCATTCTTTAAAGAGCTCAGCTGCAAACAAATCACCTGTACAGAATTCAGCTACAAATAAATCACCCTGTAGAAAGATGAGTTTAAAAAAAGTTACCTTGTAGAGAGTTCAGTCACAAAGAAACCACCATGTAGAGAATTCAGCTACAAACTAGTGACCCTGTAAAGACATCAGCTAGAAGAAGTTACCTTGAGAGAGTTCAGCTACAAAGAAACCATTATTTAAAGAGCTCAGCTGCAAACAAATCACCTATACAGAATTCAGCTACAAACAAATCACCCTGTAGAGAGATCAGCTAGAAGAAGTTAACTTGTAGAGAGTTCAGCTACAAAGAAACCATCATTTAGAGAGTTCAGCTTCAAACAAATCACCTGTAGAAAGTTCAGCTACAAACAAATCTCCCTGTAGAGAGATCAGCTAGAAGAAGTTACCTTGTAGAGAGTTCAGCTACAAACAAATCACCCTGTAGAAAGATCAGCTAGAAGAAGTCACCTTGTAGAAAGTTCAGTTACAAAGAAACCACCATGTAGAGAGTTCAGCTACAAACTAGTCACCTTGTAGAGACATTAGTTAGAAAAGTTACCTTGTAGAGAGTTCAGCTACAAAGAAACCATTCTGTTTAGAGCTCAGCTGCAAACAAATCACCTGTACAGAATTCAGTTACAAACAAATCACCCTGTAGAGAGGTCAGCTAGAAGAAATTACCTTGTACATAGTTCAGCTACAAAGAAACCACTAAGTAGAGAGTTCAGCTGCAAAGAAATCACCCTGTAGAAAATTCAGCCACAAACAAATTGCCCTGTAGAAAGATCAGTTAGAAGAAGTTACCTTTTAGAGAGTTCAGCTACAAAGAAACCGTTCTGTAAAGAGCTCAGCTGCAAACAAATCATCTGTACAGAATTCAGCTACAAACAAATCACCCTGTAGAGAGATCAGCTAGAAGAAGTTAACTTGTAGAGAGTTCAGCTACAAAGAAACCATCATTTAGAAAGTTCAGCTTCAAACAAATCAGCTGTAGAGAGTTCAGCTACAAACAAATCTCCCTGTAGAGAGATCAGTTAGAAGAAGTTACCTTGTAGAGAGTGAAGCTACAAACAAATCACCCTATTGAAAGATCAGCTAGAAGAAGTCACCTTGTAGAAAGTTCAGTTACAAAGAAGCCACCATGTAGAGAGTTCAGCTACAAACTAGTCACCTTGTAGAGACATCAGCTAGAAAAGTTATCTTGTAGAGAGTTCAGCTACAAAGAAACCATTCTGTAAAGAGCTCAGCTGCAAACAAATCACCTGTACAGAATTCAGCTACAAACAAATCACCCTGTTGAGAGATCAGCTAGAAGAAATTACCTTGTAGATAGTTCAGCTACAAACAAATCTCCCTGTAGAGAGATCAGCTAGAAGAAATTACCTTGTAGAGAGTTCAGCTACAAAGAAACCATCATGTAGAGAGTTCAGCTGCAAAGAAATCACCACTGCCCAAATTTCAAGGCAGTAGCTCTTTCCAATCTGAAGTTATCAATTGTCAAAGTTGGCAAATTGGATGTGTGTGGAAGGCCCCTTTTCACAAATCCGGTCACATATGTATTATATATATAATTTGTACATTTACTGATAAAATATTTAAAGTACATCTACTTCATCTTTTCTTCTTCCTGTAGTAAAGAAAAAAGAAACATAGGTTAAAAAAGTCCCAAAGCTGGCCTATGGGCCGGCTTTGGGGTATACAAATACAAAAAGAAATGAAATCTAATCCAAAACAGCCAAGCTGTAACAAAAGTGTGCGGCCCTCAGAAAGGCCATGGTGAAAAAAGATGTGAAATCCAAGGTGGCGGCCAAGAAATGGCTGTGATGGTAGGTTAATGGTAAAAATTTTAATAACGACAATTCAGGTGAATTTTTGTGCCGCTTCACAAAATTTACCTGAATTGTCATTATTAAAATTTTTACCATTAACCTACCATCACAGCCATTTCTTGGCCGCCACCTTGGATTTCACATCTTTTTTCACCATAGCCTTTCTGAGGGCTGCACACTTTTTTTACAGCTTGGCTGTTTTGGATTAGATATTTATAACAGAGGGTCATAATGAAGGATTAGGTGCATCTGTTACCATGGAAACTGAGATATACCATGTCAATTCTTTACAAATTACCATTTATGGCCTGATTCAACATATGGAGAAAAATCTGGCTGACAGTGAATTAAGTGCTTACAGCTATTCGCATATGCAGCAAAACAAGATTATTCAGACAGAAATCTAGTAACCGAATGTAGTAACTTTCAGAAGCAAAGCCAAGACTGGCCTACATAGCTTTGCGATATTGATACAGATAAAGAGAAAATGAGAATATAGAAACTTTTGTCAAATTATTCAGGGATGACATTAAAGAGATAAAAACATCTTACAGTCACTATCCAGGTTTGAAACGTTAGTATCTGAAGAATGTATTAACTTTTTACAAGATTGCTCCTTACAGGCTTGATTATGGGAAAAGCTGCAGCTGCAGTCTAAAATTGCTTCAATAGGGCAAGCAATAATGCAGGCAGCTCTACCTAGAGTTTATTGGTCCCATTACAGGTTATTTTAGGTGTGCAGCTGCATCACCATTATGCATCACAATTCCTAATTAATACATTATATCAACATGGTTTCTGTTGCTCTTATAACATTGACAAATGGTGACTTAATGCTATTTTGGATAAAATGGAAAATGTGGAAGTTACTGAGTACACCTTCAAGAATAATCATCAAGCAGTCACTGTAGACACAAAATCCATTGTAAAAATTGAAGATGTTACAATCCAGATTGATCTTCAACTGCTTTTTCAGAGATTAACCCTATAGCTGCGAAAACACTAGCGATGCTGAAGATGTGTTCAAGTATGAACTCTGCAGTTATCCACCATACAGCTCTCTTTGATATATACATCATTAATGCTTAGCCAACCACAGAAGACCGCACTAGCTAGTGCAATTTGGAAGTTTAGAACACACTGACATTTAGGCCTGCGCTGATTATGCCAGCATAATTTGGGGAATACTAGGTAGTGAGCACAATGCCACCATAACAGGCACAATTTTTGTGCATTGGTTATCAGAGAAGCTGAAACTCTGCCTATTTTGCATGATGCAGAATGGGATAGTGTGCAAACATGGTAAAAGTCTGATTTACAGCTACGTTGTGAAGAAAAGATTAGTTAAAGATCGATATACAGTACTCTAATAGAACAGTCACCACATGTTGAAATATCCTATAGAAACTCTAATAGAGCAGTCAAAACACAATTTTGTATAAGCATATTTGGAAATGGGACACAACTGGGCATGATTGGAGCATAATAGGGAGCACTGCTCAAAAGCATAATAGGCAATTTCAATAGCATAATAGGTGCAGGCCTACTGACATTAGCTACTCTGGAGAAACTTTGATTTGTATTAGATGGTGGCTCCCTTCTGCAGTGTATACCACGGACACAAGGGAGTACTTATGGAGAATATGCATGCACAGTATATTCAGATTATGTTACCAAGAAATATGGAGAAGCTGTTGTTGTTGTTGATGGTTATGAGAAGTCATCAACAAAAGATATGGTATATCTGAGGAGGCTAAAACAGGGGCTATAGTTGTGGCCAAAAAGCTAGTTGTAAAATGGTGATTGGGCTAGCTGTAAAACTTAGACAAAAATAGCCAGCTGCACCAAAGAAAAGTATGAACTCAAAGTTATATATATACTTTATAACGTATGTTAATAAGTCCCTTATCACAATGACAAATCTGTTAGTAACTACTTCATATTCGTATGAATGCTCTATTAGAGTGCACTTGACTGCTCTATTAGAGTATTGGTGACTGCTCTATTAGAGTATCTCGATCTATAATATTGTATATCCCCTATGTATGTATCTAGATCCATACCTGGATCCCTGGATCATGTTTACAGTCGAATCAACACCACGGTATTCTTGATATCGTGATAATACCGTTTCCAAGAATTTTTGACGATACTGGTATCGTATCATCAGAATATCGTGGTTTGACGATATAACCAAGATACTGCCCACCCCTATTCCTACAGTTTTCCTATTTACTGGCACTTTGTCACACAAGTCCTCTCTTTAACTGTTTGGATAATCATGGTAAATATACACCACAAAAAGTACTTCCTTTAAACACTATACCCCAGTCTAAGTTACGACTAGTTGTGAAAAAAAGGTTTTCTAGCCACTGAAGGATGGCTGTGTCATTCACCAATGATACAAAGCTGAACACGAAGAAAGAACTTTTATTGAACAGCAGTAACAAGCAGCAGTTCATTAAAGAGTAGCAAACACTGTGATAGTTGGTGATGACCTTCTTGTATTGCTGTGCTATCATGTTTGCTTGAAATCACAAATTCAAACCATAGCGAAAGAAGCGACTATGAAACCCAGGGTGTGGAACAGTCACAGATTTGGAATTATAAAGAATTAATTCTATATTCATGAAAAATAGTGATTGAAAATAACCAAAGTTATAATGCTATTTCTCAGTTTCCATGGTAACACATACACCTTAGCTTTCAGTATAACTCTGTTATAAATATGTCCATTGCCATGGGAACCCTCCTGGAGGAAGACTGAGTGTGGCCCCGACTAGATATTGGGTGACCTGCAGTTCGATTCCTGGGGTTGGAGGGATTTTTTTCCTTACTTTGGCCCCTTTTCTGTTACACCTTTCCAGCTACTGTATAAGTCATTAAGTCTAAGTCCTTGAAACTAAGTAAGGTAATCCTAAGGCTGCAGCACATGTTGTTGTAGACCTTCAGTGCTGGTCACTGTAAAGTGTTAATAATAATAATAAAAAGTATCATTAGGCAAGATTGAACCAGAATTTAATAAACTGCATGGACGGGACTAAATGACAATCTTATCCAGGAAAATGATGATAACTTCACAACAAATTAAGCTATGGATACCACACAAGTGTCATCTTGTTCCTTATATTGAAACCAATCATCTGATACCAAATTTGAATAGTTTGGATTATGCACAGCTGAAATAGAAGTGGAAATCCTAATTTTTTGTTAAAATTGGCTATAAAAGGTCATGTAAAAGGTCACTTTGCCCTTATGGGATTTTCTGGGACTTTTAATATGTTATAGAGCACATTTTACTGTACCAGAAACTGTTGAAACCATTTGTGTTGCAATTAGTTTACAGTCAAACCATAAAATGACTGGACTATTGTATGGATATAGAACACCTTTTTGCTTTGATTCTCCCATGCAAAGTTCTTATATATAATTATGTGTAACACTTTGCATGGGCAGATCAAAGGAATGTTTGGGTATACATATCTGATATTTCCCTATGGTCAGGGCATTATCTGTATAATGCCCTGACCACAGGGCATTATGTTTATAATACCCTCTAACTTACGAGGTAGTGGTAGCACCCGGTTTGTTTTATAAAAGCTCAGACTAAAATCGATTATGAGAATAAATTAATGATTACGTGACTATTATCACGAGTTAGAGTTTGGTGAGAAGAAGCACTCAGATGAGGTGTTTCATTGTCCTTACCATTCTACAAGCTGGGAAACATTACTCGAAGGTGAGAACTAGTCTTATTGTACAAACACAAACGTTTCGGCACATTTTTGAATACAGACCATACCCACATTACAGATAACACGAGTTAACTATACTGCAACAAAGCTTACCGCATTAGGCCTATAGTATATGTTGTTATTAGACTTTAAACAACTCGGTTCATCATCTTAACCTGTAATAGAAGTGTTACGGTAATAGTTGTAACACGGGCACTCGTGGCCTGCCTGATATGTCCACCCTCAACCCTCGGGTCAGTGACCCTCTGGCTTTGGGTGGACATATCAGGCAGACCACTCATGCCCATGTGACATTATTAAATAAAGTTTTCCCGAGATATGAAACTTAAAAAATTGGCTTAGTTTCTTTGTTTTCTTTCTTCTTTTTCTTCTTCGTCTTTTTGCACACTTACAAAAACTGCCATTAAACATACACACAATATCTGATTGCCGTGAAATTTGTCACAAAGAAGGGGGACATAAAAGCACATCTTTGTACTAAGTTTGGCTGAAATACGATAAGCAGGTAAGGAGTTGATAACAATTATTCATGAAAATAACACCAATATGTTGTCACACCTACTGGGTAAATCGCTTATGGGGAGAAGCTGAAAATTGGTACGTGGATAGATTAGCCTCAAACCTTTTGTGGTTTGAAAGAAATCAAACTAAAGACCATGAAAATAGAGTGAAACAACTAACAGTGTGTAGCAACTACGTGATCAAGATCAACTAATAAAAAGGAATACTTGCCACACCTACCAGACAAACTGCTCAGTGTAATGATTTGAAAATTGGTGTACAGATCTTAGAAAGGCTCTTCAATAGTTTAGAAGAATCAGACTTAAACCCACAGAATTATAACACGAAGTCCAACTTGATGTAGCAAGTGCGAGATCGAGACACCCTAATAGAGTAGTCATCCTAGCAGTCACCCTGAAGAGAGATCAGCTAGAAATAAGTAACCCATATAGAGATCAGCTACAAACAAATTAACCTGTAGAGATATCAGCTTGAAACAAGTCACCCTGTAGAGATATGTATCAGCTAGAAACAAGTTACGTATACCCTACTACAAAATTAATTACCTTGTATGTAGAAAGATTCACTGGAAACAAATCACCATGTAGAGAGATTAGCTAGAAGCAAGTCACACAGTAGAGAGTCCTAGTCACACTGTAGAGAGTTCAGCTAGAAAATATCACTTTGTAGAGAGATCAGCTACAAAAAATCACCCTGTAGAGAGACCAGTTGGAAATGTATAGTAGAGAGTTCAGCTAGAAACAAGTCACCCTGTAGAGAGATCAACTGGAGACAAATCACCTTGTAGAGAGATCAGTTGGAAACAAATTATCCTGTAGGAAGATAAGCTTGATCAAGTCACCCTGTAGAGAGTTCAGCTACTATGACTGCTTCTCTTGTTCAACAATTCTTGTAGTGAAGAAAAAAACAAGTTAAAAGGAAATACAAAAGCTAAACCAAAACAGCCAAGCTGTAAAGGAGAAAAAGTTGTGAAATCAAAAGTGGCGGCCAAGAAATGGCTGTGATGGTAGGTTGATGGCTTTAATAATGACAATTCAGATGAATGTGGTGCCGAAACTTGGAGGAGGCAACTCAAATTCACCTGAAGTGTCATTATGCCATTAACCTACCATCACAGCCATTTCTTGGCTGCTAATTTTGATTTCACAACTTCTTTCATCATGGAATTTTTTTGGGGCTGCACTCTTTTTACAGCTTGGCTGTTTTGGTTTAGATCAAGACACACGGTAGTGTGTCGTGCAGCCCAAGAAGCCGGCACGCCACACCGTGAGTACTATATATTGAAAGGAAGAAAGAAAATGCAATTTTCACACATATGTAGCTCCATGATCTCTTATCCGATTGGAACCAAATTTGTTGCAGAAGTGCTCACACAGTAGGGAAGTCTACGTACAAAATTTTGAAGAACATCGCCCCAGCCATTTTTGAGATATGAGCAGCCAAAGTTTTGGGTTTTTTCTTCATTTTTTCTTCTATGCACTTTTTGCACACTTTGCAAAATCTGCCATAAAATATAAACACGTACTGCGATCAAGCTGAAATTTGGCACCCTGGTGGGAATCCGATAAAGCATCATGGATATATGACCGATTATTCACGTATAATAAGAGATTGAACTTCTGTCACGCCCACAGGGTAAATCACTTGAAGGAAAGAGCTGAAAATTGCGATGTAGATGGAGTGCCTTTTTGTGGTTTAAAAGGAATCCAGATAAAGGCCATCGAGATAACAAAACCCAACCTGTGTCACAATTACATGAGCAAGTTTTATGAATAAAAAACTATTAGTTTCACGCCTACCAGGAAAATCGCATTGAGCAATGAGCAGAAAATCGGTTTTTAGCTGGAATAATTATCATAGAAAGTCCTTGCAGTAGTACAGAATAATCAGATTACAAAACACTTAGTTATGATTTGAAAGCCAACTACGTGTAGCAAAAATGAGATCGAGATTCTCTAATACAACAGTCACCCTGTAGAGAGTACAGCTACAAATGTGACCAGATTTTACAGAACCGAACCAAATCGCACATCAGGCAAAATCAAACTAACACCACCAGTGGATAGCTACACTATCGTACTACAAGTTTTGACCCTCAGCACTACTCAAACTACACGAGGCTGGTTTTAATAGACGTCTTTTCTGGGTGGTGTGGAGTGCCCAAATGGCGGTTTCAGGCCTTGTGAAGGACCTGGCTTGGCAAGAATCAGTGGTTTACTGGTGGACAGCCTTATAATGTTGGCCAGACGTTTTCTCTGTTGATTTTGCTACATATCAGCCACTAAGGAGCCAGCACAGCCCTGTAATCTCGTGTCTGGACTCCAATCGTGGTCTGCCTCCATTTTGAGGCCTATCTTTTTCCCTCCCCGCCACCCCCCAGCCTCCACCCCTTTGTGAGCACTCGTGATACTACTTCGCTCGTCCAACTGCTCAGATTTTCTATCTTATTTGGCGGGAAACTGTACAAGCAGCTACAAGTACTGGAAGTGGCTTGAAAGGTAACAGATTGATGCATCTTTTGTGTAAATTTCATATGCGTGCTTGCTATCCTTGGAGAGTTATGCTGGCTTCAATTCTTTACAACCGTTTATCTCGAAACTTCTAATGTGCGATTTGGATTGTTTTTCCAAAATCCAGTCACAAATGATCTGCTCTAGAGATTCTGACCAGTACAAGTCACCCTGTAGGGAGATAAGCTTGGAACCAATCACCCTGTAGAGAGTTCAGCCACAAACAAATCACCTTGTACAGAGTTCAACTACAAGCAAGTCACCCTGTAGAGAGCTTGATCAACTAAAAACAAATCACCATGTAGAGAGTTCAGCTAGAAAAAATTCACCCTGTAGAGAGATCAGCTACAAGCAAGTCACCCTGTAGAGAGTTCAGCTACAAACAAATTACCCTAGAGAGTTCATCCAAAAACAAATCACCCTGTAGAGAGCTCAGCTACAAATCACCCTGTAGAAAATTCAGCTACAAACAAATCACCCTGTAGATAGATCAGCTAGACACAAGTCACCCTGTAGAGAGATCAGCCAGAAACAAGTTACCCTATAGATAGTTCAGCTACAAAAATTCACCTATTGAGAGATCAGCTACAAACAAATTACAGTGTAGAGAGATCAATAGAAAAAGTTACCCTGTAGTGTAGAGCGTTCAGCTACAAGCAAATCACCCTGTAGAGGGTTCAGCTACAAACGAGAGAGAACAGCTAGAACAAGTTACCCTGTAGAGAGTTCAGCTACAAGCAAATCACCCTGTGGAGAGATCAGCTAGACACAAGTCATCCTGTAGAGAGTTCATCTAAAAACAAGTCACCTTGTAGAGAGTTCAGCTAAAAATAAGTCATCCTGTAGAAAATCAGGTAGTGTGGAGAGATCAGCTAGAAACAAATCACCCTGTGGAGAGATCAGCTAGAAACAAGTCATCCTGTAGAGAGATCGGCTAGAAATAGTTTACTCTGTAGAGAGATCATCTAGAAACAAGTGACCCTGTAGATAGATCAGCTAGAAATACATGTAAGTCATCCTGTAGAAAAATCAGCTAGAATCAAGTCACCATGCAGAGAGTTCAGCTACAAATAAATCTCCCTGTTAGATCAGCTGAAAACAAGTCATCCTGTATTGAGTTCAGCTACAAACGAGCCACCCTATAGAACGATCAGCTACAAAACAATCACACTGTAGAGAGATCAGCTAGAAAATGGGAGTTTAGCTGCAAACAAATCACCCTATAGAGGGTTCAGCTGTAAAGAAGTCACCCTGTAGAGAGATCAGCTAGAAACAAGTGACTCTGTAGAGAGATCAGCTAGAAATACACCATCCTGTAGAAAATCAGCTAGAACTAAGTCACCATGTAGAGAGTTCAGCTACAAACAAATCTCCCTGTTAGAGATCAGCTAGAAACAAGTCATTCTGTATACAAGCCACCTTGTAGAGAGATCAGCTACAAAACAATCATACTGTACAGAGATCAGCTAGAAAAAGAGAGTTCAGCTGCAAACAAATCACACTAGTACTGTAGAGATATCGGCCACGACATCAGCTAGAAATATGTCACCCTGTAGAAAGATCAGCTAGAACCAAGGCAGAGTTCAGCTACAAACAAATCACTCTGTAGATAGAAACAAGTCACCCTGTACAGAGTTCAGCTACAAACAAATCACTCTAGATAGAAACAAGTCACCCTGTACAGAGTTCAGCTACACTTCAAGTCAACCTGAGCTAAAAACAAATAACCCTGTAGATAGTTCAGCTACAAACAAATCACCCTGTAGAGAGATCAGCTACAAATAAATCACTCTGTAGAGAGATCAGCTAGAAAAAGTGTAGAGAGTTCAGCTGCAAACAAATCAGAGTTCAGCTAGAAACAAGTCACCCTGTAGAGAGATGAGCTATCGTAGAAACAAGTTATGCTGTGGAGAGTTCAGCTACAAACAATCATCCCGTAGAGAGTTCAGCTACATTTTATTTCACCACGTACAGAGTTCATTTCAAGTCACCCAGTGGAGACCAGCTACAAAAAAGTTATCCTGTAAAAAGAAATGGCATGTAATATATGCAAAGAAATGGCATGTAATAAATTCAAAATTTGCATAATTACTGACGAAATCAAAAATACTTTAGTGTAAAAAGTCTGCTTTGGATGTTTTTCTTCTTTCTCTGTGGTAAAGAAAAAAACACAGGTTAAAATAATCCCAAAGATGGCTTTGGTGTATACAAATGCAATAAGAAGTGATATCTAATCCAGAACAGCCGAGCTGTAAAAAAGTTGTGGCCCTCAAAAGTCTATGGTGAAAAAATGAAGCGGCACCAAATTCATCTGGATTGTCGTTATTAAAATTTTTACCCTTAACCTACCATCAAAGCCATTTCTTGGCTGCCACCTTGGATTTCACATCTTTTTTCACCATGGCCTTTTTGGGGGCCGCACCATTTTTTACAGTTTGGATTAGATCAAGACTCACAGTAGTGAGTCGCGAGGCTAAGAAGCACAAAGTGCATGCCCACAAAATAATAAACACGCGACCACTACTGTGAGTCATTTACATGAGGGATCAATTATGCAATCTTTTGAAATCCGCATGGCGAAATTCTCAAGATTACTAAAAGATTCCACCTCGAAACCAGGGATATGTAACCTTTGTATAATGAGTAACTACCACACGAAAAGTCAGGC
This sequence comes from Dysidea avara, assembly GCF_963678975.1. Taxonomy (NCBI): domain Eukaryota; kingdom Metazoa; phylum Porifera; class Demospongiae; order Dictyoceratida; family Dysideidae; genus Dysidea; species Dysidea avara. Next base: position 1,458,328 of record NC_089275.1, read on the forward strand.
GAATTGTTGGAGTAGTTTGTTCCATCGCCCACCCATTTACCATGCATTAATTAAATTATTTATTCAAATGTGCATCGTTCTTTTTTTCATTATCTTCATCATCGCATCCCATTGAAGTGATTTTCTTTCAACCATGAAGTCATATTGTAAAAAGGCTGCGGCTATCAGGGGCTTTTTACACAATGTATCTGCACATTTAATTTCTGATGTTTGTTAGTTTATGAGATCGCTTTTGTGCTCTTTGAAGATTCAAACTTGCCGCCATGATGTCATGGTGTGAGGCGCTCGCCTTAATTCCCAAACCTGAACCCAAACAGTGAGGAAGTGGGCAAGGTATTCAAAGATGTTCAGAGTCAAGTTGAAGTGCTGAAGCTACGAAGCAAGCCGTGGACTACTGAGTTGGCGTGTTATAATTATTGGAAACTTTATACATTGTGCATGATGTATTATTTACCTGATAGAACTTCAATGAAGTATTCTGCTCACAGTACCCAGCAATGGTGCTTATCAATAGAAAAAGACGAAATAAAATAGATAAGCCTTAATTCTTTTTACAAACTAATAAATATACTACAACTAACCTATCACAGCACAATTTTCTCCTATGACAAACTTAGCCATGCGGTACACAAGGAATAATACACTCCATACATAAACGAGTGAATTTATTAGAATCGCTTCAGTTGGAATAATAAGTTAATAAGTTGTATTATGACTTGTAACGGGCTGCTACTAAATTCTTGGATTCTGTGCCTATTAGAAACTATCAAGACACACGGTAGTGTGTCGTGCGGCCCAAGAAGCCGGCGTGTAACACCTGTGAGTATATTGACAGGAAGAAAGAAAAATCAATTTAGCACCTCCATAGCTCTGTGCTGCCTTGATGAAACAAGACGATTTTTGCTGTGGACACTCCCTCCAACTTCAGCACTCCACATTCCAAATTTGAGCGAAATCGCTTCACGCATTCCCGAGATATGCGACTTCACAAATTGGCTTAGTTTCTTCATTTTTTTTCTTATTTTTCTTTCTCTTGTACAAAAACTGCTATAAAACACGAACACCATATCCGATTGTCTTGAAATTTGGCACACAGAAGGGGGGGTATAAAGGCACATCTCGGTACCAACTTTGGCTGGAATACGATATAGTCAGGTTCACTATGTACTCTTGTTCAAAGTTCATGGAGATTAGCAAACCTATACATTTTTGGAAAGCTTAGAGCATGATGAATCTGAAAATCAATGTTTACATTTGCACAGATTCCTGCAAGGTCAGCATTTTTAAAATTTCAAAATGGCAGCCAATAAAGTAAGAAATTTCTGATATATCAATTTTAATTTGGCATAAAAGTTCATCAATAAACTCAACAAATTCTCTGGTGACAATTTTACATCTCTATTTATTAGGGGTGATAGTTAATCATGAATAATTAGAAGTTTTTACAAATAGAATAGAAGAGCATCCATTATGCTGCAATAACTCAAGAATAGTTCTAAGCGAAAAGAATGTGGAATATTCCAGATTAATTTAATGAGATCTATGTATAACTGGAGCAAAGTATAAGTTTGGCTTTCACTGAAACAGTTCAAGCCTAAAAACAGCAGAAAAATTGAGTTACTCTAATAGAGCAGTCACATACTCTAATAAAGCAGTCAACTTTGAGTCCATATTGCTAATGTAGCAGTCACTTTTATGAACTCCTAGCTAGTGTGCTTATGTTAGGCATAAATTTTAGGAGATTAACTAATACTAGGTTTGAAAGAATAATCGTAATTTGCATAAAGCATTTTCTCTTAAAAGGAACTTTGTTAATTGGCAATTGGCAACTATGATTTCACCCTGACCAGATCCAAGAGCACTTTTCCACATACCAGTTGGTGGCATGCATTGACACAGTTTACTATGTCAAAGATAACTTTGCTCAAATTTATGGCCCTACATAATTATTATTAGAAAGCTTACAGCATGGGGATCAATGCTTACATTTATACAGATACCTACAAGTTAGTCAATTAGCAGATTGAAAATAGCAGTCCATATGGTGCAAACTTCTCCATATCAGCCTCTTATTGACAGAGAATTGCAACAAACACTATTTCTATGTTCTCACACCCTTATAGAATCCATTAATAGCCTCTAAAATGCTAAGAAATTTAAAAGCAATTTATTTGGCAAAATTATTGCATGAAACAAAGTAAATAAGTGAATTACTAACATTGAGATGTAAAGGCATCACAGTTATATATGTATCTACATATACATGTATTTATATCTATTACAGTTAATTCAAAGATATGAACCTAACACTGTCACTATTGTTATTTTCGATGTATTATATATTAGGGATCATGCAGAATTGAGCTTTTCCAGTTCAAAATATCACCCCAAAACCAGTCTCAATTTCCCTTCATGACAGCTTTGCAACATTGGCTAGGCACAGCCAAGTTCAAAAATCTCTTTAGACTAACTCCAAACTCTTCCAACAAAATTTCTATAGCATTTTAAAAATTTTTTATTCAACAGAATTTTACGCTGACTGACTGACAGCCAAGCATAATTTGACATACAGGCTTGATTTTGTCAACTGCAGATGTACAATACATGCATCATGGGCTTGCCTTTGTCCTCCTTTGTGTTCCAGTTCTCTTCACTGACAATGCAAGGTGTCAATTCACGCTATATACTGTGATATGGCTTAACTGCAGCTGTGTTAGCTTATCACCGGTATTTTCCATAGCAATATGATTGATAATTGAGACACTTCTCATGCTGCTCTTTGTTTGCAATGCTGTGAATGTGAAAGCATAGCTTGTAATGGCTACCTCCCTTTTTGCGACATAATTGATAGTTGGGGCATGTGTCCAGGTGTATGGTTTTCCAAGTGCCCTTCTTCCTTTGATGCAGTATATGCACTGGTTCACCACTCATAGTTGTGGTAGTCCTACATTTAATCCCTAGTCTATACAGTAGTGAACAAGAGAGGTTACCTATATGCTGCAGTGGACATTTAATCCCTAATTCAGTCATGGTTATAGACGGAATGAAGTATAGGGATTTAATGTCCACTAGTATATCGGCAACCTCTCTTCTTTCATTACTTTTTAGCAATTCCCTTGTTTCTTTACTTTTTGATCATAATCCAACTTCAAAATTTTTCATTTTTCCTTCTACTTGTATGTATAAATCTCTGTCACTTGTGCATCTGTACCACACAAACACAGTTCTGTGCAAGGTAAATCATTGCAATAGCACCAGCATTTTAGCATGGAGCAGTTACTTGTAAGCTTGTCATTAAAAATATCTTGGCTAGATCTTTGTCATCTTCTGGATAAAAATCACTACATTGACAATGGCAATATTTGGATTATTTAAAGATGGTAATCATTCTGTCACCGGAAAGGAAATTTACATTGGATTAACAGTTCGGTAACAGTGGATACTAATTTTCAAGTTCATGTATCAATTTTAACTTGTTGGTGCATGTCTATCTGGTGCATAAAATTGCTCTTGGTGATCATGGCGAATTCATTTTTTATGTAAAAAGGAAACTTCCCTTTTAGGAGAGAGTTAATTCCAATTACTTTTAAAATGAAAATTTTTTCAAGATTCATCTAGTGCTAATTATGCTAAACATACGTAAGCACATTAGCAAAAAAAGGGCTCAAGTTGACTGCCTTTAAGTGACTGCTCTATTAGAGTATCTAAAGTTTCAGCTTTTTTTAGGTTCGAACTGTTTTAGTAGAAGTCATATTATACTTTGCACTAGTTATACTTTGCACCAGTTATACTCCAAATAGTCCAGAATATTTATTAATTCTTTTCACAATTATTCCTGAATTATTGCAGTATAATAGACATTCTTCCATTCCCTTTGTAAAACTTTCAATTGTTCATGATTAACTACCTTACCTCTAATGAACAGAGGTGTAAAAATGTCACCAGAGAATTTGTTGAGTCCATTTATTAAACTTTTATGTCAAATTTAACTTGATATATTAGAATTTTCTTATTTTATTAGCTGTCACTTTGAAATTTTTAAAAAAATGCTGACCTTGCAGGCATCTGTGCAAATGTAAACATTGATTTTCAGATTCCCCATGCTCTAAGCTTTCCAAAAATGTATAGGGTTGCTAATCTCCATATAATTTGAGCGAAAGTGTATTTTTTGACATAGTGAACCTGACTAATAAACAGGCAAAGGGTTATGAGCGATTATTCACGAAAAATAACACCCAAATGTTGTCACGCCTACAGGTTAAACCGCGTATGGGAAGAAGCTGAAAATCGGTGGGTGAATAGGTAACTATTCAACCTCAAACCTTTTGTGGTTTGAAAGAAATCAAGCTAAAAACCAGGAAGATACAACAAAAAAACCAACACTGAGAGAAAGGAGAATAAACGTCTTAATGATTAAGACAAAATATACATTACAAGCATACAGGGGCCTAGACACAGGGGTACCATGTGCTGATGGATTAGTACAGGAGCCCTGGCAAGACTTACATTAACTAAAGGTAAATTAAATTACGATACACACAAAAAACAACAACTATATCTACATATATGTAATACTTAAAGTTTACCTAAGGTGGTCTAAAAGATCCCAGCCCGGGGAGGCTCTAGAATTAAAAATTCTGTAAGAACAGGACACAGCAATGCGAGCTGCCTGCTCAAACAAGGATCTTATGGTTTTCTTTGGCACTTCACAAGCAGTAGCCATTTGAGCAATTGTTTCTGGCAAAAAGTGGCCTAAACAACCAATTTCAATTGGAACAAGATTGACAGTTAACCCAGAAAGCTGGAGGTCATATTGCAAGGAGCTATATCGATCTTCCTTTCTAGCTCTAGCAGCAAGAAGATGTTGCTGGGTATTAGTTGGTACTGTCAATTCGAACAAACAAAGGGAATCATTAGAAACCAATACCAAGTCAGGCCTGCTGAGGGTGGAGGAAAGATTGGTTGGGATGGTACTAGGGGGGCTGGAACTAGCTAGATAACCTGGAAGGTCAGCGTAAAGTTTGAATGTTTCAGGTAAATGCTGTTGGAGCCCATGAACAAGGACCTGTAAAACTGAATCATGTCTCCAGGTATACCTGCCTTGATCTAGAGCAGCAGGACGGCCAGTCAAAATATGGTTTGTTGTGGGTTGAGGAGCTTGACAAAGAGCACATCTAGGATCAGTAACAACTACGCAATCGAGATTAGCTAATAAAAAAACGACTGCTTGCCACGCCTACCAGATAAACCGCTTGGGGTAATGCTTTAAAAATCGTTGTACAGATGGAGTAATCATCTTAGAAAGGCTCATCAATGGTGTAGAAGAATCAGACTTAAAGCCAAGGAGTTATAACATGAAATCCAACTTGGTGCAGCAAGTGCGAGATCGAGATACTCTCAGACTAATAGAGCAGTCATCCTAATAGAGCAGTCATCCTAATAGAGCAGTCACCCTGAAGAGAATTCAAGAGATCAGTTAGAAACAAGAAACCTGTATAGAGATCAGCTACACACAAGTCACCCTGTAGGGAGATCAGCTAGAAGAAGTTACCTTGTAGCACAGGAAAAAATTCACAATTCTCATTGTGGGAATCATAGTAGGAATGCAGGAAAATGGAACAATTTTCCATATGGGAGAATCATATTCCCACGATGGGATGCCAGCTTTGGGACCTGTATTTACCTGTTCTACAGGCAAACATTAAATACAGGTAAATAAAGATAAATACAAGTAAATGCAACCTCCAAATGTGGTGACCTTTTAAGGTAATCATACATAGATGATGAGAATTCATGATTTCCCATATGGGTAAATTGTTCCATTTTCCCACATTCCTGTTGGAATTCCCACAATGAGAATCGCAATTGCTTTCCCGTGTAGGGAGTTCATGCAACTATGGAAAGAGATAGTTCAACTAGAAGAAATCACCTTGAAGAGTTCAGCTACAAAGAAACCACCATGTAGAGATTTCAGTTACAAACAAATCGCCCTGTAGAGAGATCAATAGAAGAAGTTACCTTGCAGAGAGTTCAGCTACAAAGAAACCATCATGTAGAGAGTTCAGCTACGAACAAATCTCCCTGTAGAGAGCTTAGCTAGAAGAAGTTACCTTGTAGAGAGTTCAGCTACAAAGAAACCATCATGTAGAGAGTTCAGCTACAAACAAATCTCCCTATAGAGAGATAAGCTAGAAGAAGTTACCTTGTAGAGAGTTCAGCTTCAAACAAGTCACCCTGTAGAAAGATCAGCTAGAAGAAGTCACCTTGTAGAGAGTTCAGTTACAAAGAAACGACCATGTAGAGAGCTCAGCTACAAACTAGTGACCTTGTAGAGACATCAGCTAGAAGAAGTTATCTTGTAGAGAGTTCAGCTACAAAGAAACCATTCTTTAAAGAGCACAGCTGCAAGCAAATCACCTATACAGAATTCAGCTACAAATAAATCACCCTGTAGAAAGATCAGCTAGAAGAAGTTACCTTGTAGAGAGTTCAGTTACAAAGAAACCACCATGTAGAGAATTCAGCTACAAACTAGTGACCCTGTAAAGACATCAGCTAGAAGAAGTTACCTTGTAGAGAGTTCAGCTACAAAGAAACCATCATTTAGAGGGTTCAGCTTCAAACAATTCACCTGTGGAGAGTTCAGCTACAAACAAATCTCCCTGTAGAGAGATCAGTTAGAAGAAGTTACCTTGTAGTAAGTTTAGCTACAAACAAATCACCCTGTAGAAAGATCAGCTAGAAGAAGTCGCCTTGTAGAAAGTTCAGTTGCAAAGAAACCACCATGTAGAGAGTTCAGCTACAAACTAGTGACCTTGTAGAGACATCATCTAGAAAAGTTACCTTGTAGAGAGTTCAGGTACAAAGAAACCATTCTGTAAAGAGCTCAGCTGCAAACAAATCACCTGTACAGAATTCAGCTACAAACAAATCACCCTGTAGGGAGATCAGCTAGAAGAAGTTACCTTGTAGAGAGTTCAGCTACAAAGAAACCACCATGTAGAGAATTCAGCTGCAAAGAAATCACCCTGTATAAAATTCAGCCACAAACAAATTGCCCTGTAGAAAGATCAGTTAGAAGAAGTTACCTTGTAGAGAGTTCATCTACTAAGAAACCATTCTGTAAAGAGCTCAGCTGCAAAAAAATCACCTGTACAGAATTCAGCTACAAACAAATCACCCTTTAGAGAGATCAGCTAGAAGAAGTTACCTTGTAGATCGTTCAGCTACAAACAATTCACCCTGTAGAGAGAGCAATTAGAAGAAGTCACCTTGTAGAGTGTTCAGTTACAAAGAAACCACCATGGAGATTTCTGTAATCAATATATGTGACCAGATTTGCGAAAAGGTACCTTTTCCACACATTTGACATACCAGCAAACAAAATGATGTAACACTTGACTCCTTATACTGATTAACTTGCTCTTAGTATCAAAATATAGCCAGATACTGTAGCTACATTCATTGAAAATTTCAAGCAATTATATGCCATGATCAAAACGCTATGAAGCTTTAAAGTTCAAAAAATGGGTCACATTTTGTGTGTGAAAAAGGTACCTTTTCACAAATCCAGTCACATATGTATTATATATATATATATATAATTTGTACATTTACTGATAAAATATTTAAAGTACATCTACTTCATCTTTTCTTCTTCCTGTGGTAAAGAAAAAAAGATAGGTTAAAAAGTCCCAAAGCCGGCCATAGGCCGGCTTTGGGGTATACAAATACAAAAAGAAATGAAATCTAATCCAAAACAGCCAAGCTGTAAAAAAAGTGTGCGGCCCTCAAAAAGGCTATGGTGAAAAAAGATGTGAAATCCAAGGTGGCGGCCAAGAAATGGCTGTGATGGTAGGTTAATGGTAAAAATTTTAATAATGACAATTCAGGTGAATTTTGTGCTAAGACCAAGCGGCACAAAAATTCACCTGTTTCACGCGTGCTTTCTTCAAAGGTATGTCTGTTTCTGTGTTGCATAACTCCTCTCAAACTGACCTTCAAGCCATTTTAGATGATTCACTTTTTAAACAGCTTGTAAGCAGTTCCACTATTCGTGATCAAGTACGTCTGCGTGCTTTATCACATTCTTCTGGCACCAGCAGTGGTTGGCTTAAAGCACTTCCATAGCCTGCTTTGGGTCTAGCTATTCCTCCTCACAATTTTACTATAGCTTTATGTTTGTGGCTTGGCATTCCTTTGTTCCCTTCTTTACCACTCTGTACTTGTCTATCTGTCATTGACCAGTTTGGTGATCATCTGCTGGGGTGCTCTCATGGTCCCTTGAGGATCCAGTGTCATAATGCTTTAGTGTCTGTTGTACACCATGCCTTGCTCCAAGATCACCCTGGTGTTCTTAGGGAGCAAGGCATTTCATCTGACCAATCTTGTCCTGGCGACATATACCACCCTGACTTTCATCTTGGTCATCCTGCCTATTTTGATCTCTCCGTCAGGAGTACCACTCAGTCTGCTGTCATATCTTCTGTTTCTTCTCAGGCTGGGGTGGCCGCTGTTGTTGGTGAGATAGCTAAGGACAACCAATACCAGGATATTGTGAATGATATTGGAGGAGATTTTATCCCTCTTGTATGTAAGACCTTTGGTGTTTGGTCACCATATGCCCTATCAATTTTAGGATCCATAGCTGACAGAACAACTGTTAGAAACGGTTTACCTAGAAAGTTTGCTAGGCGCCAACTTCTCCAGCAACTATCTGTGACTTTGTGGAGGTACAATGCGAAAATGATACTCCGCCAGTATTTGCTTACTGCTGAGGACGAATTTCCTGACTTTGACATTGGTTAAGTTAAGTATGTAGGTAGTAATAAGTATATAGTTAGGTAATAAGTAGTAGTATGGTGTAGTTTTCAGTATGTACGTGCGTTATGTCCATAATTATTGTTATTTTCTTTCAACCTTTCACACGTGCAACAAGACACGCGTTCCAATGCGTGTACAGTAGGCCAAGCTTGCGTGTGCGTGCTTCACTCCACGCGTGTGGAAATCACGCAAAACGCGCGTGCTGTGAAGTTATTTTTGAGCTGTACTGTACACGCTAATCATTCAAATGCCTGACACACTATTTATAGTCAAAGTTTTCACCATACATTATAGGAAGCCATAAAACTACATAGCCTATTAACATTTCCTGAACTGTTGGTGGAGGCACTTGTCTGCTCTTGACATCTTTGTTGTCATCACCTAGTCTCGCGTAGCCAGACACTTTTCTTTCTTTTATGTGGGGGCGGGGAAAGAAAAGGGTCTGGTGAACATAGTATAGCATCATCCCGAGATTGTGGGGATTCTACTGTGCAGCTTCCGAATTGTTGATTGGTACGAATGATGTGATTTGGTAATATTTGCGTCATTTGCATCCTGTTACCATAGCTACTACTGAAATATCTATGGTAACAGGATGCAAATACAACAGATCACGTCATTTGCACCAAACAACAATCCGGAAGCTGCGCAGTAGAACCCCACAATCTCGGGATAGCCCAACGACAATGCTATGCTATGTTCACCAGACCCTTTTCTTTCCTCGCCCCCACACAAAAGAAAGAAAAGGGTCTGGCTATGTGAGACTAGTCATCACCAACCATCTTGGTTGGTTGAAACGTTGAGAAAAAATCCTCTTTCATTTTTAGCTGTTTTCTCAGGGTTCAGCTCAACTTGTTCACGGTCTGACCCATACAGCTAGAACAAGCCAGCTAGCTACGAGGCTCTGGCCTACACAAGCATAGTATATAATCCCAGGAAGCTACTATGGCATAGGAGATTCCTGTCTAAAATTACGACGGTAGTTATATAGCCATTTACAATGACTTAGCTATACACGAACTTACCCTGCAATTCGCTGGGAGAATAGTGTGATGCATTCAGTGCCGGGTGGCACGTCCACTCCGAAGCATACATTAGCAACTACTTGCAGCTGATTCGGCTCCACTTTGTCATGCACAGATTTCGACTAGACTAATTATATCACCAACCCACTGCTTCAGCAAGAACAGTAGCCTCGGCATTGCTGGTTCTTATTTACGTGAAACATCACGCGAGATATCACATGAGTCCTTTCGGGAATTTGAACATTATTTTCAGTTTCAATGAATTTTCTCTTAGCAAGTCACTTTTAGTAGTGCTTCTAAACACTGAACTTGGAAGCTTTTGCTACTAATTTAGCTAGCTAATCTGTTGCTGAAGCTGTTATTATGCATGCATGCATGCATGCAGTGTCTCCTATGTAAGATATAATACCTAACTGTATGTTCTCTATTCAACAAAAAGTAGTGATATCCTGTGCCAAAAACAGCCCAGCTGTAAAAAAAAGGCGAGGCCAAGAATGCACAAGTACATGTTCATGGAGTAACTACAACCAAAAGACATGATATCAAAATCTGGCCAAGAAAGCATTTACAGTATAGGCACTTTTGTGCATTCATTTTCTATATGCTTCACATTATCACATCCAGCTAGTTGTACATGTGTGCTTGCAATATAAACAATACTACTGAGATGATAAAGATATTACACTGCATTGTTACCAAAATTAATTAAACTAAAAATTTACAATTGGTTTCTACTTGGCCATCTTTTTATTTTAATATACAGTGCAAAAAGATGGCTAAGTAGAAACCAATTGTAAACTTTTAGTTAAATTAATTTTGGTAACAATGCAGTGTAATATCTTTTATCATCTCAGTAGTATTGTTTATATTGCAAGCACACATGTACAACTAGCTGGATGTGATAATGTGAAGCATATAGAAAATGAATGCACAAAAGTGCCTATACTGTAAATGCTTTCTTGGCCAGATTTTGTCTTTTGGTTGTAGTTACTCCATGAACATGTACTTGTGCATTCTTGGCCTCACCTATTTTTACAGCTGGGCTGTTTTTGGCACAGGTATATATATATATACACACACCATAATTTGCTTTTTTGTTGTAGAATAATTTCTGTATGCAAAAGCTTGTACGAAAATTCTTGCACGAAAATTTTTACGAAAGATCAAACTACTCTAATAGAGTAGTCATTTACGTAAATTATATGAAAATATTTTTACATGAAAATGTTTATCACGAAAAATTATTGCATGAAAATAAAGTGAATTATGATACATACATGTTATATATAATTTAAAATGCCCTTCTGGCTTTGCATATAATTCCACGCAACTATCCATGATATATGTAGTATAATGCAATACATACAGTGTCCGTGTGGTGTATTGAATACGTTAAATTACATACATAAAGCTTGAAATATCCTAATAAACAATTGAGTATCACTCTCTGCTGGAGAACAAAATTTGTGGTCTGCAGTTACTACAGTGCTTAAGTTTTGTGTTATTTTGAGCACTATAATAGTGCACTATATATAGTAAGGATCTGTGCTTGATCAGAAACCGGCCTCACTATATACTAGGGCAGAAATGATCATGATAGTTTAGTATTCAAGTACTCTCTGGAGTCAGAGGGGTTGGTCACACAGCCATCAGACATCTCGTAGTTCAACCCATTCAACCCCGACACCTCAGTATCGACATAAAGTATTCTAATGTGCAAATTGATATTGATAAATTACGGTTCCCACAGCCCTTCTTTCAACTTCCCAACACTTTGTGGGGCTTTTATAAACAAGAAACAAACACTACATCATGCATACTTCTAGTGGATGTGACCAAGGACTTCATAATAACAATCCTAATTTCAGGTGCCACGTTTTATTGTGTAATTACATGCGTAGGGTTATGGCACATGACCAACCTAATGATTGAGTACTCATTAATACTAGCTACTTGTAGTTGTACGCATTGGACATGTTTTATACTGACTTTAAGCAGTTTACCGCTTTTTCAAGTAATAACAATGATACACACACTGTATTAAAGTACTGATATAAGTATTCCTGACAATTATGCCAATGAAACTCTATAGCCGTCATTGTGTCACTTCCTGTTGGAAAATGCATCATGTGAGGTGGGTCATGTGATCTAACAAGTACTTGAGTACCAATTTTACTATCCAAGTATCAAAATCCTTAACGAGTAATTTTGTGGTTAATGTATTTGTTTCAACCTGTTTTAATAGAAATAATCCCTAACTTTTAACATTTATTACATACATCATAATTATACAGTACTACAGTATGGTCAATCGGTTGAAGTGTACAACTGTGTAGTAGGTTTTAATACTTAACTTTCAATTTTGTTATCTCTTCTACAGATGACAATGACTCTAATGTAGTAAGGAGTGCCAACAGTATTCCGTCATCACCACCGGTCTTGATCACCACACCTCATCGAGCTAGCAGTGAATTTGCTATTCTGTTAACAAATATTATCAAAGAACTGAAGAAAAACGAGTCAGAAAACTTAGAGATTGTAAAAAGTGTTTGCTCTTTTCTTACAATCAAAGATGATCCAGGTGTATTACTGTTCAATGAAGAGCAGCAAGAAGCCATAAATGCTTGTGATAACATCAGGACATTGTTTACTAAAAATCTACGTGGTTGCTGGAGATGGGATGACTTTGCATTGCTTAAGGCTCTTGTTCAGTCATTAAAATCTTCTAAATATTGTGAAACAATGCTGAGGCAGTTTGAACAAAAACTAGACAGTCAAATGAAACTGCAACAAATCTATGACCACTGCATGCAGGAACAAAGAGATATTCCTGATGGTTATGATAAAATGGTTGCTATTGTAGATGATAAAATATTTTCACGTATCACAAAGGAGGAATTTGACAAATTAAAAGAATTTATAACCACCCACCTTGGAGTTAAGTCTTATGTACTCCCTCCATTTCACAAGGCAGGCCATTCTTCTCTACTACTGGAGTTTTTTGTCCCAGCAGCAGCTACCTTACTTTTAATAGAAGCAGCTACCAAGAACATGGATGAGTTTATTAAGGAGTCTTTTGTGTATCTGAGAATTTCTTTAAATGTGATCTTTGACGTGAGACAAAATGTAAGCTGATTAACACAAATGTATAAATTTTTTGTGACTGTCATCAATCTATCTAGTTCAACCAAATTTCTTTTGAGTGTCTCAGTAGTATTATGTATAGTGTCCTAGGAATGGGTTACCAAAGTTTCAGCCTATTATTGTGATTATAGCACTAGACAGTAGGTAAAATAATCTCAGTAGACTTAAAATAAATCAGAGGCACTTAAATTTGCAGCCATAACTTTGCATTGGTCTTCATCATTGTTATAATGCTCACCATGAAATAGCAAATCAACCAAGGTATAGTTTTATCCTGTAGTCACTTGTGCATACAAGCATGATGGCATTTTAAATGAAGAAATGATGAAAATTTTGTTTTTTACATATACAGCATCATAGACAAATGCATGTGACATACTACATTAAGGCTACTGATATGATAAAGATCTTCTAACCCAAGTAAATATGATGGTGAATGGGTTTAATTGATTGAGACTTGCTTCCCTAAGTAATGACATGATTAAGGTTATGATATATACATTTTAAAACAAGCAGCAGCAGCAGCAACAACTATAATTAAGATACACGCTAGTGTGTTGTGTGGCCAAGAAAGATGGTGCCCCATGCAGTGAGTGTAATTACAGGAACAAAGAAAATGTATTATCCGTGGTCTAGATATGCTACCCTTGCCAACTGCCTCCAGCATAAAAAAGCATGTGCTGGACAACTAAAAACAAAAGGCCATGAAAAAGACAGGCCAAAAACTTTACTAAGATGGGTGGGACTCAACTTTCACTAGATCCATTGGTGGTGGAGCCCTACTTAGAAACCACCGATGGAGGAATTTAAATGGCAGATCGAAGCAGCGAAAAGCTCAGACAATATTGAAGCTAACCTAAAACTACAAACTAAATGTGACTTTTATGCATATATAGCTCCGTGTTCCCTTTTCAAATTGGAATCATTTTTGTACTGCAAATGTCCGCCGCCTTCACCATCCCATATACCAAATTTGAACAAGATTCCCTAACATAAGCGTGAAATACGAGCCATCATAGTTCAGCTTAATTTCTTCATTTTTTAATCACAAGAGCTTTGATTATTCCTTTTGCACACTTTGCAAAAGCCATTACGAAAGGTTAATGCATGCACGTGTAGCTCAATTTTCTTGAACTTTAGTCCACTCTAAGTACGTATTGTGGCAAAATCACACACCACATATAGTGCAAATCTGATAAATAGTGATAGAGCTACGGATGATTATTTGCAATAAAAAGGTTGATTAGTTGTTGCACCTACAGGGTAAACTGCTTATAGAAATAGTTTTAAAAATTAGTATGTGCATAGGTTAGCCATCATAACTAAAACATTCGTGGTTTAAAAAATTGCATTGACAGCTATGCAAAACCGAACAACCATAAATCGTGAAATCAAGATACTCTAATAGAACAGTCACTATGGGATGAAATGAGTGAAAAATGTCGAAAAACCGATCAGAATTTGAAACAGGGACCTCCATACTGAATGCACCCAAATCCTTAACCATTGAGCTACTGCTATCAAACTTCTCTATAAATGAAAATTCTCCATATATATTATAGCTATAGTAAAAGTTTAAACTTCATAGATCTACCAGTGGAAAATCTAGGTTGTTCGAGAACATTCTCATGTGCAGAAATCCTTGAAACAATGTGCGCTCTATTAGAGTAATACAAAAGTAATCAAGTGCAATACAATACTATTGTAACTTTTCTATTGAATTTAAAGGATGTTATCCATTTTTGGTATCGATTGGCAGAGTAGTACTGTACACTATGATTAAGACCATCTCATGCCAATTGTCATCATCATAATCATCATAAATTGTGCTATGCTAGCAAATTTGTGACAACAGGCTGAAAATTGTATTCTAGCATAAAGCTTCACACATTTTGCATGAAAATTGGGACACCCTAATAGAACAGTCACAAAATAAATACCCAATAGACAACTAGTACAATCATGCATACCTAAGGAATTTACGTAGTTGTAAAATACAATTCCAGGCACTATAATTTAGCTTTATACCATGTGTGGCCAAGTCTGACAAACCCAGTCTTATAGCCCAAAAAAACATGTTGTATATCTGCTTTTCTGTATAAGCTATAGCAATTCTGTAAAACTCAGAAGCATCTCCAGGGATTTTTATAAGTGGAAAAAAGTGTTACTCAGTTAGCATGTTCAGACAAAAAGGTATTAAACTTCCAACTTTATAAAAATAGTCAAATATTGATGGGCTATAAGACTACTGCATCACATGTAGCCATAGCCATGAACAAGCAAGCACAAAATTACAGAGCAATTATCAGCATTAGCGAGTTGGTTATTACAGAGCTAGTACCTTAATATCAGATCATTTTCTGTAGTGGTAGAACACTACATCATTGTAAGAAGAACAATTATTTGTGTAGAAACAAGCCTCAAAGGCAAGTTATATTTACTGTTGGCTTTGGGGTATTTAAAATACAAAGAGTTGAAATTCATGCAAAACAGTCAAGCTGTATAAAGGATGCCTCCTTCCAAGAGTAGGTGAAAAAACTTGTGAAATCAAAGGAGGCAGCCATTAAAAGGCTGCAATGATTAATAATGCACAAAGCCATTATTAAAAAATGTGTTATCGTTTATGCATCATTGCAGTCATTTTATGGTCACCATTTTTGATTTCACAAGTTTTTCACTCATGCTTTTAAAAGCTGCACCCTTTATACAGATTGTTTGTTTTTTGCATGCATTTATTTTTACTGTAGAAGAACAGTTGTTCTTGCAATTGGGTGCATGCATGGTACTTAATAGAGTGATGTTTTACACAAAAAAAAACAACCAATGTACAATAGTCGAATCTTTATACATGTAATTTCAATGTAAATATCTAAGAAACTAAAACATCTAAGGCATGTGGAAGCAATTTGAAGTTACTAGTACTTCTAGGGAAACAAGGTCTATCAAGGCAATTATCTGCTTCCACAGGCCCTAATAAAATAATATACAGTATTATTATTATTATTATTATTATTATTATTGCAAGACCTCGCACAGCGAGTATAAATGCAATATATATACGAATCAAAATATATACAGCTAACTAATTACAATTTTACAGTTCATTTATAAGAAGGTTGTTAAACACGGTGATAGATGAAGCTTCAACAGTCTCTGGTTGCAAGTTGTTCCATAGTATAGCAGTGGAAGGAAAGAAGCTGAATTTATATGAGTCAATTCTAGTGAATGGCAGGATACGTTTGTACTCATGACTCCCCAGTAATTCCTCTATTAAAAGTGATACATTCTGGCAGAGTAAGGCCCACAATATGATGAATAATTTTGTACATCATTTGGAGTCTTAACATATTTTGACGATAATTTAAACAGTATCACTATGCCCCAGAAATACTCATAGATTCTGTGACTTTTGCTGTATAGTGTAGTGGAAAAACATGGTAGCTAGTGACAGCTGCTAGACTGGTTTTATGGTCTTCTCAAAAAGTATCAATTGGCAGGCAGGACTTTTACAAGGTAGTTTCCAGATTCAGCAGTTTCCCCCAGCTGCAGATTTCGAATATTAAAATGCTTCGAAATTTCAAGTATTAATGAAAAACACAAGATTTAGTTACTTTGAATTTAATCGTCTGTTTATATTATTAATTGTTTTTGTATTCCATTTCAAATGTTCCATTTGTTTTCACTGCTATGTTAGAATACATTTGATCAATATTCATAAAGGATTTTTCAATACATACCCTTGTCCCTTATTGTTGGTGACACATACACAGAATAAATGGGGCAGCTATTGTGTAATAGGTAACTTGCCATAAAAGTGGATCAACTAATTAAGATATAGTCTGGTTTACCTGCTGCAAGCCTACAAGCTACAATTTCAGAGGGGGTGTCTGGAACCCCAGAAAACCTCCCTAAATATTGGCATTCAAAATTTTGAATGATCACCTGTGACTATACTGCATGTAACCATAAAGCTTTCATGTAATTTTGCTTCTGTTTGAACCAATGTAGCATGTACAATTTCCCTTTTTGGTTAAATATTCGCCTTCTTAAAATGTATGCTTTTAGCAAATTACTATGTGAATTTTCACTGAGACAGTCATATTTTATGAAAACATTGACATTCTAAACCACACACATGAACTGAAATGCAGCTTGATGCCAAGGCATTGAATAGCCCATTTATATAATTATGTCCTTCATAGTCACTGCATAAATTATACTGTTTTGTGAAATAAAATCATGCAAATGTACATATCAATTTAATGTGTTTAAATAACTCCTTTGAATGTTTTATAGCAACAGCTACTTAAACTTCTGTTGCAATTTTTATTGTGCTAATAATCAAATTAAAGTTTATGGTTAGCTTTCTGATACTGTATGTAGTCACTTATCACTGTAATTGCTTATGGTTAGTTCAACTTACCTTAGGTAATACTATTGTTGTTCTAATAAACTGGATTTTGGAAAATCAGTTTTAATGTCACATTTGATATATACATACATAGTCTAAATATTTATGACAGAAATAGGGCTTTCAACTATCAATGGACTTCACCACTGTAATTTAGTGTATTTGTCCATACCCTTAAGTGCTACTGTCTTAATGGAAGAGCAGTAAATTGTATAAATCTAATTTTCATAAAATTATGTGAAATTAAGACAGATTTTTCAAAATCCAGTCTCATATATAATGTGTAAACTTCAGGGTGCTGTTATCTGGTACCAGTGGATAGCCTGATGAAAAGTAGTGTTTGAGCTCAGTAGTTTCCACCATTTTCCATTGTTTCTTTACACACTTTAAATTAAAGTGATAAATAAACCAAAAATATGTGCTATGGTTTGTAGAATAATAACAGCCTTTCACCACATCAATTTTCCAACTAGGCAACTACTATAATATTATAACAGCAGGAATGATCATGACATTCAAATAATTTATTACTGCATGCTGGTCAAGAGCAAATGTGTGGTACATACATATTATTGTTTGTTTCTAATGTTGGTTGCTACAGGGAAGGAGACATATGCAACTACTAACGGCAGCTAAATTTGATTATGTTGGAGTTGTGAAGACATTGATATTCAGAAAATATGTCGATGTTAATATCACTAATAAAGTTAGTTCAATATCTATAAAAAGGATGCATCATGGAAAAATAGGCTGGAAAAGTAATGAGTAAAATGCTGGCATAATGTGGTATGTGTAGCATTTTGCAGAACGACATTGGGACAGTCTTATAGAACAGTTGCATGTGAAAAACTTCTTGCTACATTACTAACAACCATCTCATACTTTTATAGAACAATTACTACTTGTGAAATTGTAGCTATACAGTTGGAGTTGACAAATTAATAGTTATCAAATAGATAAAGTTTGAGTAAAATATTGAGTGCAATATGTAGAAAACAAAAGAATTGTTGGAAAGAAAACAGATGAAATAAAATAAAATTGACTGATCTTAGTTATATTTACATTATTCATGCGTGACTGTTTTTATTAGTGTATTATAATTTGAAAGTGCACACAAGTTGGGTTTTTGCATTATACTGAAGCATAATATTTATATACAGTAGTTTCAGCTACCAGTGGTTTAGGTGGAGGACTATGTATTTACTAATCTGTTTTTTTACTTATTTCCACTGGATGCCATTGGATACAATTTCCATTAAATGTATACATTTATTGTATTCTTAATGTAATGGATGTGAGTGCATGGACCCATATCACATGTCTTCTGCACTATTGTAGGATCAACTGACTCCACTGCATATTGCTGCTCATTGGAGTAATGTTGAAATAATGCAGCTACTTATTAAATCAGGAGCAAATGTTAATGCTGTTACAAAGGTGAGGTAATTACTGTATGCAATGAAATGTGATGAATACTAATACATGTACTCATATCACATGTCTTGTGTATATACTATTGTAGAATCAGTGGACTTCATTGCTCTATGCTGCTTATTATAATAAGGCTAAAATAGTGCAGTTACTTATCAAATCAGAAGCAGATGTTAATACTGTTGAAACAGTGAATAACTGTACACAATGAATGTAATGGATATTAATACATGCAGGTGCTGATCCAGGCGGGGGAAGGGGACTGAAACCCCCCTTCACTTTTAGGCTTTACTTGATCAATATGCTGAGTATTACAATGAAACTTTGTCTTAGCACAATTATATGATCACTGATAATACACAATACTCCTAAATCCACCTTATAAACATTTTTCCAATGTAGTATCAGTGGATTTATGTTAAAGATTATGCAACAAGGGCCCGTATCAACATGGAAGTTGTACAAGATTGAGATACTCTAATAGAGCAGTCACCTAACTACTCTAATAGAACATTCAGTGAAAGCATAAGTTGGTTCTGTTATGGAATTTTTCCAAATCTACCTATGCCTATACATACAATGAAGTGCTTTGGTGTGTTTAAAAGGCTTGATTCATCTACTTGTGTAGTTATTATGGATGGCAATACTTAATTCAGGTAAACAATGTCCATTGAAAATGCTCTCTGGTTCAATCTCGTATCATTCAAATTTCAAATTTTTCCAGTTCAACATTATTATTATTCTAACATGCACCTACTGTTGTGCAATTGTAAGAGGGTCAGGTGCATCATGTACTTGGTTGTCTGAACCTAGCTACACAAGTCTTTCCATTAACAAATGCTGCAGAGAGCCATACCTACTACAATCTAGAGTCCATATATTTATCAAGAGTCCATAATATGGACTCTTGCTATAATGTAAAGGAAGTATACAGTGTATAGAATATATACAGGCAGAAATATGCATTTTATGTGGAAATGTCTCCAAATTGCAGTATTTTAGCATCTAATTTTCAAAAATTTCCTGGGGGGGCATGCCCCCAGACCCCCTAGTTCCAGCATGCGAAGCATGCTGGGAAAGTGTGCAAAGCACACCTCCACCTAAGAGATCAGTACTTTCAGTTAGCCCCCCCCTTTTATAAATCCTAGATCCGCCCCTGACATGTATCCATATCACATGTCTTGTGTACTATTGTATGAGTCATATGGCTTTGTGTGTTCTTTGGTGCATCATACAAGCTTCGAGAAGCAAATATAGTTGAGGTGACTGGTCTTTGTGAGCTAATTATGCTAGGCATGTCTTGGGGGAGTTGCTGGGATTAATGGAGGTGGTCCCAAGCTGACCGTATAATCCATCTTTGTCATTGAGAGTGATTGTGCACTACATGTCTCAATAGTATTGTAGGTACCTGTTGTTGAGTACATAACCGGTGGATTGATAGTGCTTGATGTCATATGTGTAGTTGATGGTGTAGCATCACTAGATGTAACAAAACTCACCTCTGATGTAGTATCACTGCATTGTGCAACAACATTCACTGCCTCTGGTGTAGTGTCACCAGATGAAGTAACAGTACTCACTAAATCTGGTATCCTTATTTGGCAGGGACTGACTTGCACTTCCTGGTTGTAACAGGTATGATTGGTTACTTGGTGGTGTTGGAACTCTCTCAGGTTGTTTCATGGTTTTTATTTCTGTGAATCTTCCTGCTCTAGTAATGTTTTCAACAATTTCATCTTGAAATTCTTCCACATCAAACACAGCTGTTTCAAGCTCAGGCACATCACTAATAAGTGTAGCAATCTTTTTGTCTATTTGAATATCTTTTCACCCTTCTTCTTAATTTGCTTGTTGGTAGTAGTTAAAGATGTAATTGTCAAATCTCTGGCCATTAATTTGTTGATCTTGTTGTGTAGTCAGGTGACATGTCCCTTGAACGCCTTGTGAGAGGCTTCTAGTTGAGTAAATTTCTTCCCCATTGATCTGCTAAAACAGTAGTAATAAACAAATGTACAAACAAAATATGAGGCTTGACTTTGGGGGTACCGTTAATTAGAATTACCATGAATTCTACAACTGGGGTTAAAATAGCAGACCTGAACTGATCACAGCACCAAAATATTGTCTTGACAATGGGTAAGAGGCTCATACACCAGGGACCTCAGACTAGGGTGATAGACAGGATTATGATGACATGCTACACACACAGCAACTATGATACAAGTGATCATACAATTACATTATGTTATAATCTTATTAGAGTTCCTATTACATAACCATGTTCTATTTAGTGTTCAATCATTCCTATAAAAGTAAGAAGTGTTGTATCCCTACTGTGCTCATGATACCATAAGAAAGAGCACAGTAGGAATATATGGTACCGCCCAAATGCAATGTCGTACTCACTCGCACATGCAACTTTGCTTGAGATTTTAAAAATTGCTAATTAAGTGGCGTGGCAAATGTTTCACTCACAAGACAATGTGGCAGTAGTTTCATTCACAAGAATCACAAGCAAAACAGTTGCCATGCCCCTTAATTAGCAATTTTAAAAATTTCGAGCAAACTTGCGTGTGTGAGCAAGTGCAACGTTGTGCTTGGGCAGTACCGTAACACTTCATATTGTTTTACTGTGATTTTATATCGTGTACTACTCCAGCTTGTTTCAGTGCTTTTTATCAATGTGCTATGGTCCCTACTCTAGTCAAAAATTTCAATTATTTGTGTACTTGTTGTAATACTCTGCAAATTTTTTTTGAGGATTTGTAATAGAATGCACATAGAATGTAATCTAGTGTACACTATGAATAGGCCTGATGCTCAAAATTTTTCCCAAAATGCTTTCTGGAATTTCTCAAAATTTTCACCTAGTATACTCTTCAGAGTTACCATTATGCTCCTACATTAGCAAAATTTCTTACACTTATCTTGGAACATTTAATCAGTGAATTCTTTTTTAGAGTATTTCACTACAAGTGGCTGTTCTATTAGGGAGTATCAATCTAGGGAGCTTTGTACAATCTGTTTGAGTGCTCTGCTGCAGTTTACAGTTTTTACTGACTGCTCTATTAAGGAAGCATCATAAAATTAAGTTGAAATATCCATCTAATATGCTAGATGAAGTTTAAGATCTTAAACCAAGTTAATGGTGGTGCATCTGCAGCAAGTTCAGAGCAGCATTGTCAGGCATGTGCATGTATTGGAACTCTGGGCATGCTCACTGTCAACACAAGCCACGCTGTTAAGTGTCAAGAGTTGGTTGACTTGTAGTCTTGCTTGTGACTTTCTTTGAATTGTATCGTCATGCCTCTGCGACGGTTGAAATGTCAATGTTTTTCCAGCCAAAAACCAACCCCGTCTTTGTCAGGCCACATGAAGAAACCAAGGAAGAACAGGAACACCACTTCAGCTCAATCCCAGGACAGTAACTCATTACAGAATAGCAACTCTTTGCAGACCAATAATACTTCACAGAGTGGTGACCCTTTATGGAGTGAAGATTCTCCTCAACCAGGACCCCTCCCCCAGACTACTTGATGCGGCAGGACATACCTGGAATGGTAGATGTCTTTCGGAGGCCCTCTCACTCTACAAGTAGACCCACCCCGGCTGTTAGTACTGGACCCACTCCGGGTGTCAGTACTGAACACACCAGCAGCTCGCTACCGATAACTCCACCTGTTACCTCTACCCCTCCTGTGACTGTAAATGCTACTAGTAATAATGGAGCTTCCTATCTCCCAGATATGGTTATTTACAATATTAGCCATGTAAGCTTAGTTGCCATGTCGAGTTGTGATTTAATAATGCGCGGTATGTGTTGTTATAATTACTTTGCTGATCTTGCAAGTCATACTAGGAGGGGTAAATGTAGATAACAAGTTTTGTTCATTCCTATTATGTGTTAACCCTTAAACGCGCATGAAACTTTTACGGAATTAGTCCTGAATGCGCACGGAACATTTATGGAATGTGTGTTTACACAAAACAAACTTATGTGTGACCCAGTCTGACAAAACCGGGCTTATGGCCTATTTAAAAGTATAGAGAAATGCCGGTTTGAAGTATTTAGTGTGCTGTAGCTCGCCAATGGTTGAAGCTATGTGCCAGTACCAAATTTTCACACGTTTTACACCAATTCTTTACTTTCCAGAGTATCCACTGTGCAAGCAGCCAACAACTAAGTTTCCCGCCATTTTAGATAGTTTTTAAACCGAAGTTTACTGTATTAGGCGAGCTGCAAATTGGGTGGGAGGCGGAGGCCCTGGAGAGCGGGCAAGATGGTGTTCAAAAATTGAAAAGGAAGGCCAAGGAATGAATTAGGCCAAGTTTTGAGCCACTGAGGTCTCAAAACTGGCTAAAATGAAAGGAAATTCACAGCAGAGGTAGTTATTCAGCACCACACAGCTGTACAGCCACATACAGTCATTCCCAGGCTGACCACAGCTCCATTAAGGTCCCACACCACACGTACCGATTGCCACTGGGCTCGGGAAAAGCAGCCAGCAAAACCAGACCACTCAAGTCTAGCTGATTTTAAATGTGGAATTAGATAGTTTATTCATGTAGCTGTGTGTCCTGAGTGAAAAATGGAATCTGCTGACATGGGCGATAAGACCGGTTTTCTCAGACTGGGTCACATATGGTGAGGTAAGACAGCCTTTCCTATATCTATTAGCCTAAAACCGTACATCAATAGAAAGCTTATTCATTGGTCTACTTGGGGAAGGCTATATAACCACTGTAACAACAATGGCTTACTTGTTATAAAGCGAAGAAGATCGATGTCTCACTTTATCGCAACGCCACATTCTTCGCTTCAATAGTAGTTTCGATTGTGGGTTTAGGCACGTGAGCTATATATGGCCTGATTCACTATTGAATGGCAATTTGAATAGTACTTGTTTGAAGCAAATCGGACGAACTGTCAAGGAGTTATGGATCATTTTCTAAAGGTATGTAATATATTTTTCGTGGTTGTTGAAAATTATTTTCACGGCGATTTTTGGTCTTATGCTTTGGTCGTAGGGTAAGGTCAGAATGGGCCGATACTTGGCAATTTAAGTTCAATATTAGTAAATGTACAGTTATACGTTGCACGAGATCCTTATCACCACTCACTTACGACTACACACTTCACAGTCACATACTAGATATATCTGATCAACATATGTACCTAGGAGTCTTAATTCATAAATCACTGTCTTGGTCACCTCACACATCAAATGTTGTCAATAAAGCATCTAGAACACTCAATTTCTTAAAACGCAATCTAAACAAATGTTCAAAACAAGTTAAAGAATCAGCTTACCTAAGGCCCCTATTTGGTGATTATTAGTTTCTCATCCAGCCTTTCTAATTATTATGATGCGGGCGGGAGGGTATTACCATTATGCCATTATTTTCACACTGATGTACAGACCTTGTCCAAATTCTTTCTTTCTTACTACAAACATTTCCTTCACCAGCTGATTCTACTTTTCGTGATCGCCAACTGTTTTTCGACAGTCAACTGAAAGCGAAGTCGATAGAACACGATTGCAACTGGCACTGCAGCAATTTGCTAAGGTAAACAACATTTCTCCTGGAGATATATAGCACATTGTAGTATAGATAGTAGCGTTCATCAACAAAAATTATAAGAGTTTGGCATCACGTGTTCTTCTGAGCATGCACAGTAAATAATGGCTTACCATGCGGTAGCTTAAGAAGGATGCGGGCGGTGGATGAGAAACTAATAATCACCGAATAGGGGCCTAACAATGGTGAGACCACAACTAGAGTATGCATCTGCTGTCTGGGATCCCTACCACGTTGGAGATATTTCAGAGTTAGAGAAAGTACAACGAAGAGCAGCATGCTGGGTGTTGAATGACTATGGCAGATTCAGTTCAGTTTCTCTAATGTTGGATCAGCTGAAATGGCCTACATTACAAATTCGTCGGAAATTATCTAGGTTACAAATATTGCATAAGATACACTACCAACAGTTATCACTCCAAATTCCTCATTATTACTTACCAAAAACACGACCAACAAGACAATACCACCATCTTCACTATATTTTACCTACCTCATCCACCACGGCATACCAAAACAGCTATTTCTCAAGAACAATAAACGAGTGGAACATACTACCAACTGATACAATTGAAATTGCAGATACTGATCTATTTACAGCTAGACTCCAATCATATTATTGTACCTAATGTATTTGTTTATGTGATTCATGAACACACCAGCAGGGCTGACTGCTTAGTAAACAATAATAATAATAATAATAATAAGGTAAATGAGGGTAATTCCGGACACACTTTAGTAAAATCGCTCTAACACTGCACTCACAAAGAGTTAAGACAAACTCTTGGAATCGTTTTAAAGCCTACCTTATGGTGCATCTGCAGTACTAATTTCGTTTCGATACAATCAACTGCTGAGGAGTTACGAGTCGAAATTTAACAGCGTGTAAAAATGCAACATGCGGCTAATTCCGGACACTTCGAATAACAAGCAAGTAGCACCTTCCACAGGTTATACCAATCCTCTTTGAAGTATGGAGACTGAAGTACCACTCATTTGCAGCTTATAAACCAAGTAGAAAGTTCATACCCTTTGGGAGAAAGCAGCAGTGCGTATTTTTTAAAATTTATGTAGTTCGCGAATATTTTCTTAGTATTTCAACCGAGCAGCTGCTGAAAAATCGACTGCCACTCCGCCTGTGCTGCATGGATTCTTATGAATTTTAGTATGCAATTAGCCGAGAGTATGATCTTCATATAAATCTTTGAAAATCGAAAATATGAGCTTGGGCTGCCTGGCTAGATAAACATTTTCAAAGTTTTTGAACAAAACTACCCGTGATTGTGCTACAAATACGCGTCAAACTTCAAGGTGGAATGACGGATTCGCTTCAATTTTGGTTTGTAGATAGGCCATAGAACACTGCATTAGCATGCCAAATTATAGGCCCAGGGATTCTATCACTGTTGAGAACGATCTAAGTGTCCGGAATTAGCCGCTGTCCGGAATTACCCGCACTTACCTTAAACCCCTAGGTATTGTTTTAATGCTTATTACATCACGAGTAGAATGGCACAAGGTACAAAGCCATATGATAAACGCTTCAAACGTTACAGCGCTTTGTTTACAACAATGTGTAAAAGCCTATAATATATAGGCTTATGCGTTTTCAAGACCATGTGTAATCTGCCTATATAAGCTTATGCGTGTTTAAGGGTTGTAATTGTAATTGTAATTGTAATTGTAATTTTTAAGCAGGGAGTCCGCTCAGTAAAACTGATTTTCAGTGGAGCCCTGAACAAACATACAATAGACACATACAATAACTAATAATATACAAAAAAAAACAAACAAACATACATACACAACTAAGGATACATAGACAAAATTACACAGGAATTAAGAATTAAGATAATAATTACGAAATGACGACAAAGTGGCAGCCCCAGTAACAGTGGACTTAAGGTTGTTCCATAAAACAGTTCCTTGGTAGAAAAAAGTTCGTTTGCCATAGTTGGTAAACACTCTAGGAACAAATAAACGTTTAACATTACGACTAAGATGACCAGTAACATCCTTTGAAAACTGAAATATATCATGTAAATAAGGAGGAGAAATTCGATGGAAAGATTTAAAAATCTGAATAGCCGTATGAAAACGGCGACGTTCAGTCAATGTAAATTGAAACTTGGAACTGAAAGATGACGGCAGCTTATGCATAAATTTGGAATGAATCCTTTCAATCATACAAGTCTGTTTTGCCGTAGATGGAGTCCAGATAACATCACAGTAATCAAAAAGTGGCATCACAAATGCTGAATATAAATTCCTGGTCAAATTTCACCCTCATCTTCTGGTTTAGCACCAGTATGCTGGTAATTGATCTGCTGCATAGACAATTTGCTATAGTGCTGTAGGCAGCATATGCATGTACTTACCTATATAATATACATATATGTATTTAGCTTTGTTGTACTGAGTACTGGTAGTTGGTACTGTTCTTGTCATAAATTTTCTACGTAGTATGTAATACCTTTAATTTTATCATATTAACGTGACATTTGCAAGTCATTATAACCAATCACTCCATCTTCCTCTGCTCCTTCCTAATACCACTAAATGTGATTCCTTCTCCATGTGCTCTACAACAAGTTGTAGTAACTGGGCAACTCATGGATCCCATATCTAGCAGTACACTACCTCAGATATATCCTGCTCTTGCTGGAACCGGTAATGTGGACAGTTTTATGGCACTAAGCTTCTCCCTGGCTCCTCCAGTTCTACAAAAGCTCATAGAAAAATTAAAACCAGGAACTTTATTGATATGTCTGAGCTACTCAGTGATCATATGGGAGTTCTCAACAATGAAGATAGTCCAAGACCAACCAAGACAGAGCGATGTAATGTAACCAATATCCTAGAGTGGGCACACTGTTTTGCACTTTACACATCTATCCTAAGCTGGAAGCAACCCCAGACCTGTTAGGATACCAGTCTTTAATACTCTTAGCAAGTATGGCATATGAAGGTGATGGTTGGCAAGGGTACGATAGGGTCTTCCAACAGCATGTAGCTGCAAACTTGCTGGATACATGGGCCACTAGTCTGGGGTCGCGTGCCCTTTCACATAGAGTAAGGGTCTGGTATGCATGGTATCACCGAGTTGTTCTGGAGGAATTTAATTTGAATGTAATGATGTAACAAAAATGGCCTTAACGGAAGTGCCTCACCCAAAACTGTGGCAGAGATATTGAACTTTCTTTGCTTTTACACAGGCGAAAGTAGATTGGTCTACTTTTATAAAAATATAATACACATGTCTCCCTACCTAGGAAATCAGAGGGTAACATGGGTTTTTTGCGTATCAAACAAGGCGAAAAGCCCTTCCTGATATAACACTTTCTTCTGTTTGTTCTTTATTAGTTAACTCTTTTGTTTCATCAGTACTGTTAGGGCATTTAATTCATTTTTTTGACGTAGCATGCACAAAAATGCGCTGATTAAACGTGGAGCGTTCTGATTGGTTGCACCAGTTTTTGGTAATCCTGTACAACTCCACTATACTAAGCATACCAGACCCTTACTCTATGAGAAGGGGCGGGTGCCGCCAGACTAATGGGCCACTATAGATGGCTCCTTGTGGTATGTGGTGTTTGGTGGAAAGAGAATGGCTCCTCATTGCAAGCATGGTTTCAGCTTCAGTCACTCCTCAACCAACTGCGCTTGGGCTCCTGACTCCAGTTCATCAATCATTCAACCTGCAGATCGAAGCCCACACAATGGCTCTACCACTTACAGTCCTGACTACGGCCAACATAAACGCAGAATTTGTCTGGCATGGAGCAATTACCAGTATCCTGGTTGTCCTTTTCCCAATTGTTCGTTTGAACATTCTTGTGCATATTGCATCCACAATCCTGGTGTCTTCACAAAGGACATGCATGTAAAGCCAGATACTATCCATATCAAACCCAAAATCATCCCAACCGTGGACCAGTTAATCGAAGGCCTTATTAGACTCCGTCTACATTGGCATGGTGTCTATCACTACATTGTGATTTAAGTTTAAACATCATTTTTGTTTCTCTTATTTTTAGCTTATCAATTGTATTTAGGCCCTTCACATGTATGTACTATCTGTACATGGTTGCTTTACTGATTGTTAACGAATTATATTAATGAATTACATGTATGTGCTTTTTGTCTAAGTACTAATCACATAATTTGGTGCTCTGGAAGAAGAAATACAACAGACATAGATTTACCAATTTCGTTAATTATTTCACTTATAGAAGCTGAGGCTGAACAACTCTCACTGGAGCCAGATATGACAGCTGTCCCCATGTCCACTTTTAATTATCAGGACTGGTTACCACGCTGGCAAAGTCTGACCCAGCATACATAGAATAATATTGTGTTAGTTCCACCAGAAGCCTGCAGAGTAACAACTCCCCTCAAGACACCTGCTTGGTCTAGATCTCTATAGCTAAAGACTAAAAATTTAGCCATAACTTTTCTTAAAATGCACTATACTAACCACCATGCTAAGACAACTTAATCTGCCATCTCTTGCTGTAAGAAGAAGTTTTAATTGTGTTATTATGATGTTTCAGATATTCAAGAATGCAGTACATATCCCAGTTACGCCACCTATTTTCACTTTTAACACATTAGGTACTAGAGAACACAGTTTGAAGCTTTATCAATTACCAACAAGAGTTAACTCCTATGCCAACTCCTTCTTTCCTGATACCATCAAACTCTGGAATAACCTCCCCCATCAACTGTGAGCACTAACAGTATTGAGAACTTTAAATCCACAATTTATCAACACTATTGTATTGTATTGTATTGTATTGTATTGTATTGTATTAGTGCTTTACAGTGACCAGCACTGAAGGTCTGACAGCAACATGTGCTGCAGCGTTAGGATTACCTAACCTAATTTCAAGGACTTAGA
This sequence comes from Dysidea avara, assembly GCF_963678975.1. Lineage (NCBI taxonomy): Eukaryota > Metazoa > Porifera > Demospongiae > Dictyoceratida > Dysideidae > Dysidea > Dysidea avara. The sequence continues at coordinate 1,487,642 of NC_089275.1, forward strand.
CTTAGTGACTATCTATGTAATTAACTTTTATCACTGCTTTTATACTATATAGGTACTGCAGTGCAACTAATTATACAACCAAGTACTAAAGATAATACAAAATGCGGTTAAAATTATGTCATTAATAATGAATGAATGAATGAATAAATAAATAAATAATAAATAGTATTTGAGAAAACTACAAGGTCTAGAGACATGAACTAAGCAGGGATAGATTTGCCTGTGAATGAAGCCGCAACCGTATAATAAGTACGCCTGTTCATGCGGATGACTTTACCATATGCGTAATTCTATATAATGCCCAGCACCACACCATTGTGTAATATGAAGGAGAGAAGATTAGTAAACGTCCATGGAGTGACTACAGCAGAGCCAGAGGCCACCTTACTCATAAACAACAAGATTAGTATGTTTAAATGTTTGTAACTGTGTATTTTGTATGCAGGATATGCGCTCCAGGTGTCATGCAGTGAACAACCAGCTGATGACCATTTGGGATACCAACTGATACACTCGTAAACAACCAGCTGGAACAACAAGGTAATGAGTAATGTAATACTCGTACTGGTAGTTGTATTACACATCTTCATCCTTCATCTGGCTTGCTAGTGGCTAGAATTTTTTCCACTTGGCTTAACTACTACTCTACTGTGAGTCTGTAATGAACAAGAAGCCAATGTAGTGCTGCATATACAACATTGTGTAACTATCTCCTGTATGTTGTGCATGGCTGTATGCATAATATTATAGACTGTGATCACTGTGCCAATGCCACACCGCTCAGTGATATACTGGCACATCACCAGTGGCCTCTAGTTACAACAGAGTTTGTTGCGCCATCTTGGCTTGATTGGGATCAATTGCTAATTGTGCCTTCACCATGTCCCTTGTTCTGCATAGCCTCACTTCACTGCTGAGTCATCTTCAGAGACATGTCACACCTACAATATATAGCTACTTTAATATAGCTAACTTAACCTGGTTTTTGTGTAGATTGTGTTTTAGTATTGTGGTTTTCTGATGCCAGTTAAACTCTCTTGCCTGCGTACGTATGCATATGTATAATTTCCACCGGTACATACACACTGCTCTGAGTGCTGTCTATGGCACTGTTTATACTTACCCAATGGATAGGTTGCAACGTTGGTGTATGTACTTGGTAGTATGTGATGCTGTCCTAGTAATAATAATAATAATAATTATACAACCAAGTACTAAGAATAATACAAAATGCGGTTAAGTTATGTCATAAATAATAAATAAATGAATAATTAATTAATAATATTAATGTTTCAGAAAACTACGAGGCCTAGAGACATGAACTAACCTGGGATAGATTTGTTTGTGAATGAAGGCACAAATGTATAATCGTCGCTCCTGTTCGTACTGATAACTTGACCATATGTGTAATTCTATATAATGCCCAGTACCACACCCTTGCTTAATTATTTACAGATTACGCGAAGGAGAAGATTAGTGATGCCCATGCAGGAGAGCCAGAAGCCACTTGTGTAAACAAGATTACAAGTAAGTCTTTATGTTTGTAACATCTCAAGTCTCCATGCCAGCTGCCAGTGGATTCATTCATGTAAATAAACAATACAAGAAAACATTAAAACATATGCCACGCTCTTTACAATACAATTACATATAAAATACAAGTAAACAATTTTGTCTTGTGCAGCTGGCATGGCGAACTTCCTTTGTGTTGTTGTCAAGTAATTCAAAAAAATACGTGTTTAATTTTTTTTGCCTTCACCTGGCATAGCTACTAGGGAGGCTTGGCTGTCTTCCTTTATCTGGTTCATCTGGCTTACGTACTCCTACAGTATCGTGTAGCTATCTCCTGAAAGTTGTGTATGCATAACTATAATGTGTCACCCCGGCATCACTGTGCCATTGCTACACCACTGATGAATCCTACGTAGCTCTAGTTGATGTTGATATACAGTGCTGTATATTGGCTAATAATTTTTATCTGGTGATGTTTGCTATAATGTATTGCTGCATACAATACTGCAATAATGTATAGTTCTCTCCTGTATGTCTTGTATACATATATTTTATACACATCACTGTGCCATTACCACACCAATGATGTGCTGGCACTTAGCTACTGGTGGCCTTTAGTTACAATACCACTATTGTGTTATATGTGTCACTACTGTGACATATTGAGATGATTTGGGGATCATGCCTTCACCACCTAATAGCCTCACCGGGGGCTGTCACGTTGGTGTATGTACTTGGTTGTATGTGATGCAGTCCTAGTAATAATTACATAACCAAGTAATAAGAATAATAAGAAATGATGTCATAAATAATTAATTAATTAATATACAGGACTAACTACGAAGTGCACAAACAAATACTAACCGGGGTTGTGTTAGACAATACACGAACGTCAAAATTAACTACGGGTTTTTTCCCAAGGAGTTAGGTTTTCTAATAGACGCCATCCTTTCCTGTTCTTGACAACCAGTTGAAACACACCGCGTGTTAGTTACCAGGCGTTCAACTCGTATAACCTGTTTGAATAGCTACGGCCACGTAGCAACCAGTTTATATGCACTGCATGTAAAACCAAACATTGAACTCGTACAACCGGTTCGTGAACCAGGTGGGTAATTCCTAGCAATCAGTTCATATGCGCTGCGCGTTAAACTAAGCATTGGATACTACAAAATTCATCTTGATGCTACGACATGAGAACTCACTGGGTAGAACTAGAGCAGCGTACTCTGTAGAAAGATTGAGATACTGGTGTGAGAGACACTCGACCAAACAAAGGAAGAATACAATAGCGCCTTACGCAAAACAACAGGCTGACGTAGAAGGTTTTGTACTTAGACTGTGTGCATTTCTTTTAAACTGTTGCCCCTAGGTTAACCGGGCAACTTTCGTTATTACCTAAAAGGGTGGGGCCTAAAAGGTAGCACAGGACGATGTCAAACATGAAAATTTGTTAATTAATTAATGGAACTATGTAGATGGTGGGGCCCTTGGACAATGCTTGCAAGATCGAGATACTCTAATAGAGCAGTCAGGTACTCTAATAAAATAATCACCTTTACAGTTCCATTAAAAAGCTAGCTGTTTTTTGTATGTTTTGTTGTAATTTCACTCCTTGCCATACCCACCTTATGGTCTTCCATGTTGTGGTCATGTGTGCCTGAGGACACACCACACTCTCAGTTACTGTATAAGATACATTATTTTCATCATCATTGATGGTTCTCTCTCTTAAATAGTAGCTAAGAACAGTGAAATTGTATAGGCTCTCTGGGCTTCTAAACTATGAAAATTTGGGGGCAAACATCCAAATTACCAACATATCTGTTGTATACAGCATCACCATGCCCCAGAACTGCCCATATATGTGACCGGATTTGCGAAAAGGTACCTTTTCCACACATTTGACATACTAGCAAACAAAATGATGTAACACCTGACTCCTTATACCAATTAACTTGCTCTTAGTATCACAATGTAGCCAGATACTGTGGCTACATTCATTGTAACTTTCAAACAATTATATGCCATGATCAAAAAGTTATGAAGCTTTTAAGTCCAAAAAATGGGTCAAATTTTGTGTGTGAAAAAGGTACCTTTTCGCAACTCCGGTCACATATAGAGCCTACAGCTTTTGCTGCATTTGGCAACGGAAAACATGGTAGTGATAGCTGTAGCTGAGCAATGTAGGGCTGGCTTACATGTCTTGCTACAACAACTTGTAGTGTTCCATCTGCCTCAAACTACACTGTACTGTAATGACATAAAAACATTAAATATGAAGGGCTTTGTGTTCACTTTAAACCTTTCACACTGCTTGAATCAGTAGATTGGTTTTATGGCCTTCTCAACAAGTATCAATAGGCATTAAAAATTTTGAATGATTGCCTGTGATTATACCGTAACCTCAAATTGTTTTGATTAAAAGTTGGTGCTTTAGTTAAAATGCTTCAAATTGTACCCTAGAAATTAATTTTGGTGAACTTTGGGACGTTGTAAAAGCTATAATGGCTACAACTTCTTGGGGGGCCTGTGCCCCCCAGACCCCTGCTGCCAGAAATTCTATACTCTGGTCAGCCCCCTCTCATATCAACTACTTCCTCTGCCACTGCTCCAACAACTGTTTTCTACTGCTATGTTTTGGGCCTATATACCTTTTACAATACACGCGCATACACAAAACACATGTGTGTACTTCTTTTAAAAGTGTTTGTCTACATGTTTTACTTGTGTGTAGATGAGTATGTTTGTGTGTGTGTGTGTGCGTACGTGCGTGTGTGTGCACGTGCGTGCGTGTGTGTGTGCGTGCGTGCGTGTGTGTGTGCGTGCGTGTGTGTGTGTGTGCGTGCGTGTGTGTGTGCGTGCGTGACTACTTTATTAGTGTAATTGACAGCTCTATCAGAGTATTTCAGTCTTGTATGCAATTTTTTGAAGGGGTGTGTGTGGGGGACGTGCCCCCCTGGGTCCACCACTGGCTTACCTCCTTTGATCAATACTCTCTAATAGAACAGTCAGTATGTAGTGAAATGCTCTAATAGAGCATTCACTGATTAAAATATTCTAAAATTATGGTAAGGAATGTTGTTAAGCGAGGAAGGGACACTGCATGAAGTGCATAATAGGCAAATATTTTGGGAAATTCATGAAAGAATTTTAGGCAAAATTTTGAGTATATTTGGCTCAGGCCTACTTCTTAGTAACAAATTACGTTTGGTCTCACTGAGTTGTACCAAATGTACACTTTGCACAGATATAGTATCTACATAAATACAGTTGGAACTCTTCACAATGACTTGATCTTCTCTCCATTTCCTGTTCCATCCGACCCTCATGGCATATATCATAAATTTATGGAGCAGAATTTTCTTTTTTTCCACTGGCAGTCTATGTGCCTTGGGTGTGCAGCACTTTCTGTAGTAGACTAAAGCACAGTTGAACTGAAATGTCAAGGCCAACTAATTGAGATTGAATGGTGGCCATTACACTCTTATATATTTCAGTTCATTACACAATGCTACAAATGAAGAGTTACAGTATGTACTAAATAAATGTAAACTTACTTGAAGTGTGAAAAGGGCTTTCCGTGATATTTCTCCTAAACATATCATGTGATGTCAATCATGAATTCAGGCCTTTGGTAAAATCATAATGTGGTACATGCCATATTGCTGTCACAGGGTTAGGCATGTGCCGATTATGCCGGCATAATTTTAGGCATAATAGGCATGCCAAAGCATCGAGCATAATGCCGGCATAATGGGCCAGCTTTGAGCATAATGCGAGCATAATAGGGAAAATTTTCAACAGTTTATACTAGAAAACGTTACAGCATACCTTTGGGTTTAGTAAAGTCCAAAAACGCTATGTCTCTGACTCTCTGCTTGTTGTCTTGCATTGTTTCCCTGTTGTAGCTAAAGCTCCATCAAAAATAATTATCTGGAATTAAGCGTGGTGCTAATTTTCGTACTAATTTGAGTGCTAATTGTGAAGTTCAGTACTGTTAACTGCTCTTAAATGGATGTAGTTAGAGAAATAGATTTATCCTCTGACTCTGATGTCAGCGAATCAAGTGACGTTGAGATACATGACAGCAGTAGCGACGTTTGCGGTGAATTGGCATCGAGTAGCAGCTGTACTTTGCTACAAACACACCAGAGGGAAGAGACTGAGAACGCAAGTGAAAGCGATATAAGTACCACACAGAAGAGAGCCCAGTCACTCTTGGATGTGCTGAAGTGCCCACAGCCATCTACTTTGGCGAGAAAACGAGTGATTACCACAAACAATCCTCCAGCTGGTAAACGTTCTTGTAAGAGTACAAACCAACGTAAAGCTGCAGCTAGCATTAAGCCAAAACAGCGGATTGATGAATTCAAAGGCGAACACCTGTGTGTATCTAGTGGGAAACTATTTTGCAATGCTTGCAGGGAGGAAGTTAATCTGAAAAAGAGCAGTGTAAAGAATCATATTCGATCTGTCAAACATAAGAATGGTAAGGATGCATTAAACACCAAGAATAAAAGAGAAAAAACCATTGCTGAAGCAATACAGCAACATAACAGTGAAGTACACCCTAGAGGGGAAACGCTGCCAATGGAACAACAAGTACACCGTGTTAAAGTGGTAGAATCTTTTCTCAGAGCTGCAGTTCCGTTGAGCAAACTACAGCACTTCAGAAAACTGCTTGAAGAAACTGGATATCATCTTACTGACAGGCACCACATGTCGGATTTGATCCCAGTAGTTTTGAAGCAAGAGAAAAGTAGAATACAAGGTGAGATTTCTGAACAAGATGTTTCAGTAATATTTGATGGCACTAGTCGATTGGGTGAAGCTCTTGCTATGGTAGTGTGTTTTGTTACTTGTGAGTGGAACATTGAACAGCGTCTTATCAAAGTGCAGCTGTTGTCGAAGAGCCTCAAAGGAGAAGAAATTGCTCGAGAGCTTATACACACTTTGTCTACAGAGTACAGTATTGGTACTGATAACCTCTTAGCAGCCATGAGAGATCGAGCAGCATCTAACGGTGTTGCTATGAGAACAGTTAAGGTGCTGTATCCTAATCTAGTTGATATAGGATGCTTTTCACACACAATTGACAGAGTGGGAGAAAATTTTCATACTCCAATACTTCATGAGTTTGGAATAGCTTGGGTGAGTATGTTTTCACACAGCCCTAAAACCAAACTGCTTTGGAAGGAACTAACAGGAAAGCAAATGATTTCCTACAGTCCTACAAGATGGTGGAGTCGGTGGGAAGTTTACTATTAGGTTATGGTACATTTTGGGGATGTGGAGCCATTTCTTAAGAATAATGAAGATCTTCCTTCTGCTACAAGAACCAAGCTGCTCTCGTTCTTCACTGATGACAAAAAGGACAAGCTTCAAGTTGAGTTAGCAGCTGTAATCGACTATGGTGAGGAGTTTGTTAAAACCACTTACAAGCTGGAAGGAGATGGTCCCTTGGTTTTTACATGCTATGAAATAATAGATGCTTTGCAAATCGCCATCAAAAGAATAGAAACCCGTGCTCCTAACACTGAGGCTGTGATCAACTCTGTATCAAAAGGGTCTCACACAGTTAAGGAAAGACTGAAACAGCATGCCAAAAACTGCATGCAGCCTGGTATTGCATACTTTAATAGACAGCTAAGTACCAGTTTGAAAATCCCACTGCAAGCTTTCAAGGCAGCACGTTTGTTTTCTCCCCATAAAGCTTATACTATGAAACCTGATGATAAAATGGTGGATTCATTACAAATATTTCCATTTTTTGTACATGTCATACCATCATTAAAAAGTGAAATGCCACAATACATAGCAAAAACTGCTGATGTCAGTGAAGATTTGAATCCGCTTGACTGGTGGAAACTGAATGCTGGTGCGCTGCCATATTGGTCATCTGCTGCTCGCAAAGTGCTTGTTTTGCAACCGTCTTCTGCAGCTACAGAAAGGGTTTTCTCACTTTTGAATGCTTCATTCAGTGACCAACAAGAAAACAGCCTACAGGATTACATAGAGACATCACTTATGCTTCAATATAATAACCGTTGACATTATAAATTATTATGCAAACCAAACATTAGAACAAAGTTGTTTCCTGTAGCTACCCATGTGTGTTTAAATAAAAATAAGACTTATGGAGCATAATTGGGTACAATGGAGCATAATTGGGGCATAATAGGGAAAATTTTGGAGCATTGCTCAAAAGCATAATAGGCAATTTGAAAAGCATAATAGGCCTAAGCCTACACAGGATTGTGTGTCCTCTGCCATGAATTTAGTGTAACATAACTAACATTGAGTTAGTTGCTTGTGATGGCTGGGCAAAGGTTGATGGATGGGAAAGGAACTGCAGTGGTAGGGCAATGCCTGCTCATGCCCACCCTGGCCATGGCTACACCTATGGTGTGTGTTGTGTGTGTTTGTGTGTGTGTGTGTGTGTGTGTGTGTGTGTGTGTGTGTGTGTGTGTGTGTGTGTGTGAGTGAGTGTGTGGGTGTGCGTGTGTGTACATGTGCGTGTGTGTATCTGTCAAATATGTGTACACATAATTAGGTGTGCTTTTATCCATGCACATAATGTGTATGTGCGTGTGTGTGCGTGTGTGTGTGTGTGTGCGTATGTGTGTGTGTGTGTATGTGCGTATGTGTATGTTTGTGTGTATATCTACATGTGTGCATATGTGTGTATACATGTGTGCATGTGTGCATGTGTGTACATGTACAGTGTTTGAGTGTGTGTGTGTGTGTGCGTGTGTGTGTGTGTGTGTGTGTGTGTGTGTGTGTGAATTTTTGTGCCCATATGTGTACATAGTTTAGTGGGTGGCGATGATTGTGTGGTAGCAATAGTCTGGCCAGTATTTTTTTTGTATGATAACTGATGAGGTCCTGGGAACACATCTACTGTTTGTTTTGCCATTAGTTAAGTCAACCCAGCAGTAGTAATGAAAAAGTGTTGACACTAAAGAAATGATTGGCAACCTCCTACATCTCACTTATTGGGTTGAAAGGAGAGGATTTGTGCCATCATCTGTGAACCTCCTGCTGAATGCTAATCTGCGAAGTATATACATGGTAATCAATAATAAAGCAAATTTAAAGATTCTCTAGTAGCAATAAATAGTTTGAGTTTTGCTGACTTTCCATTGTACATAGCATTGCCGTATACATGGAAGGTTACCAAACTCAAATTATTTATACAAGATAAAGGCTACCATAAATGGTATGCAATGGTGACATAACCAGGTGATACAGTAGGACTTGAATCTTGTTTATACGAATTCTTTATTATCTGAACAGCATAAGTGACTGTTCTATTTGAGTATTTCGTTATTAGGTGAACGTTCTATTAGAGTAAGTGTATGTTTTATTAGAGCAGCTGAATGGAACTTACTATATAAATAAATGGGCTTGATTTTTACAAACAGATTCACTTATCTTAACACTTTTGTAACTGAACACTGGCACACAGATGCTTGGATAGTGGAGGTCCTACTGTAGTTACTATACATCAGTTAGAGAAACAAAATAGAAGTTGTCTTATATGCAAACAATTTACTTGGTTATGTGTGACCCAGTCCTAGTAATAATTATACAACCAAGTACTAAGAATAATACGAAACGCGGTTAAAATTACATCATTAATAATGAATGAATAAATAAATAAATTAATAAATAATGTTCGAGTAAACTACAAGGCCTAAGGCTTCGCACTCACCGGGAATAGAATCCATGTTGCATGAAGAGATAATCGTATAATGAGTGAATGTTTCCGTGGAGGTGATAGAAATGTATGGCAATTCTATTTAATGCCTATCAAAACAGCACGTGATATACCCACTACCAATCGAGCAGATTCAAATGGCTGTTTAGGCGAGCGAATTGCTGTTCAATTGTGTTTGAAAGTGCTACCAGCTGGCACACTAAGTCTCAAGTCGCCATGCCAGCTGCCAGTGGATGCACTCTGTGTATCTATGGCTGCAGGACACCTGAATAGGTTTGACATGCCAGCTGCACAAGGACAGGTATGTTTGTTTGTATTGTAATGTACATATGTCTTGTATTTTATATTTTTTCTGACTTGTTAGGCTCTGGTTGGTTTGGTTGTCTGTTTGTACTAATGTATTGCAAAGAGCATGGTATGTTTTACCGTATTTCTATAATTATAAACCGTTAAAAATAATTCGTTGAAGGTAGCATCCGATGAAAATTAATCACGTGAAAAATTTTTATCAACGTAATATTCGAGAAGTTGAATGAATTCGGTAAACTACTTTCTGGCCACCTGGATCGAGGCTTGGCCATTGGCGTGTCAAGCATATGTCTTTGCTGCAGTCTTTTAAAAGCAAAGTTCTCCCTGATCCTGGAGAGAGGAGTTCGTCTCGCTTCGTCTATTTCACTGCATATTGGTAATGATGCCATTCCGTGATAGACAGCTACTACAGGACACATTAAATAAAGTATATATGTACAAATGTACAAATGTGCAAGTTGCATGGAATGAGCTTCTACCACTCCAGTCCATTGCTTGATTTGTGACGGACAACTTCTAAATCTGGGGCGCAGCCTCCATGGAACGGAGATGCCACACTTCAGTTTCGCTGCTTGTCGTTCTGGTTCTCAAAAAATGGCCGTATAGAATTCGTAATTCATTGTTAAAAATTTTTCGTCGCTTGAGGACACCGGTTAAAATTTTTTAACACGAAAATTTATCTCGTGAAAATTTCTCGCAGCTTATATTTATAGAAATATGGTAAATGTTTTCTTGTATTATTGTACATTTTTCCTTTACCTAGCTTACTAGGCTCTGGCTGGCTTAGCTGTCTTCCTCTATCTGGTTCACCTGGCTTGTATACTCCTACAGTATTGTGCATCTCCTGTAGGTTGTGTATGCATATACTGTGTACACATCACTGTGCCATTACCACACCAATGATGTACTGGCACTTAACTACTGGTGGCCTTTGGTTACAATGCCACTATTGTGTTGTATCTGTCACTATACTGTAACATATTGAGTTCATTTGGGATTGTGCCTTCACCACCTAATAGCCTCACAAGGGGGCTGTCACGTTGGTGTATGTACTTGGTTGTATGTGATATTACAAGATATAACAATGTTGCGAAGCACATACACTGGTCGCTGTGTACAAAATTTGGATTGAATCATACTTAATCCAGTTAGAATCACTGCCCACCATCTGTTATACAAAATGAGGAAGTAAAACTTTTGTGGAATTTTAATATCTGGACTGATAAGGTTATTCCTACCCGTCATCCAGACATAGTAGTGATTAATAAATTGGTCAATACAGTGCAACTCATTGATGTTTCTATCCCAGCAGATCACCATATCATATCCAATGAGAATGAAAAGATAGAGAAATATCAAGATCTTAGAATTGAACTTGAAAAAGGCTTTGGAAGAAGAAAGCCTTTGTTACACCTATTGTAATTGGTGCACTTGGTGCAATTTCTAAGAAGTTTTCCCAGTACGTTGACTTGCTCGATTTACACGACGTCAAATATTTCCATCTGCAAAGGCTTGTTCTACTTGGTACAGCTTCAATCCTTTGCTGGATGTTACAGCTCTCAGGTACTGGATAGTGCTCGAGCTAAAACTGACTCTTACCAGTTTATATAATTAGTCATTAATAAACTGTTGGTGTATTTATAATAATAATAATAATAATAATAATCAACTGTCCTAAAACCAAAGAAATAGTTCAGGCTGAGTATTTCTGTCATTTGCGAAAAGTCTTATCCTCACAATTGCATGCAAGGCATAGGATCATAGCAATTAATGAGTTTGTTATTCCTGTTTTACGCTACTCTGCTACTATCATTGATTGGACCAAGAATGAATTACAAGTGCTTGATCACAAAATGAGGAAGACATTCACAATGAATAGTGGCCTGCACCCACGTGCAGTTGTGGATAGGATTTATGTGCAGTGTACCTTGGGTGGACATGGTCTGCTTGGTGTTGAGGACACAGTCAGTTTTGAGCGTGCTGCACTTTATTGCTATTTGAAAGATCATACTAATGTACTGATGAAGAAAGTGTTGTCTAGTGGTTTCGTGAAAACTCCAGCTGATATGTCTATTGCCCCTGATGCATTCAAAGATCATCTTAATGTGACACATTTTCAGAATTGGCGAGATAAGCCATTACATGGCCAGTATGTGTGGAATTTACAAGATATCAACTGTTTCAATTCTTTTGGGTGGCTGATTCATTCTGACTTGAAAATCAAGACTGAGAGTTTAATTTTGGCTGCCCAAGATCAGGCTCTGAACACAAAATATTTTAATACATCCATCCTTGGTGGGTCTGACCCTTATGTCATCTCTGTGGCACTAACAATGAAACTGTTGCTCACATTGTCTCTGGCTGTTCAATTGTGGTCAGAACATCATACAAGAAGCGTCATGATGCAGTTTGACGCTGCCTACATTGGTGTCTTTGTTCACAGTTTGGCTTCCCAGTTGTTAAAGAGTGGTGGAAACATAATCCTAGATCTGTGGAAGAATCTGAGAGTGTCAAACTATTGTGGGACTTTACTATTACCACCGACAGAACCATCCATTCTAATCGACCTGATCTAATTTTAGTGTTAAAGGAGGAAAGACGTGCTTACTTAGTAGATTTTTCATGTCCTTTTGACAGTAATGTAACATGCAAAGAAGCTGAAAAAGTTGAAAAGTATCAGGATTTGTTACTGGAAATACAAAGGCTGTGGCATGTCAGGGCTGAAATCATTCCTATTGTTATTGGTGCTCTTGGTGCTGTGAGTTCTAAGTTTGATGACTGGCTGAAATCACTACATATCAATTTATATCCTTGTACTCTACAGAAAATGTTTTGTTGGAAACTGCTGGTTTGTTGCGTCGAACACTAAACATTCATCTTTAAACCTTTGTTAGGTTTCGATGTTGTAATTAAGTACCAGAATTATGTATTTGTTTTACTTTTGTGTGTATTGAAATAATAATAATACATGGATGATTTAAAACTCTATGCTAGAAATGCTGGTGAAATTCAATCATTGCTCACTACTGTAAATATCTTTAGCACTGACAATGGTATGAAGTTTTGCACCAGCAAATGTGCCCATCTTAGTCTGAAAAGAGGAAAATATCATGCCAGTGAGGGTATTAGTCTGCCAAATGGTGAGTTAATCAGGTCACTTGAGGCTGCAAGTGGTTATAAATATCTTGGTGTACTTGAGAGTGGTGATGTCCTTCACAACGAGATGAAAGTAAAGATTTGGCAAGAATACCTCAGACGTCTGCGATTGATAATAAAGTCACAATTGAACAGCCGAAATAAGATAAGTGCTATCAATGCTTACTGTCTGCCTGTTATTAGATATGCAGCTGGAATTGTTAAATGGAATCTGAATGATTTGAGAGCCATGGACAGAAACTATTAATGATCAATAGAGGACTTCACCCTAAAAGTGATGTGGATCGTCTCCATCTCCCCAGAAAGAGAGGAGGAAGGGGGATCGAAGTCAGTTGAAGATGTGGTGCATGAAGAAAGGTGCTCTCTTTTTCACTGTCTTGCTAAGAGTAAGGAGTCTCTACTGAAAGTTGCTCATGATTCTGGTTTGATTGAGACATCTGAAACAAAGTGTGAATTTGTGAGGCGTAAACAGGCAGAGCGGTTGACTTGTTATTCACAGAAAGCTCTTTATGGCTATTTTGTTAGATCGCGGGATGAGAATGCTGATGAGTTGGCCAGCTCATATTGGCTTACCAAAGGTGACTTGACTTTTGAATCAGAAGGTTTCCTCATAGCTGCACAGGACCAAGCTCTTAATACCACAACAGTTCAGCAAGTTTACTCTGGCTCTGCCAATGCTCAGTGTCGTTTATGCAACACCCAGGCAGAAACTGTAGAGCAGTTGATCTCTGGCTGTAGCCAATTAGCTGGTATGCAGTACAAACTCAGACATGATAATGTTGCAAGATATATTCATTGGTGTTTATGTGGCAAGCACAGTTTTGAAAGAGTCAGCAATTGGTGGAAGCACTGCCCTGATAGTATTATAGAAAATGACAGCATTAAAATTTTATGGACTTCAATATATTTGTTGACCCTTTCATATCTGCAAGGAGGCCTGATATTGTTGTAATAAACAAGGAAGCTGCCACCATTAGCTTGATCGATGTAGCTGTACCTGCAGACAAACACATTTCTGCTAAAGAAGAAGAGAAACTCATGAAGTATCAAGATCTACGAATCGAATTGGAGAGATTATGGAAGAAGAAAACAACAATGATCCCAATAGTGATTGGCGCACTTGGATCTGTCACCACACGGTTTAAATACTTTTTGGAACTTTTAGATATAAGCTCACTAAATGTTTATCTCTTGCAAAAGACTGCGTTGTTAGGAATAGCTACCACTCTGCGGAAGGTTCTGCAGCTCTCAGGATGTGGGTAGCATCCCGAGCTGAGACATTTCAAACACCGGTTCATGTACATTGCATGTTCCTGTGATATATTCAATAATAATAATAATGATAATCCCCTGGTAATGGAAATCCAAATTGGAAATCCCCTGGTATGGATGGTGTGTATGGGTATTGCTTAAGGCATTTCACTTCAGTTCACTTGTGGCTGCATTATTACTTTAATCAACTTCTGTCTGAGCCAACGCAGATATTTCTATCTTTGCTAGCTGGAAGGACTGTTTTAATAATGAAGAATAAAGCCATGGGAAACGTCCCTAGTAACTACTGTCCAATTACTTGTCTGTCTAATGTGTGGAAATTATTGTTTAGTATTGTTCGCAGGATGATACAAAATCACCTACACAATCACAATTTAATTCCAACTGAGCAGAAAGGATTTTTGAGGCATAGCCGTGCTACTAAGGACCAACTTCTTATAGATAAGATGGTTTTGAAAAATTCAAAGAAGCCACATAAGAATCTGTCAATGGCCTGGATTGATTTCCATAAGGCATTTGATTCTGTGCCTCATGACTGGTTATTATCATGTTTAAAGTCATTAGGTTATACATCAAAATATCTGCTCGTTTATTGCAGTTTCTATGCAATATTGGTCTACTGTGTTGACTGTTGCAAATGTAAACTATGGTGCAATTGATATCAAGTGTGGAATTTTTCAAGGGGACAGTTTGTCTCCTCTGTTGTTTACCATTGCACTCATTCCTCTGTCTCGTCTACTACAAGAATCTGGTAAAGGATATCACGTCTCTCCTGGAGTGACAATCAATCATTTATTATATATGGATGACATTAAGTTGTATGGTCGGAATGATAGTGAGTTGCCGAGTCTTTGTTCTGTTGTTAATACATTCGCTGTTGATATCTGCATGTCGTTTGATTTAGATAAATGCAACTGTATAACTACACACAGAGGAAAATTGAAGGAGAATAATCATATTGAGCTACCCAGTGGTGAAGTTATTCAGCAGCTAGTTCCGGGTGGAGAGTATTGCTATTTAGGCATTTTAGAGTCCAGTTCTTTCAAGACACAGCAAATGAAGGATAAGTTACAGGCTTAATATAAGCGAAGAGTTCAGAAACTTTTACGAAGCCAATTAAATGCAAAAAATGTTATCCAAGCAATTAATTTATTTGCCATCCCAGTTTTGCATAACTCAGGTGGTTTGATTAAGTGGACTAAAGAAGATTTGAGAAGGCTAGATGTGCTTACTAGAAAGCAGTTGACACTTCACCGTTCATTTCACATCAAAGGAGGTGTGGACCGCCTGTATGTTTCAAGAAGGATGGGAGGAAGAGGTCTGTTGTCTGTAACATATTTCAAGTGAAGAAAGAAACTTATCAGCCTATGTTGCATCTTCACCTGAAAGACTGCTGCAGCTAGTACCTTCTTACATTCATCTGCGGTCTGGTGTTTCTGGTGCAGAATATAAATGGCAAGTCCAATCTGAACACTATGATGCTTTTGTAGATAAACAATTTTACATGGACAGTATTTTAGAGAGATTCATGGCCAAGTTGATAACAAATATCAGTGGGCTTGGCTGGCACATAGTGGTTTTACCCCAGAAACAGAGGGCTATGTAATGGCCTTGCAAGAAGGCAGTTTCCACAAATGTGATAAAGTGTAGTATTTATCACTTCCCAGTTTCTCCCAGTTGCCGGTTGTGTCACAGCTATGATGAATCTGTTGACCATCTTCTCAGTAGTTGCACGTTTCTCATTCATATTCAATACAAACAACGCCATGATACGGTTGCAGCATTTATTCACTGGCATCTCACAAGGAATGCTGGCTTTCAGGTGTGCAATAATTGGTGGGAACATAGTCCAGACAGGGTGTTGTGCTCACAGTCATGTAAGATATTGTGGGATCATATGATTATGACTGATCGTCATCTAGCACATAATCGTCCAGATATTACAATTGTGTTCCCAAATAATAAGAAGGCCTTTCTGGTGGACATAGCTATTCCAGGGGATTCCAGGTTGTCTTCTAAATTGTTAGAGAAACAGACTCGTTATACTGACTTAAAGATTGAGATTGAGAAACTATGGAAAGTCAAATGTGTGATAGTGCCAATTGTTGTAGGAGCATTGGGTTCTATCCCAGCTAATTTGACTAAGTGTCTGTATACCATTGGTTTACAAGCTACTTTAGTGAAGACAATACAAAAGACTGTTTTGTTGTCATCTGTTCATGTAATTAGACGTTATTTAAATGTAACTTTATAGTCACTGTATTTGGTTTTGTATAGGACTTTATTCCAGTTGTACACTGTGTGAAAATCAAATAATAATATTATTATTTTGTTAGATCACTGGTTGAGAATGCTGATGAGTTGGCCAGCTCATATTGGCTTACCAAAGGTGACTTGACTTTTGAATCAGAAGGTTTCCTCATAGCTGCACAGGACCAAGCTCTTAATACCACAACAGTTCAGCAAGTTTACTCTGGCTCTGCCAATGCTCAGTGTCGTTTATGTAACACCCAGGCAGAAACTGTAGAGCAGTTGATCTCTGGCTGTAGCCAATTAGCTGGTATGCAGTACAAACTCAGACATGATAATGTTGCAAGATATATTCATTGGTGTTTATGTGGCAAGCACAGTTTTGAAAGAGTCAGCAATTGGTGGAAGCACTGCCCTGATAGTGTTATAGAAAATGACAGCATTAATATTTTATGGACTTCATTATATTTGTTGATCATTTCATATCTGCAAGGAGGCCTGATATTGTTGTAATAAACAAGGAAGCTGCCACCATTAGGTTGATCGATGTAGCTGTACCTGCAGACAAATGCATTTCTGCTAAAGGGTCATTCCATACCAAATCAACAAAAAAAAATCTGGACCCCTTTCGATTTTCGTGAAATTTGGCACAAACATGGACCCTTTCAAGAAACTTTCTTACACCAAAATTTGGCTCATTTTATTGGTCTCCCTTTAAGTTATGACCACTCAAAGTTTCTGCTGAAAATTTTATGAAGCTTACACATCTTCAATAAAATGGCCATAACTTTGCTTGTGATTCACATAGAACCTTCTGGGTTAGATTTATGACATCCTTATTAAATTCTCTTTCAGGTGATATATAATATTTTATAATTGCTCAAAGGAAAAGGTCAAACCACAAAAATGTAGCTTTTACCTTTGATCTTCATTTTCAAAAATATATATTCTTTAATTAAATTTATTTTTGGTTTACATGTTGCTCTAATACCTATCATTCATCACTGTGAGTTTAAAGTTGGGATCAATAGTAGATCATGAGTTATAAGTGTTAATGTGTAGCCTTGTAAATACTGTTGTTTGTATGGTTCAAGTATGCAAAGATGCAATACCAATTGCAAGTAACGTTATATAATACTATGTCACAATCATTAATACATTGTTGGTTTGTAAGTAATGTTAATTTGTTTATGTCTTGTAAGAAAACCCAGTAAAAACTTATACTTAAATACATATATTCAAGTAATTTACCCCTTATCAAGCTTGTATATATTGTTTCTGATTATGACGCCAAGTCTATTATACAGTAGTGACATATTGAACTTGATGACATTTTCACTAGCTACAGTAACTGCTACTGCTACTGTTAGCATTTAATGCTGATTGTTGATATGCAAGTATGTATTTTGATAGCTATAGTGGAAACTGTCTAAGCCAGTCAGGGCCAATTTTTTTGGCTTTAATATTCAGGTGGCTATTTATATTGTTTGATGTGTATAAATGTCTTACTAGAACAATTTAAAGTTGGCCCTTAATAGAAAGGTGGACTTTCGTTACAGGTGGCCACTAAGACAAGTTCCACTGTAATTTGAAACACTTACAAATAAAACATGATGTTATGTAGCTGCATTCTTTGTTCTTAACACAGGCATGAATGATTTAATATTGTAATCTACTAGAGATTTTCTAAAAAAGTAGTAATGAATGACTGATGCAGTATTAACAGTCTTTTCAACTTATACCTTCAACAATTCAATTGTGTACTGATATCAATGCATCAGATTTCATTGCATATCAAAGTTACATGTGAATGATTGTAGAGACTGTCATGCAATATGCACCACTTTCAGTCTCAAGTTTTACTATAATTCTCTGGTTTAACTTTGAAGTTAATTTCCTTGACCCTTTCTTTAATTGATTGTTAATGTATTTCGCTTAAAGCTATAGATATGTATCAGTGTGCAATTGCTGTAGTGAACCTTTCTACAATGTAATTTCTATGGAACATTTCTATGATTCTAATTATAGAAGAGCTATATACATTGCTATTTTTATCATGATACAGTTGATGTATGGAGTTAAAGTCAGGTACCTTAGGGCCAAAATTTCTGGGCCTTAATGCGCAGGTAGCTGCTTAATACATTTGCATAAGTGTATAGCAACAATTTAAATTGGCTCTTATGGAGTAGTGGCCTTTCTATACAGGTGGTAACTTTCCACTCTATTCCATCAAATTTCTGAGGAGTAAGTGGTTTTAAAAGTGTACATTTTTCCAGCAAAGGCATTGTTTATAGGTACAAACATATAAAGTTGGCCAAAAGTGATATACAGTGTAACATACCTTAGCGGCTACCTTAAAGGCCACCTTTTTATAAGAGCCAACTTAAAATAGGATATTTCTACTCTAGTGCAACTATATGAAGCAGCTATCTAGGTATTAATACCAAGAAACTTTGGATATCACTAAGACATGGCATTTCAATTCCACTTTACATGTACATATGTACGAATAACTGTTGTTTGCATCCATTATACACACATATAAAATTGGAAACTATCATCATAATCTGTGGCTGAATATTATTATTATACAGTGAAAGAATGGATTGGAATATCATTAGTTGTACAGTAAATCCCTTATAAATATAGCTACCCCTATAATAAGACCACCTTGTTATAGTAGCCACCTCTATTTTATAGGACACTGAACTTACAGCAAAAACATAATCAGTGATTCCTTTATTAGGCAGCCTTATTATTACTCCAACTTTCTTAGCTTTAAAAGTGGCTCTGTTAGTATGGTTTCACTGTAGTGAGCCCTTGTCAATACTATTTTAATGCATAAATGATATTTAACATACCAATATAAGGCTACTTGCAATTGGTATTAGAAATTACACTGTAAAAATACTATACAAACAGCAGTGATTACAAGGCTACACATTAACACTTATAACTCATGATCTACTATTGGTCCCAACTTTAAACTCACAGTGATGAATGATAGGTATTAGAGCAACATGTAAACCAAAAATAAATTTAATTAAAGAATATATATGTTTGAAAATGAAGATCAAAGGAAAAAGCTACCTTTTTGTGGTTTGACCTTTTCCTTTGAGCAATTATAAAATATTATATATCACCTGAACGAGAATTAAATAAGGATTTCAAAACTCTAAACTAGAAATTTCTACATCAATCACAAGCAAAGTTATGGTCATTTTATTGAAGACGTGTAAGCAAAATAAAATTTTCAGCAGAAACTTTGAGTGGTCATAACTTAAAGGGAGACCAATGAAATGAGCTAAATTTTGGTGTGAGAAAGTTTCTTGATAGGGTCCATGTTTGTGCCAAATTTCATGAAAATCGAAAGGGGTCCGGATTTTTTTTTGTTGATTTGGTATGGAATGACCCTAAAGAAGAAGAGAAAATCATGAAGTATTAAGATCTACAAATCGAATTGGAGAAAACAACAATGATCCCCTAATTGGCGCATTTGGATCTGTCACCACGTGGCTTAAATACTTTTTGGAACTTTTAGATATAAGCTCACTAAATGTTTATCTCTTACAAAAGACTGTGTTGTTAGGAACAGCTACCACTCTGCGGAAGGTTCTGCAGCTCTCAGGATGCGGGTAGCTGAGACATTTCAAACACCTGTTCATGTACATTGCATGTTCCTGTGATATATTCAATAATAATAATATACGACTATAATGAGTATAAATAGCTTCACCTATCAGTTAGAAAGGCTGATGTTAAAAATGGAATTATGCCTACAGCTAAGTTTGTTGTAAAGAAAAATATTATAGTAACTTAAAATGACTACAGATGCATTATGTGACTGGATTTGTGAAAAGGGGTCTTTCATACACATGCAATTTACCAACTTTGACAACTCATAACTTCAGATTGAGATGGCTATTGACTTAAATTTTGGTCAGAGGTGAGTACCAACATAGCGGAGTGGATGGAGAAATTTTCAGGTTGATATGTTTCTTGAACACTGAGTTATGTGTGTGGAAGACCCCTTTTTTTGCAAATCTGGTCTCATATATAGGTAAAAAGCATGTAATGAACTTTATTGGAATATACTGTATGAGAATAAAAAAAAGTAATAGGTAAAATTTTTGGGGAGTGCTGGAAGGAATAATTGGTAAATATTTGAGCATATTAGGCTCAGGCCTAATTATTTCCTGATCAAGACTTTTAAAAGGAGAGGGTTTTCAAATAGCTACCTATTTGTATTGTTTCATAGCAATTAGTCACTCACCAGTAATGTTTAACTGTTTACTGAGGAAAAGCTGTCTAGTAAGACAAAAATGTAAGATTTGCAAAGGAATACTATTCTTGCTAGACATTAAAAGAATTGCAGCTACTTCCTGCAAGAACTTTTGTTGCAAGAAAGAGCTTTTTGTGGAATCTTGCAAGATCTTACAGGATGGGAAATCTTGCCATTACGACTTTATAAATGGAACATAAGCCTATAGAAGTAGATTCAATAGTAGCAAAACATGAAAAAGATAATTTGCTTTTCATGTATGAAGATGCTGGGATAGCAGTCTCAAGTGATTTTGTAGTAAGATAAGTTTTATGTTACAACAAGACCAGGGGCATAGCCAGACTTTTGCTGATGCTAGGGCCTAGCTGTAAACTGAAGACCAAAAAGTAAAGTGGATTGTTCATGGGGGAAGGTCTGGGTGCTTCCCCCTAGACCACGACTGAACAAAAATCATACATACACAAAATGTGCCCTTAGGCAGTAACATTAAAAGGTGCTGTTTGTGCATCTAGCTAGCTAAAACCTACACGCTGCTGTTTATGCAGCTTATAGAAACTATAAACCTATTGTAGCTAATACCAACTTTATCTTCACTTCCGGACCATGACAGTCAACTTCAAAATTTCTAGTACGTGGGAGCCTTCCACACTCCAAGTCGCCTAGTTGGCAATACTTCCTTCCGGGTATACATTATTCTCGGTCGGTCCTCCTGTTGATGGTCAGTAACTTTAGACTTAGCTTGTACTCCAATGTATCCAAGACATCATGTGCTCATAACATGTGACAAATAAACAAACCGTTCATCAGATAAATATACATCAACAATTCACAATTTGTGCTCACCTGACACATATATAACACGACCACTCAAGTTTATCGCAGCTGCTGCCTTTTAATATGTCTGCCTCAACCTCGGCCTCAACCACTCAACACTCTTTCGCCATTTCCACCATGCATCACATGCATGTGCTACTGATCATGTGATGCAACAGATCTCGATGATTTAATATCTACAAAATACTTTTGATGGCAAATAAAACTCAAAACTGGTTATTCAGGGGTGGATCCAGAGTTTGGCAAGAGGGGTGCAGTAGGTATACAGAGTAAGGGGTCTGCAGGATGAAGCTAAAGGATCAGAACTGAAATTTTGAAGTAGAGCAGTGTTATATACAATTATCTAAATCATATTACTTTCTATTAAATGATCTGCATTGATCAAGAATTGTACAGTCATGTCATTGAGTAACTATATAGTTCAGCAAGAATGGCATACAAAGGATCATGTTCATTTTATTTGCAAAATATTTCTAGCACACTAAATGTGCCCAGTGGATGGTACTGCAGATACAAGCTGTCATGCTCAGTAACTGTCGAGGGTTCTTAATAGTGGTATATATTTGTGGCCACCACTGCATATTGTAGAGCAAAATTTGAAGTAAGAAACTTAGAACAACTAGAACAACTGAATATTTCAATGAGCAAATTTTTTGACAATATGTTATGTTATGGAATACACTAAACATTGAGGGAAAATGTTGGAGATCTGAAAGTGTATTGTATATTTTTGTACTCTGGAGTGATTTTGTTCTTACTTAAAAAGGACAATACATTGGTTTTGTTAACATTTCTAAGTTTACAACAGAATAACTAGTGATGTAGAATAATAAAGAAGTAGGGGAAGTTTATAAAACACTTGTACTTCTACCTCTGTGAAAGAATAGCAAGGTACATCTGTATGAAAGTAACACTATGCAACAATTTGTGTCCTTGTATCACAACCACGTGGATGATCAGAGTGTTACCATTATCATATCTGAGTTCTATGGAAATGGGTGAAACTATATCTCACTTGGCTAACAATCAATGTACAACCCTGAATCTTGTAATTTCTAGTGTACTTACTGTAATAGTGCATATAATTACAGCTTTGAAAAGATTTCATTTAGCTAAAGTGAAATAGTGCATGGCTATGACATACTATACCTTTTAATAGTACTGTAACTAGCTGTATAACTAGGTAATAGTTTTTTACTTATAATTTACTTTATTTTAGTGCAAAATTTTATGATAAAAGTTTTCATGTTACAGTTTTTCATATGATTTACATGAATGACTGCACTATTAGAGTATCTCAATCTCTTGTATGTAAAAAAATCATATAATTTTTGTACAATGAAAAAAGTGAATACAGTATATTAGGATCTCCAATTTGATTCTAATCACATGCAAAAGAATGTTTACAGCTGGATTGAAGCTGTATTATCATAGATACTATAGACTCCATACCAGTATGGTGTCTATAGTATCTATGGTATTACATGTACCACCAAGGCAACAAACTTTATGAAGTAAAAAATTTATGTATTTTCATTCAAAATTATTTCCTGATCTTAGATCAACCACTAAAACATTTTTGCTCCATATCTACTATAAAACATACACAGTTTAAGTGTGTATGACTTATAACTGGATCTTCACCTGATCAGCAGGTTATTCCAGTAGATGTTCTATTGAAGTTTTGGTTACATACTGCATACTGCTGGACCTATAATAATGTATTAAAAAATATTTAACTTCAGACATTTCCTGATTATTATCAGAACATTGTGAAAGTTGAGTGGACATCAAACAATTTACCCGGACATTTAAACCTTTTGCTTTCTTACATGTGCTTCTGCCAATGTAGCTAAATGTTTGTTTCAAGCATTGAAGTCACCATTGTATTGCACTGTACTCAACTTCTCTCTAGTAGTGGCCAGGTTAAACTTAGCTTAGTGGTCCTAAAACTATAGTCAAAATTATATCTTGTTCATTCTAACCTAAAATGTAAAGTGACTATACAGGTGAATACCACAAGTAAAAGGCTAACATGGTATAAGTAGAGCGGCATAGTGTGATAGTACACTATGTGCAAAATTTTATGATAAAAGTTCTCATGTAAAAGTTTTTCATATGATTTACACGAATGACTGCACTATTAGAGTATCTCAATCTCTTGTATGTAAAAAAATTCATATAATTTTTGTACAATGAAAAAAGTGAATACAGTATATTAGGATCTCCAATTTGATTCTAATCACATGCAAAAGAATGTTTACAGCTGGATTGAAGCTGTATTATCATAGATACTATAGACTCCATACCGGTATGGTGTCTATAGTATCTATGGTATTACATGTACCACCAAGGCAACAAACTTTATGATGTAAAAGTTTTATGTATTTTCATTCAAAATTATTTCCTGATCTTAGATCAACCACTAAAACATTTTTGCTCCATATCTACTATAAAACATACACAGTTTAAGTGTGTATGACTTATAACTGGATCTTCACCTGATCAGCAGGTTATTCCAGTAGATGTTCTATTGAAGTTTTGGTTACATACTGCATACTGCTGGACCTATAATAATGTATTAAAAAATATTTAACTTCAGACATTTCCTGATTATTATCAGAACATTGTG
Organism: Dysidea avara; assembly: GCF_963678975.1. Taxonomy (NCBI): domain Eukaryota; kingdom Metazoa; phylum Porifera; class Demospongiae; order Dictyoceratida; family Dysideidae; genus Dysidea; species Dysidea avara. The sequence continues at coordinate 1,511,612 of NC_089275.1, forward strand.
AAAGTTGAGTGGACATCAAACAATTTACCCGGATATTTAAACCTTTTGCTTTCCTACATGTGCTTCTGCCAATGTAGCTAAATGTTTGTTTCAAGCATTGAAGTCACCATTGTATTGCACTGTACTCAACTTCTTTCTAGTAGTGGCTAGGTTAAACTTAGCTTAGTGGTCCTAAAACTATAGTCAAAACAATATCTTGCTATTCTAACCTAAAATGTAAAGTGACTGTACAAGTGAATACCACAAGTAAAAGGCTAACATGGTATAAGTAGAGCGGCATAGTGTGAACGTTACATCACACATGACACAATTATGAAACTTTTCACATAAGTTATACATCTGGTTACATATATAGTGCCATTGAAGATTTGACTTTTGGTGACCTTTGCAGCCACTTTGTATTGAAAATTTATCATTATTGTGCTTATCTCCCTTAGGCATTATTTTACACTGTTAAAACACAGTTTCAGATTAAAGGTCTTGCTAAAAGAAACAACCTTTGAAGTCAATAAGTAGTTACATTCCAAAGTTACAATAATTATATACTAGCCATGAAATTGTATAAAGTTTACTGCTCATTGGTAATTTACACCCCAAGAGCAGCAAATTTTATTAAAGTAACATAACTTTGCAGTGGAGCAAGCTATTCACTTCAAACAAAAAGTCATGTTGTTTCTTAAAACAGCCCCTTTAATGGTTTGACAGTGTAGAATAATGTCTCAGGGAGATAAAGACAATAAATTTCAGTGCAAAAACAGCTGTAAAGGTTATAAAAAGCAAAATCTGCAGTGGCACTATATCAAAAAATAAATGTCATCAGGAGTATTATTTATGTTGTTAAAGTTTCACAATTGTACCACAGAGTGCACAAAATTACCAATCTTTTTGCACTTAGCTGCTCTGCTAATAAGTAGTTTTACTGCAGTATTAGACAAGTAGACTGGTACAATGTTAGACATATATACCTTTGTGGTCACCACAAACCAGCAACACAATACTTAATTACATGCCATGGCCTCCCCTAATACCACACAATAAACTCTACTACACTTAAACACATTATTACAGTGTATATGTGACAAATTCAGACAATTATTGCAACACATCTAGACTGGTAATTGTTCATTTTCCAACTATTATTTCACATACTTTCGATCTTAATATAATTTGTTGAACCATTAATTTTGTGTTTAGTGTACAGATTAATTATAATGTACTGGGTAGTGTGATTTGTATAGTCACATCAGTGTATGTTATTTGTTCTCACCTACAGAATGGTGACACTCCTCTACACATTGCAGTATATGAGGGCAAAGATGATTCAGTAAAAATACTACATAAATATGGAGGAAACATGTATTGTGAGAACAAGGTCAGTTGAGTATTGTTGTTATAGAGGTAACATATGTGTATCATAGTTATGCTATAACCAAGAGTTCATAGTATGTGTTTGTACAGGACATACTGGCAGTTAGATACTATCTCCTGTACAAATATTATGAACTCTGGCTATACTACAAATTGTTGTTAAGCTATTAGTTAAGGTACATGCAATAAATAGTAATGAATCAATAGTCAGGGGGGAAAATCCCTACTTCAGCATTGAACAAATTGTAAGTGTAGGGATTTTCCCACATTACCATTGGGTAATACCATCATCTCTTGTTTCTATACCTTTTATTTTATGGATCTTGTTTGGTGTTTATTTTTAAACTAAATTTTTCATTAGAGTATGTTGTATTAGTGTGACTAGTATCTTGATCATGTGACTGATCTCACTGGTAGAAATATCCCACATGATATATCAATAAGAAATGTAGTCACTGGGTCTTCCAATTATGTCAGCAGAGGAGTAACAAGACATTGAGCATAATACCAGCATAATAGACACAAGGTTTGTGTATTGACTGCATGGTTTGCATGATAATAATCTAATAAAACAGACAAACCCATAAAATTAGGTTACAGCTAGAATATTTGTGAAGGGATGAGCATAATAAAGATTGAGATACTCTAATAGAACGGTCAATGCATCTTAAATATCCTGTAATAATTATCATGTGTGTAGTAGTTAGAGATCAAAATAATACAAAAATGTGCTCCAGAACTTTTTCAGAAAAGAATGAGCACCATCCTTGATGGTCTAGTAGGTGTCCTGTGCTTGATGGACGACATTCTCATCTTTGGGAAAGACCAGAAGGAACATGATGTTAGACTGACAACAGCCTTGGAAAGAATCCAAGCAGCTGGTGTGACACTCAACAAGGACAAGTGTGAGTTCAATAAAACCTCATTAACTTTCCTAGATCACACTATTGATGGAAAAGGAATCTCTCCTGATGCTCAGAAAACAGCAGCAATCAACAAGATGGCTTCACCCAAGTCTACCTCTGAGCTAAGACGTTTCATGGGGATGGTCAATCAACTGGGAAAATTTTCTCCCCCGAATTGCTGAGCTTTCAAAGCCAATGAGAGAACTACTCAGCAGCAAACGAGCCTGGAACTGGGGGCCAGCTCAAGAAGAATCATTTGTCAAGGTGAAAGCTGAACTAACAGCACACACAGTTTTGGCGTTGTATGACCCACAGGCAGATACAAAAATTTCTGCTGATGCCTCTTCTCATGGACTTGGTGCTGTACTGCTACAAAATCAAAAGAAAGAATGGCGACCAGTTGCCTATGCTTCTAGATCTATGTCAGAGACAGAAACTAGATATGCTCAGATTGAGAAAGAAGCTCTTGCTATCACATGGGCATGTGAGAAATTCTCTACCTACTTCCTTGGAAAACATATCAGTATCGAGACTGATCACAAACCTCTAGTTCCACTATTGGGAAACAAGCATCTTGACAACCTCCCACCAAGAGTGTTGAGATTCCGTTTGAGACTGATGCGATTCAGCTACTCAATTCAACATGTTCCAGGGAAACTTCTGTATACTGCTGACACACTCTCCAGAGCTCCACTGAGAGAAGAGTATGATACTCAAACCTTACAGAGACAATCTGAGGTAGAGTCATTCATTAACACCATTACTTTCCAATTGCCAGCTAGCCAACAGCGACTTCAAGTGTACCAGAAGACTCAAGCAGCAGATCCAGTTTGCTCCAGAGTTATCACTTACTGCAAGTCAGGATGGCCGAAAAGCTGCAATGATCCTGAAGTAAAGCCCTACTGGACTGTCAAAGGCAACCTTACCCTTCATGATGAGCTATTACTATATGGAAGAAGAATAGTGGTTCCAAAGCAGTTACAAAAAGAAACCGTTCAGAAGATACACACTGGTCATCAAGGAATTGTGCGATGTCGCCTTAACGCAGTTTCTTCAGTTTGGTGGCCAGGTATTTCAAAACAACTAGAACACTTTGTACAACAATGTCCTGAATGTGTTAAGTTGACTCCAACCCCAGGGAACTGCTGATGCCTACTCCTTTACCAAAACATCCTTGGGAAAAGTAGCAACCAATTTGTTTCAGCTGAATAACTCAACCTACCTTTTATTTGTGGACTACTTCTCAAGGTACCCTGAAGTGATAAAGCTCAATTCTACCACATCTAAAGCTGTGATCTCTAGTCTGAAAGCAATCTTTTCTCGCCATGGTGTTCCCTCAGTGCTAATAAGTGATAATGGGCCACAATTTGATTCCAGTGATATGAAAGAGTTTGCCAACACTTATGCTTTCCAACATATCACAAGCAGCCCTCGCTATCCACAGAGCTATGGTCTGGCAGAAAGAACAGTGAAGACAATGAAAGGTTTGCTAAAACATACTGCTGATCCATATATGGCATTGCTTAGCTACCGATCTACACCACTGCCATGGTGCAATTACAGTCCTGCAGAGCTGTTGATGGGAAGAAAAGTCAAGACTGACATACCCCAGACAGCCAATTAACTCCACAATGGCACTTCATACCTGACTTTCAACAAAAAGACAGGGACTTTAAAGACAAACAGAAAAGGAACTATGACCGCCAACATCGTGTGAGACCAGCTGACACATTACCTGACAATTCATCAGTGTGGGTGAGAACTTGTAACAATCAAACAACAGGAAGAGTTGTGTCCAATGCTGGCACTCCAAGATCTTATGTTGCATCTACCCCTTCTGGACAAGTGCGTAGAAACAGACAGCACCTTAACTGTAGACTGAACACAGCAAATGACAATGTCCAAGACATTCCTGATGATTCCATTACATCAACATCGCCTCATACTACAGAGCCTCCAAGAAACAGAATCATGGCTAGAACTCAAACAGGTACTGACATTAGACCTCCTAACAGATTGACGTATGACTAAGCTCAGGAGGGAGATGTGGCATAATGCACACACTGATTAGATAGAAACCTGCAACACACACTGTTTACTGTGTATGCATAATTGGGTTGTAATTTACACATGTATTAACACACTATTTTATGGTTATCTTGTAATAGGTAAACACAGTTGTTTTTGTAATATACCCACTAGCACTTTTGTAAACATGTATACTCGTATGTATTCTTGTTGTAGTATAAATAGAGTTGCGTTGTACCCTGCATTCATTGCCGTTGTTATATTGCTATAAAGACTTTTAACTAGAATATATTCTGTGACACTACAGTTAGTAGGATGTGTAACACCTGATTACTTTCATCGTCCCTCTTCTCTTAGGTCATGTCCTGCATGTAATTCTTCTATGAAAGACATATGCAGTAAACATAATACAGCTTGTGTATTACAGTATCTGACTATCTGTAGTTTATGTGCACCTCTTTTTTAACTGTTTGTGCAATTAACTCACTCCTTCACGCTGTAAATGCTGGTGTCATAGTGTCAATGTGCTGCTCTGTGAACAAATTAGAGATATAAGACAAAATTACAACTTAAGAAAAGAGTCATCAGCTTTCTTTCTTATCTTGAGTAAATTTGTTAGCATGTAATTGAATATAACAAGTCAAAAAACCTATAATATTTATGAAGTTGTTGTAAATTAAAAAATTGTGATAATATAACACTGATTGGTAATGGCTCACTGCATGGACTTTCCCTTACTGCAATTTTGTGTTGGTCATCTGACTTCACAGCTCACCAACGTCCTTCCTAAGAGTTAAAATTGCCTGTATCATCATTTGGCGTTCTTGAGACCCACATGCAGCTATATAAGTAGAGGATATTGTACACAGGACATGGCATACACAAGTAAAATTCATACCAATACCTACAGTAAATTATTATTTATTCTTGCCAATACTATTAGCACACAAAGCTAAGGGGTATATATGGCCACATGTTGTCTTGGGTTTGGGCTAGGCCAGTCACATGCATCACACCCAAGAGTAGGGACCCGCCGATTATGCTCATAATTTTACCTATTATGCTATGCTGCACTGCTCAAAAATTCACCTATTATACTTAAATTAATGCTCAATATTTACCTATTATGCTCGATTATGCTCAATGTTCATGCCTTAGTTCACATGCTTTGCTACTAGTTTAACACTATATAGAAAGAAAAAAATGAGTGGCTGGAACACAAATAATAAATTCTTGCTGCATGCCTGCATGTAAGAGACAAGATCGATATACTCTAATAGAACAGTCAGTTTGATGATTGTTCTATTAGAGTTACTGACTGCTCTATTAGAGTATATCGATCTTATTTTGCAATTGTCATTTTTCCAGCAAGAGTTTACACTATCGTACTAATATTTAACCTATTATGCTGTCATTATGCTCAATGCTTTTAGGTACCTATTATGCTCAAAATTATGCCAGCATAATCAGCGGGGCGGGTCCCTACCCAAGAGAGATGAGACAAAGATGCAACAGTTACACTTTTGTCTGTAACCGTAGTTATTATATTAATAACTAGCTGGGCACTTTATAATAACAGGTACAGAGATTTAAAATAAAGCACACTACAGGAATATCACAATAATTAATAATTGTATGTGACTCATCTGATACAGATGGGTCTCTCAATACATTGCATCAGCTCCCACAGATGCAAAGCATCCCACAGAATGCCCACGCAACAGACCAGACAAGTAGAACTGGTAAGTAAAGCGTGTCGACAGTTTTATGAGTACATGTAAAGAATGACCCCTTACAATCTCACACTCAAGCAATCCTGTGTGTACTACTGCATGTGTGCAAGCTTCTGTTGTTCTTTTTGAAGGGGTGAGCATTGCCAGACTGACTCAACAAAATTTAATTCTGCCATGGATTCACCTTCATTGACCCACTCGGACTTTTACACCTCTGTTCAGGACCACAGAAATCAGGCCAGCCTAGATTCTATGCTGAGACCATTGGATTGACTCTACTAGTCTGTTGTGGCCATGTCACTTTCTCTTCAGACAACAGAGGAAGTATGCTGCAATATATGGATTGGCAGTGAGCAACTAGTCTACAGCCAGAGCACTGTTTTGTCATTGGGTCAGCAAAAAAACAGATGTTTTACTATGTGATAGCAGTGTTGGGCCACTACTAAATATCTACCATCAAGAATCTGCTAACGTTTGCACCTTGAATCAAATTTACTAATAACATGATGCTGATATTTCGTACATCACAAAGAATCTCTCTGGCTAAAGTTTGTAAAGAGTGGCTAGGAATTCATATTGCCTAACCAAATTCATACAAACTGAAAATAATTACTAGATGAATAAAAAATTGGAAATTTTAAAATGGGAATAGGGATCACTGAAAAAAGCCACAAAACAAGAATGGATCGCTGGGGTGGTAATGTAAACCACAAATCCCTATTTTGACTCTCTGTCATAAATCTTTAGTTACATGCTCTGTTGTTTTGAAGTGAGTCAAATAGGGATTTGTGGTTTACATTACCACCGACAGAGAGTCAAAATAGGGATTTGTGGTTTACATTACCACCCCAGTGATCCCTTCTTGTTTTGTGGATTTTTTCAGCGATCCCTATTCCCATTTTAAAATTTCCAATTTTTTATTCATCTAGTTTGTGTACTTTTTGTTAATCTGGTAATGGATTATGAAGAAGACTGTGGTGAATAGTGTAATTTTGCATTCTGCATAGTAACACCGTCAACATTTCAGTACACACATGAAACTGATCAAATTGCAATGTGCATACAGACTGAGAGTCTTCTAATATGAGCTACAATTTACGTTACTGGTGCCTTTAATAGCTATCAAATTCAGTACAAGGATTGTTGTTATACACTTGACTGCATTATTCATCAGGGTGAACTCCCTTCAGACTGGAAGAGGGCATATGTAACACCAGTATACAAGAAAGGCCCGTGTACTAATCCATCGAACTATAGACCTATATCATTGACTAGTATTTGCTGTAAGTTGTTGGAACATATCATCTCCTCAGCAATATCTTCTCACACCATTGACTACAATATCATGTGTACAAATTAACATGGATTTATTTGATCGATAATGAAGACTGTTGTGAATACTATAATTTTGCATTCTGCATAGTAACACCGTCAACGTTTCAGTACAAACATGAAACTGATCAAATTGCAATGTGCATACAGACTGAGAATCTTCCAATATGAGCTACAATTTACATTACTGGTGCCTTTAATAGCTGTCAAATTCAGTGCAAGGATTGTTGTTATACACTTGACTGCATTATTAGAGTATTTACATGACTGCTCTATTAGAGTATTTAATCTGGATAACCCGCCCACGTACAATAATCACGGAGCGAAATAAACCACCTTACAACCAAGTCATCAGCCCAGATTAAGCTTCCTGGCCTATACTGAGTTTAATAAAGACGGATTCTATTAGCCACAAGTAGCGCACACCAAAAAACTTAACTCTGAGCGCGTCTTGTATGGCTTCTCGAGCGTAATGGCGTTTTGGCAAGAAGAAACGGCCCGATTTGGGCTGTTTCCATCCGAAAACGAAATCAAAAATAGGTCATGGACACGCAAAATGATCCATTTAGCAAGCTTTGCTACTTTTTATCCCAGGATTCTCCTTGTAAACTTCGCTATGCCTGTGAAAGAATAATAATGATAATAATATTATGAATCAAGACACACGGTAGTGTGTCGTGCGGCCCAAGAAGCCGGCGTGCCACCCGTGAGTATATTAACAGGAAGAAAGAAATTTTCACACCTATGTAGCTCTGTGATCCCTTACCCGATTGGAACCAAATTTGCTAGAGAGGTGCCGGCCAGTAAGGGGAGTCTACACACCAAATTTGAAGAAAATCGCTCCAGCCATTTCCGAGATACGAGCGAACAAAATTTCGTTTTAATTTCTTCGTTTTTTTCTTCTTCTAGTTCTACTTCTTCATTACGCACACTTCGCAAAATCCGCCATAAAACACGAATTCGTGCTCGGATCGGGCTGAAATTTGGCACACTTAAAGGGCTCATTAAGGCGGATCTGTGTACCAACTTTGGTAGGAATCCGATGAACATTCACGGAGTTATGACCGATTATTTGCGTAAAATAAGGTCGAAGGTCTGTCACGCCTACAGGGTAAACTCCTTTGAGGAATCAGTTGAAAATTGCTATGTAGATGGAGCAACCATCGTAGGAGTGCCTTTTTGTGGTTTGAAAGGAATCGGGATAAAGACCACGGAGATATGACACAAAACCCGACCTGTGTCAAAATTACGCGATCGATTTTTATGAATAAAAAACTATTAGTTTTCGTGTCTATCAGGCAAACCGCTTAGAGAAATGAGCTGAAAATCAGTATGTAGCTGGAATAATCATCATAGAAAGTCCTTGCAGTAGTACAGAAGAATTGGATTACAAACCACTGAGTTATGATTCGAAAGGCAACTACGTGTAGCAAATGCGAGATCGAGATACTCTAATAGAACAGTCACCCTAATAAAGCATTCAGCTACATTTATAATCTAATCAAAAACAGCCAAGCTGTAAAAAAAGGTATGGCCCCCAAAAAAGGCCATGGTGAAAAAAGATGTGAAATCCAAAGTGGCGGCCAAGAAATGGCTGTGATGGTAGGTTAATGGTTACATTTTAATAACAACAATTCAGGTGAATTTGGTGCCAAGATCAAGCGGCACAAAATTCACCTGAATTGTCGTTATTAAAATGTAACCATTAACCTACCATCACAGCCATTTCTTGGCCGCCACCTTGGATTTCACATCTTTTTTCACCATGGCCTTTTTGGGGGCCGCACCTTTTTTTACAGCTTGGCTGTTTTTGATTAGATATCACTTCTTTTTGTATTCGTATACTGCAAAGCCGGCCTATGGCTGGCTTTGGGGCTTTTTTTAACCCATGTGTTTTTTTCTTTACCACAGGAAGAAGAAAAGAACTTAAAGAAGATTTGTAATACTTCAATTATTTTTGATTTTATTAGTAATTATACAAATTATATACATATATTTATTACATGCCCATTATGCCCCACAGGATATTATTTTTGCAGCTGATCACTCTACTGGGTGACTTGAAATGTAGCTGAACTATATACAGGATGGTTTCTTTGTAGCTGAACTCTCTACAAGGTAACCTCTTCTAGCTGGTCTCTCTACGGGGTATTTTGTTTCTAGCTGAACTCTCTATAGGTGATTTGTTTGCAGCTAAACTCTCTACATGGTGGTGTCTTTGTAGCCGAACTCTCTACATGATGGTTTCTTTGTAGCTGAACTCTCTATAAGGTGACTTCGTCTAGCTGAACTCTCTACAGAGTGATTTTTTTGTAGCTGAACTCTCTGCAGGGTGATTTGTTTGCAGCTGAACTGTCTACATGATGGTTTCTTTGTAGCTGAACTTTCTACAAGGTGACTTCGTCCAGCTGATCTCTCTACAGGGTGATTTGTTTCTAGCTGAACTCTCTACAGGTGATTTGTTTGCAGCTAAACTCTCTACATGGTGGTTTCTTTGTAGCTGAACTCCCTACATGATGGTTTCTTTGTAGCTGAACTCTCTACAAGGTAACTTCTTCTCTACAGGGTGATTTGTTGTAGTTGAATTCTCTATTCGTACAAGGTGGTTTGTATGAGGCTGAACTCTCTACATGGCGGTTTCTTTGTAGCTGAACTTTCTACAGAGTGATTTGTTTGCAGCTGAACTCTCTACATGATGGTTTCTTTGTAACTGAACACTCTACAAGGTGACTTCTTCTAGCTGATCTTTCTACAGGGTGAATTGTTGCAGCTGAACTATCTACAAGGTAACTTCTTCTAGCTGATCTCTATACAGGGTGATTTGTTTGTAGTTGAATTCTGTACAGGTGGTTTCTTTGTAGCTGAACTCTGTACATGATGGTTTCTTTGTAGCTGAACTCTTTACAAGGTGACTTCTTATAGCTGAACTCTCTACGGGGTAATTTCTTTGTAGCTGAACTCTCTATATGATGGTTTCTTTGTAACTGAACTCTCTACAAGGTAACTTCTTCTAGCTGATCTTTCTACTGGGTGATTTGTTTGCAGCTGAACTCTCTACATGGTGGTTTCTTTGTTGCGGAACTCTCTACAAGGTGAATTCTTCTACCTGATCTCTCTACAGGGTAATTTGTTTGTAACTGAATTCTGTACAAGTGCGTTTTTGTGGGTGATCTCACTGCAGGTTGATTTGTTTGTAGCTGAACTCACAAAAGGGTGATTTTGCTTGTAGCTAAACTCCTTGCATTGTATCTAGTTTCTAGCTGATCTCTCTACACGGTGATTTGTTTGTAGCTGATCTCTCTACAAGTTGATTTGTGTGTAGCTGATCTCTCTGCAGGTTGATTAATTTGCAGCCGGTCTCTCTACAAGGTAATTTGTTTGTAGCTGAACTGTCTATAAAGTGATTTATTTGTAGCTGATCTCTCTTCAGGTTGATTTGTTTTAGCTGAACTCTCTACAGGGTGATTTACTTGTAGCTGAACTCCTTACATTGTGTGTAGTTTCTAGCTCATCTCTCTACAGGGTGATTTGTTTGTAGCTGATCTCTCTACAAGTTGATTTGTGTGTAGCTGATCTTTCTACAGGTTGATTTGTTTGTAGCCGATCTCTCTACAGGGTAATTTGTTTGTAGCTGAACTCTCTACAAGGTGCTTTTTTGTAGGTGATCTCACTGCAGGTTGATTTGTTTGTAGCCGAACTTACTAAAGGGTGATTTGCTTGTAGCTGAACTCCTTACATTGTGTCTAGTTTCTAGCTGATCTCTCTACAGGGTGATTTGTTTGTAGCTGAACTCTCTATTAGGTGATTTGTTTGCAGCTGAACTCTCTACATGGTGGTTTCTTTGTTGCTGAACTCTCTACAGGGTGTTTTGCTTGTAGCTGAACTCTCTACAGGGTGATTTGTTTCTAGCTTATCTCTCTACAGGTTGATTTGTGTGTAACTGATCTCTCTACATGCTGATTTGTTTGTAGCTGAATTCTCTGCAAAGTGTTTTGTTTGTAGCTGACCTCTCTTCAGGGTGATTTGTTTCTAGCTGATTGCTCTGCAGGTTGATTTGCTTGTAGATGAACTCTCTACAGGGTAACTTGCTTGTAGCTGAACTCCTTACTTTGTGTCTAGTTTGTAGCTGATCTCTCTACAAGGTGATTTGTTTGTAGCTGATCACTCTGCAGATTGATTTGTTTTAGCTGAACTCTGATTTGTTTTTAGCTTATCTCTGTACAGGTTGATTTGTGTGTAACTGATCTCTCTACAAGCTGATTTGTTTGTAGCTGATCACTCTGCAGGTTGATTTGTTTCTAGATGATCTCTCTACAGGTTGATTTGTTTGTTGCTGATTGCTCTAAAGGTTGATTTGTTTGTAGCTGAACTCTCTGCAGAATGTTTTGTTTGTAGTTGATCTCTCTACAAGGTGATTTTTTGTAGCTGACCTCTCTTCAGGGTGATTTCTTTCTAGCTGATATCTCTACAGGGTGAATTTTTGTAGCTGACCTCTCTTCAGGGTGATTTGTTTCTAGCTGATCGCTCTACAGGTTGGTTTGTTTGTAGCTGAACTCTCTACACGGTGATTTGCTTGTAGCTGAACTCCTTACATTGTGTCTAGTTTCTAGCTGATCTCTCTACAGGGTGATTTGTTTGTAGCTGATCTCTCTACAAGTTGAATTGTGTGTAGCTGATCTCTCTGCAGGTTGATTTGTTTGTAGCCGATCTCTCTACAAGGTAATTTGTTTGTAGCTGAACTGTCTAAAAGGTGATTTGTAGCTGATCTCTCTGCAGGTAGATTTGTTTTAGCTGAACTCTCTACAGGGTGATTTATTTGTAGCTGAACTCCTTACATTGTGTGTAGTTTCTAGCTGATCTCTCTACAGGGTGATTTGTTTGTAGCTGATCTCTCTACAAGTTGATTTGTGTGTAGCTGATCTCTCTGCAGGTTGATTTGTTTGTAGCCGATCTCTCTATAGGGTAATTTGTTTGTAGCTGAACTCTCTATAAGGTGATTTGTTTGTAATTGATCTCTCTGCAGGTTGATTTGTTTTAGCTGAACTCTCTACAGGCTGATTTGTTTGTAGCCGATCTCTCTACAGGGTAATTTGTTTGTAGCTGAACTTTCTACAAGTTGATTTGTGTGTAGCTGATCTCTCTGCAGGTTGATTTGTTTGTAACCGATCTCTCTACAGGGCAATTTGTTTGTAGCTGATCTCTCTACAGGGTGATTTGTTTGTAGCTGATCTCTCTACAAGTTGAATTGTGTGTAGCTGATCTCTCTGCAGGTTGATTTGTTTGTAACCGATCTCTCTACAGGGCAATTTGTTTGTAGCTGATCTCTCTACAGGGTGATCTTTTTGTAGCTGACCTTTCTTCAGGGTGATTTGTTTCCAGCTGATTGCTCTACAGGTTGATTTGTTTGTAGATGAACTCTCTACAGGGTAATTTGCTTGTAACTGAACTCCTTACTTTGTGTCTAGTTTGTAGCTGATCTCTCTACAGAGTGATTTGTTTGTAGCTGATCTCTATACAAGTTGATATGTGTGTAGCTGTTCTCTCTGCAGGGTGATTTGTTTTTAGCCGATCTCTCTACAAGGTAATTTGTTTGTAGCTGAACTATCTATAAGGTGATTTGTACGCAGCTGATCTCTCTGCAGATTGATTTGTTTTAGCTGAACTCTCTACAGGGTGATTTGTTTCTAGCTTATCTCTCTACAGGTTGATTTGTTTGTTGCTGATCGCTCTAAAGGTTGATTTGTTTGTAGCTAGCTGAACTCTCTGCAAAGTGTTTTGTTTGTAGTTGATTTCTCTACAAGGTGATTTTTTGTAGCTGACCTCTCTTCAGGGTGATTTGTTTCTAGCTGATATCTCTAAAGGTTGATTTGTTTGTAGCTGAACTCTCTGCAAAGTGTTTTGTTTGTAGTTGATTTCTCTACAAGGTGTTTTTTTGTAGCTGACCTCTCTTCAGGGTAATTTGTTTCTAGCTGATCGCTCTACAGGTTGGTTTGTTTGTAGCTGAACTCCTTACATTGTGTCTAGTTTCTAGCTGATCTCCCTACAGGGTAATTTGTTTGTAGCTGATCTCTCTACAAGTTGAATTGTGTGTAACTGATCTCTCTGCAGGTTGATTTGTTTGTAGCCGATCTCTCTACAAGGTAATTTGTTTGTAGCTGATCTCTCTGCTGGTTGATTTGTTTTAGCTGAACTCTCTACAGGGTGATTTGTTTGTAGCTGAACTCCTTACATTGTGTGTAGTTTCTAGCTGATCTCCCTACAGGGTAATTTGTTTGTAGCTGATCTCTCTACAAGTTGATTTGTGTGTAGCTGATCTCTCTGCAGGTTGATTTGTTTGTAGCCGATCTCTCTACAGGTAATCTGTTTGTAGCTGAACTCTCTATAAGGTGCAAAGTGTTTTGTTTGTAGCCGATCACTCTAAAGGGTAATTTGTTTGTAGCTGAACTCTCTCCACAGTGACTTGTGTGTAGCTGAATTCTGTGTAACTGAATTCTCTAGAGAGTGACTTAATTGTAGCTGAATTCTCTACACAGTGCATGACTTGTTTATAGCTGAACTTTCTTCAGTGTGACTTGTAATGTTCTGAATCTATATTTGCTTAACTCTCCACATGGTGACTGTCTTCTTGCTGAACTGTCTATAGGATTAACTGTTTGCAGCTGAACTCCCTACAGAATAACTTGTGATGTAATAAAATTCTATAATGGAATAAATAAATTAGCCGAATGCTCTATTAGGGTGACTGTTCTATTAGAATATCTCGATCTCGCATTTGCTACACGGAGTTGGCTTTTGAATCATAACTCAGTGGTTTGTAATCCGATTCTTCTGTACTACTGCAAGGACTTTCAATGAAGATTATTCCAGCTATGCACCGATTTTCAGCTCATTGCTCTAAACGGTTTGCCTAGTAGGCGTGAAAACTAATACTTTTTTATTCATAAAAATCGATCGCGTAATTGTGACACATGTTGGGTTTTGTGTCATATCTCCGTGGTCTTTATCTCAAACCACCAAAAGGCACTCCTACGATGGTTACTCCATCTACATAGCAATTTCCAACTCATTCCATGAAGCGGTTTACCCTGTAGGCGTGGCAACAAATCGATCTTGTTTTACGCGAATAATCGGTCATACCTCCTGAACCATTCATCGGATTTGTACCAAATTTGATGCTAGGATCCGCCTTTGGACTCCCTTTCTGTGTGCCAAATTTCAAGGCGATCGGAGTACGCGTTTGCTTGTTATAGCAATTTTTGCAAGTGTGCGAAAAGACGAAGAAGAAAAAAAAAACAAAGAAAAAAAGCGAAACTTTGGCAGCTCGTATCTCGGAAATGGCTGGAGCGATTTCCTTCAAATTTGGAATGTATACTCCCTTGGCTGGCGGGCAACTGTGTAGCAAATTTGGTTCCAATCAGATAAGTGATCACCGAGATACAAATGTGTGAAAACGACGTTTTCGTTCTTCCTGTCAATATACTCACGGGTGTGGCGCGCCGGCTTCTTGGGCCGCACGACACACTACCGTGTGTCTTGATTTACTCAATTATATTACATTGCAAATTATTCTGTAGTGAATTCAGTTACAAACAAGTCACCCTGTAGTCAGATCAGCCAGAAGAAGGTACCTAATAGAGAGTTCAGCTACAAAGAAACCATCATGTAGAGAGTTCAGCTCAAACAAATTGCCCTGTAGAGAGATCAGCTAGAAGAAGTTACCTTGTAGAGAGTTCACTTTACAAAGAAACAATCATGCAAAGTGTTTAGCTACAAACAAATCACCCAGTAGAAAGTTCCGCTATGAACAGATCATACTGTAGAGAGTTCAGTTAGAAACAAGTCATGTTGTAGAGAGATCAAGTAACCTTGTAGAGAGTTCAGCTACAAAGAAACCACCATGTAAGAGAGTTCAGCTGCAAACAAATCACCTGTAGAGAGTTCAGCAGGAACAAGTCACCCTGTACAGAGATCAGCTAGAAACAAGTCACCCTGTAGAGAATTCAGCTACAAACAAATCACCCTGTAGAAAGATCAGGTAGAAGAAGTTACCTTGTAGAGAGTTCAGCTGCAAACAAATCCCCTGTAGAGAGTTCAGCTAGAAACAAGTCACCCTGTAGAGAGATCAGCTAGAAATAAGTCACCCTATAGAGAGTTCAGCTAGAAGAAGTCACATTGTAGAGAGTTCAGCTACAAAGAAACTACCATGTAGAGAGTTCAGCTGCAAACAAATCACACTGTAGAGAGTTCAGTTACAAAGAAACCACAATGTAGAGAGTTCAGCTGCAAAAAAATCAATCACTCTGTAGAGAGTTCAGCTAGAAAAAGTCACCTTGTAGAGAGTTTGGCTGCAAATAAATCACCCTGTAGAGAATTCAGCTACAAACAAATCACCCTGTAGAAAGATCAGCTAGAAGAAGTTACCTTGTAGAGAGTTCAGCTACAAAGAAACCACCATGTAGAGAGTTCAGCTGCAAACAAATCACCTGTAGAGAGTTCAGCTAGAAACAAGTCACCCTGTAGAGAGATCAGCTAGAAACAAGTCACCCTGTAGAGAGTTCAGCTAGAAGAAGTCACATTGTAGAGAGTTCAGCTACAAAGAAACTACCATGTAGAGAGTTCAGCTGCAAACAAACACCCTGTAGAGAACTCAGCTACAAACAAATCGCCCTGTAGATAGATCAGCTAGAAGAAGTTACCTTGTAGGGAGTTCAGCTACAAATAAATCACCCTGTAGAGAGTTCAGCTACAATGAAATCATCATGTAAAGAGTTCAGCTGCAAACAAATCACCTGTAGAGAGTTCAGCTAGAAACAAGTCACCCTGTCATGAAGACAGAGCGAGGTTTTAGCTGCCACTCGTACTGTGATATTGTCGAGACCATTCATGTTAAAGAGCACACAGTATTTATACAATAATTGATAATTAATAATCGTTGAAATAATAATTGAAGTCCAGCTTCGTTAAATAATAAACAATAATATAAATCTCAGTCTATCTTCTCAACACTCCCGAGGGAAGCAAAATATAACTGTGGTGGAAATGTTATCATTTAAATGTTTTTGAATTGCTAGTCGAGCTTGAGTGGCTGCCTTTCTTTGCTGTTTGATAGGTTCAATTTGGCTTGGAACAATACTGTTTCTAACAGCATCAATCTTGTCTACATCAGTTACAGAATTATCAAGATCCTTTGGTTTATCGTTTTTGTTTACATCTGATTCAGTAATAGAGTTATCAGGGTTTTCTGGTACTTCTAGTGGATACAAGTGGTTCACTGGTCTTGTCATAATAATGTTTCCTGGTAATTGTATTTCGGCTGATCAAATTTTGGAGTCTCTACTAACTATTAGTCTTAATATTTTGCCAATTCTCCAATTGCTTCTTGGCAAATTATCATCCTTTACGATTACGATACTGCCCTCAGTGGGTTCCTTCTCACTATGTGACCTAGGTTGTCTATGTACAAGTGGATTTCTTTCCCTTAAACTCAAGAGATATTCATCTCTCCAGGATTTCCAGAATATGTCTAGATGTTTTTGTCCTTTCTTCCAGTGTTCAATCAATTTAGTTGCTGAATTCTTAACAACTTGGAATTCAGGATCACTATGATCGTTGCCATCACCAAAGGGACTGATACCCAGTTTTCTGTTGGATGCTAAAAAATGTGAAGGCGTTAGTACAAATCCTGACTTTAAATCTCCATAAACATACGTTAAAGGTCTAGAATTAAGTACTGCTTCTATCTCAGCTATCAGGGTTATCAACTGTTCCAAAGTGAAATGTTTCCTTCCAGTAGCCTTCCTTAATGATCGTTTAACCATACCGACAAGTCTTTCATAAAAACCCCCTTGCCATGGGGCAAGAGCAGTTGTGAAGTTCCATTTAATTCCCTCCATAGAAATATAATTAAGTACATCCTTATTTTTGAACACTTGCCTCCACTGTTTATCCAAAACTGTATTTGTTAATCGAAACTGTGGGGCATTATCGGAGATAATTAGGTCTGGTCTACCCCGACGTGATACAAATCATCTGATACAATTTAGAAACTGAGTTGCAGTCAGGTCTAGAACCCACTCCATATGGATAGCTCTAATCGACAGACAAGTGAACAAGCATATCCAGACCTTCTTAAGTTCAGTTCCTTGTTTCACATATAATGGTCCCAAGTAGTCAAGCCCAATAAACTGAAATGGGTCACTCCTTGAAACTCTCTCCCTGGGCCAGGGTGGCATGTTGGGTAACTGGAATGAAGGTCCTTCATGTCTATTACAAATCAAACATTTAGAGATTACATGCCTTACTTGTGTCCTGCCTTGGGGAATCCAAAACTCCTCTCGTATTTGAGATAAAGTATGTGAAACTCCAGCATGAATCAATCTCTGGTGTACTTCGCTGATTAAAAGAGCAGTAAAACGTTCATACCTTGGAAGTAGCTTGGGATTCTTAGTATCCTCATTCAAATCAGCATTACCCAACCTTCCATAACATCTAAGCAGCCCAATATCATCAATTTTAACACCAACTTGTTGTTGAATACAATTCTTTCGATGTTTCTCAATATCGTTGAGCACCTCGTGATATTTTCTATGTTGTATCACATAAAGCCAAAGTAGTGTAGCATTTCTAATTTCATCTGAATAAATGGAACCTTCCCTCATATTATTAAACACTTTCTCCAAAATCTTGTGTTTCCTCAGAACTCTTTCTTTCAATTCCTTAGAACATTTGTTTAACACCATAATGTAAATGAACTTGATACAGTAAACAGTTATGCGAAGTAACTTTTGTAAAGAGGAATATTTGAATTCATCTATTGTTAGTGGAGATGGATAATCATTGTGGACTTGAAAACCATCGTTAACAACATTCAAGTTAGTAACTTCGTATATGACTTGTGAACCTTTCTTACCAATTTCCAACAAGTTATCCAGCTTATCTGGTGTAATGTCTGGCATGTTCCAACTAGGCCATGTTGTTTCTTCAGACTTCAACCATTCCGGTCCATGCCACCATAATTTACAATCGATAATTTCTTGAACAGTGAGCCCCCGTGTTGCATAGTCTGCAGGGTTTTGTTTTGATGGAATATAACAAAATGTAATATCCTTTTCCATTCGTATCTCCTTAATTCGATTTTCAACAAACAAAGGTAACAATTTTGAACTCTTCATCCAATGTAAAATGCATTCAGAGTCAGTCCAGAGATATCTCTTATATATTGGTAGTTTAAGCTCCTGAACAATAAAATTTGCAGCACGTACTCCAATTAAGACACCTAATAATTCAAGCCGTGGCAATGTGATCTCACCAGAATTGTTGGCATTCTTCTTCTTTCCAGTGCTGCTTGGTGCCAAACGCATCTTAGAAAAAACTAGGTTTACAAAAGTCCCACAACCTGTAATGACTCGTAAGTAAACTGTAGTAGCATATGACTTAATTGAGGCATCACAGAATACAAGTACCTCAAAGACCACGTCATGTTCACATGTTGCAATGAAACGTGGGATTTTTATCAATGATAGATGTTGAAGTGTTCTTGTTAATTTTCGGAATTCCTGACAAAGTGATTGTGGCAAATGTTCATCCCATGATAATTTATGTTTCCATAGACTCTGCAAGAACACTCTTCCATGAAATGAAACTGGTGTGATCAGACCCAATGGGTCATATATCTTGGCAACAAAACTTAGTACTTCTCTTTTAGTAATGGTCACGTTTGATGAAGGGATATTAACATCAGCAATCTGGATATAATCCTCAATTCGATTCCACAACATTCCAAACAATCCAACGACACATCCCATTACCTTCTGATCATCAGGTAAGCAATCAAGAAATTCCTGAGAATTTGAAACCCATTCACGTAAATTCATTGATGCCTTTCTGAAGATATTTCTAGATTCAACAAATATTTGGTAGGCTTCATTAACTGATTCAGATTCCATAGTAACATTATCCACATACAAATTCTCAAGAATTTTCTTTGCCACTAAACTGTTCTCATTTTTCAGGTGAAATTTCAAAGTTCCCTCCAGCAGAAATGGGCTACATACTATTCCGAATGGGACACGACAAAATCGATAAATGTCTATATTACCTTCTAGTTTATCTGGATGTTCAGGATCACGAAACCATAGAAAACGCGTCACATCCCTTTCTTCCTGCTGGATCCCAATTTGCAGAAAGGCCTTTTCTACATCGGCCAAAATAACAATTGGGTATGTTCGTTGTCTTAATAACACTCCACACATATCAGGTAGGGTTATAGGTCCTCGATATAAACAATCATTTAAACAATTAGCACTCTTACTTGCCTTAGCTGAGGCGTCATAAACAATTCGGACCTTAGTGGTGTTTTTAGAAGGTGTCAGTACTGGATGGTGTGGTAAATAATGCGTCTTGTGATCAATTTCTTTTTCTATAACCTTTTCAATAATTCCTTGCTTTAGTTGACTCTGTAAAATATCATCATACTGTTGTAAAAGAGTTCTATCAGCTTGAAATCGTCGTGACAATGATTTCATTCTCCCGTAAGCCACATCAGAATTATCAGGTAAGTGAGGTTCAGGTCTCTTCCATGGCCATTTAATCTGATATCGTTCTCCATCATGATAAATTCCCTGATTGAACTGTTCTAGGGCCTTGTCATCACCATCCATCTGTACAGGGTCACTAATACTGATTATGTCTAAACTCCACATATCAGTCAAGTTAGGATTCCTTACCACAACACTATCTGCAGCTGAAAACAAATTCAGTTCGGAAACAATTTGGTTCATCTGTGTCATAACAAAACAAGCGGCTAACTGCTGATTAACATTAACATTACTGTTAGGGTCCACAAACTTCCCTGTAAGTAAATATCCCAACCTAGATGACAACAATAATAAACCTGACGGCAGCACAATCCTCCCATTATCAACAATGCTCCAAAAGTAATCAGATCCAACTAAGATATCAATGGGAGCTGTATCTGATGGGTCCGGAATAATATCAGCCAGTTTCTCAGGTGAAATTGATTGAAGAAACTTTAAATCTGATGGTTGAAGTGGTCCTCTTTCAATGGGACTAGTGATCTGAGTCAAAACATTAGCATTGAGGTCCATATTTGAATTCTCTTTTGTAATGATGGTAAAATGGACAACATATGTATCAATGGTCTGAGGACACTGTGAACTAAACTTAGAAATAGATAAGGTTTCTTTTCTTTGAGAAGGCAAACTCAATTTTTTAGCAAGTCTTTCTGTCATGAAAGTTCTCTGGCTAGCACTATCTAACAGTAGGCGAGCTGATATAATAGATCCATTGGAGCAAAAAATTGGAACTAGTGCTGTTTGGAGAATTACTCTTTCCCCATGCGTTAATAACATATGATCTGTACTTACTGCAGGTGTAACAGTGTTTGTGCTAGAAGTGGTTTCAGTGCTAACAACCAACTGGTTATCAGTAGATGACTGGTTAACAGCTGTTGTATCCGATGAGGAAGCAAGTCCTGGTGTTTCTGACGAAGAAGTAATTCTTGGACGTATCCTGGAAGAACCAGCAGGTAGTTGATTAACAGCCGTTGTGTCAGGTGATGAAGCAAACTTCTTGGGACATATACACCGGTTGTGGTGACCACTTGCTCCACAGTAGCAGCAAGATCTCGAGTGACCGTTAACACATTCCCTAAAAAGATGACCAATCTTGAGACATATAAAACAATGACCTTGAGAAGTAAGTAGACGTTTACGATCTGCAACAGTTTTAACCTTATCACAATTGTCGTTAAAGTGACTACCTTTGCAGAAAATACATGGGTATGATGGCTTACGTGATTGACTCTGTTGTTTTTCAAAGTTCCTTTTACTGTCAACTAGAAAACTCTCAACTGAATGATAACCTTGTTTTTCAGTAAGTGGCTTGTAAGAGCTTTCACTTCTTCTCTGACTTCTAATTTGACTCCCCCTAGAATTAGAGTCATGCCTTTGTGCATTTTCATGAATTGAAACGTATCGGTTAAGTGACTCTCTTAATAACTTTACTGTCCATGTTTGTTCAATGTCCTTTGACTCTTCTAACCTTATGATTACCTCAACTGGAAATTTTGATAGTATCTGTTGTATAAGCATACGTTGCTCATTAACCCTCTCTCCCTGAGATTCCAACTGTCGCAACATCTTCTCCATGGTTTCGTAATTATGTTTAATATCGCTAAATCGATTTGTAGCCATTGAGAGATGCTGTAATTTGGAATACAAGGCCTCTATTATGTTCTCTTTCTTACCAAACTTATCTTGTAATATCTTCACGGCTGATGAATAGTTATCGTTAGTGACAGAAATTCCACTTATCGCAGTAGCAGCTGCACTGCGAATTGAACCTTTTAGGTAGTTGAACTTGGTGACATCTGGTATATCCTGTTCATGCACAGCTGTGCTGTACACATCCCAAAACTCTTGCCATTTGAGAATATCACCATCAAAGGTCGGAAGACTTAATTTGGGTAGCTTCATTTTCACATTGTTGTCTGTTTGTGATTCTGTAAGGTTTCTAGACGTTGTCAACAAGGGTGAGGTCGCAGGTAATGTCAAAGGTCGCATAGCTGCCCTTTCAGCTTTCCTCAACACCCTTGCTAGGCGCGCTTCCAGATGCGCTGTAGTCTCTTTGGAGTCTAATAATATTTCGATTAGACCTCCATCTCCATCCGTAGCCCACAGATACTCCTTTTCTTCTGTTTCCTTTTCGTCGCCAGCCTCCATTACGTTTACCAAGGTCGTCCATTCCTGGTTGCATCGTTCAAGGAGCGCTATATTCGTTGAAAATCGGTGAATAAGATCGTCCACCTCAGTCTCCTCCTGGTCCAAGTCAGTCTCATCCACTGGACGTTCCAGTATCGTCTTTGCTTTCTTAATGTAACTCTGCAGTCGCGCTTTTGTTGGTCCAAGCAATCTTCTTATGGGTCCCGACATTGCAAAACCTCGCGGATAAAGCCAAGCCAAACTCTAGATCCTGGTCACAGCACCATTTGTCATGAAGACAGAGCGAGGTTTTAGCTGCCACTCGTACTGTGATATTGTCGAGACCATTCATATTAAAGAGCACACAGTATTTATACAATAATTGATAATTAATAATCGTTGAAATAATAATTGAAGTCCAGCTTCGTTAAATAATAAACAATAATATAAATCTCAGTCTATCTTCTCAACACACCCTGTAGAGAGATCAGCTAGAAACAAGTCACCCTGTAGAGAGTTCAGCTAGAAGAAGTCACATTGTAGAGAGTTCAGCTACAATGAAACTCTCATGTAGTGAGTTCAGCTGCAAACAAATCACCGTGTAGAGAACTCAGCTATGTACAAACAAATATGTCCTGTAAAATATCAGCTAGAAGAAGTTACCTTGTAGAGAGTTCAGCTACAAAGAAACCACCATGTAGAGAGTTCAGCTGCAAACAAATCACCTGTAGAGAGTTCAGCTAGAAACAAGTCACCCTGTAGAGAGATCAGCTAGAAACAAGTCACCCTGTAGAGAGTTCAGCTAGAAGAAGTCACATTGTAGAGAGTTCAGCTACAAAGAAACCACCATGTAGAGAGTTCAGCTGCAAACAAATCACCCAGTAGAAAGTTCAGCTATGAACAGATCACCCTGTTGAGAGTTCAGTTAGAAACAAGTCATCCTGTAGAGAGATCACCTAGAAGTATCACCTAGTAGAGAGTTCAGCTACAAACAAGTCATCCTGTAGAGAGATCAATGCAGCTAGACGAAGTTACCTTGTAGAGAGTTCAGCTACAAAGAAACCACCATGTAGAGAGTTCAGCTGCAAACAAATCACCCAGTAGAAAGTTCAGCTATGGACAGATCACCCTGTTGAGAGTTCAGTTAGAAACAAGTCATCCTGTAGAGAGATCACCTAGAAGTATCACCTTGTAGAGAGTTCAGCTACAAACAAATCACCTGTAGGGATTTCAGCTACAAACAAATCACCCTTTGTGGCAGCATGTTACCCAAAGACTTTCTTTTCTTGCTGAGTGTAGCTAGCCGCATTTTTCATCCATTGTTCATTCTCTTTTCCCGACCCATTGACTAATAGAATAAAAGGGACAAGCAAACAAGGGCGCCTGAGTTACCCAAGAGTGGGCAAAACCAGTTCTTCTTTCCCGTTCGGCCGCTGGTAGCTCAACTACAAGGACGGCGGTTAACAGCTGTTATATTTGTACATACAAACTAGTACTCACTTAAACATCAGTCACTTCTACCATCTGTGCTTCGGCTGCACCATACTGCTACTCGAGCGTCAGTCAATCAGTAGCTGCGGCTGGTTCTTTGTCACAATAGCGATTCAACCCCGACAACGTTTCACACGATGCAGTCAAGTTGACCACAATTATGTGAACAGAAGAAGGCATTCACGTATATGTAACATCGTTCATTGGCAAGCTATACACCTGTATACTGCCTGCCATCTTGCTCCATCTCTGTATTTGCCTGTATATTCTCCGTATACATCTGAAAATGATGGTTTTGTATTTATCCGTATATGCTTCCAGTTGCGCTGTGGAGATTCACATGATTGTCCTAGATATTACATCATTATGTCATCACTATGCATCGTGCTCTACCAACCATAGGAGTTGGCTTCACCTCAAAAATCAAAATCAACACTCATGACATAGCCTTAAATGACTAACCAGTTTCAACTGTTTTAAATTATAGTGAACTTGGACAACTATAATTATGTAGACTTTCAGGCACCTGGTCATCCCCAAAATTCTTGATTCCCCCTAAAGGAGAAATCCTAGAATAAATACTGTTTTATTGTACAGTATTCTTCCAAAAGTTTCTGGTGTGGGTGTACATGTACTTTGCAGCAGTTACACCTTTCTGACTCTCAGGCTTTAAGCCTCCTCACAGGTCCCCAGTGGGATAACATTCACAGAGTAATCAAAATTGTTTACTAACATGTTACAGTATATGAGGCTTAATATGGTCATTCATTACAAGTACAATATTCCGCAATGTTTACTGAAACTCCATATTGGGAAGGTATGTATATACCATTCATCACAGAGACTGTAAGCAAACTTGACAGTTGACAAGGGCATGTTTGGAACATGGAGTAGCTGACAATGAAACTCTTTGTACACTGATTAGTGTATCTTTCAGCCAGACTAGCGATGTAGAGTGACTAATATTAGTTTACAAGTCTAACATGACATTTGTGTCAAGTTTGTCACTCTGCTAATACTCTGTACACTTAATAGATAAATGGCAGGACTCCATCATGCTGGTAAACATTGATGATTGATATTAAAACATGCACAGATCAATTTAACAACACAACAAATGTTACATATTACTTCACATTACTAGCTGCTGAAAGATGCAGCACACAACTGAATTAACATGATCCAAGCTACAATGGGAAATCCATTTTACATTATTTTCTGAAAAAGTCTAACATAATTGACAATTATTGCAATTTCACAAGCAAATATTGCATGGTACTAACACATTTTGCACCCATTTATTTGCCAATTGTCATTTATTAGTCATATTTGCAAATAGCTGAAGTTTCAAAATGTTTAGAAAATAAGACTACGTACAGTACAAATTTACATACAAGCGTATTTTACATAAATGCATATACAGTAGTTCACTCCTAAATACAACTACCTAAATGGCAACAAATATTATTTACACATATATATTCAATGTTCTCATAGTCAGTTTTAATTTTGGGTATGTCAGTTTCCTGTAACTCTATGCTGGCATTGAATTCGATGCATTGGATTATGGATCTCCGAGATAACTCTACTATAACTTGCCTGCCTCCATACTTCCAGGGTGACCATTTGCTTTTAAAACTACCATTCATCCATTTGATTTTAATTTTGGCGTCACCTATTGTTAAAACCTGCCCAATCTGTGGTAGCCAGTCTTTGTACTGCTCGCATTTCAATTGAACATAGTTCCCTTTTAGTAAACTGCTCCGATGGCTTTTCTGACAAGTCTCCTTCAGCACTTTCTCTGGGTGTAGATGATGACTGCTTCCCTTTCTTAGAGGGGCAATCCATGGCCTTGGATGAAATTGTTCTTTTATCACCAATCACAATCTGAATGTTGGTAAACAGCAACAGTATAAAACTTATGAATCTGAGTTAAAAACTATTCTAATATGAAGTGTTATATCCCTACCATGCATTTCCATTATGGTATATTGAGCACAGTAGGGATATAACACTTCTTATTGTTTTACTGTGATTTAATATCATGGTCTACTCCAACTTATTTCAGTATTTTCTATCGATATGCTATGGTCCCTACTCTAGTTGAAAGCTCTAATTTTGGGGAATTGTTTTATAAGTTTGATGATTTGTTAACCGGTAGGGTCTGCAATGGACAAAATCAATACTTATTATGGTCAACTTTTTCAACCTGTTTTGTTCTGTACACAAAATCATGAAAATTCAAGCTCTCTGAATAAACTATGGGTTCTTCCTTCCCATAATCGGCATAAAATTAAGGTTTATAGCTGATTAAGACCCACTGCAGAAGTTAATCAAATTGTTGCTGTGGATTTGGTAC
Source organism: Dysidea avara (assembly GCF_963678975.1). Lineage (NCBI taxonomy): Eukaryota > Metazoa > Porifera > Demospongiae > Dictyoceratida > Dysideidae > Dysidea > Dysidea avara. The sequence continues at coordinate 1,537,548 of NC_089275.1, forward strand.
AGAGCTGCTCTTTGCCTGAAAATCAGGAATTGGAGTGGCATAGCACTACCCAACAAACCTCCACTATACAGCTGCATAGTTTTGTCTTACATTATGCACAACACAATTTCCTATAGATCTGAGCTTTCCTTCCATCAACAATAGCGGCATGAAAGTTTCTTCTTTGTTTCTTCTTTGTGTGTGAGACTATAGCAGGAGGCATGACTGAAATAATTACAAGTTTTTGATTCCTCTAGCAAGTTATTTAGCTAGGCTTAAATATATAGAATGTTTTGACCACATAGTGGCATTAGATTCATACCAGAAATGCCTCAGGTGATCATTTTATTGATTTTCTATGCAACATCGTAATTAAATGATCAGCTACATAGTAGCTATCTAGCTTATAGACTATGTTTCACAGTAATATTGAGGCAGAGCTTGATTCATACCAAATTCCTCAAAGAGGAAAATTTTGAAAAGTTGCCTTCTGAGATTAAACTTGGTAACACTTTTAGCTAATTGAATAGCTTAACACAATGATATTATGAATTACTACATGTTGAAAGAGATATATTATTGATGATCCATCTCTAGCAGTGGTAATTCTAAAAGTTGACATGCAGGCAGACTGGAAAGCAAACTTGAATGTACCACACAGGAAACTATTGACATTTGAGCCTTCTGAGATGTACAGTATTTGGTAAGAATTCGGTTGAACGTTGTTGAATACACATCATAAATAATTATACATGTTGAAAGGAAACTTATTCCAGTCTCTAGAAGTGGAAAATATGAATATGAGTGACATGCAATGAGGCATGCATGCACAACATACAGTAAATCTATTAAGGCAGTGGATACTCAACCAAAAGTCAGTTCAACAGCATACTGGCTATTTTCATTTATACAACTAGTGTGCATAATACTAGAATAGTTTGTAATACTATCAGTTCAGTAAACACTTCCACATATTAGACCCTTTTGTGGTAGATGTTGGAGGTATCTAAGTTACTGAGACCTTTCATTTTTACTTAGATACTTTTCATGTTCACTTAGACCCTTTTCATTTTAATTACATGCATCAACTCTGGTATAGTTGGTGCACATTCACCTGAGCTCCCACTAAATATGGTATGCATAGTATCAAAGAAGTGAACAAGTGTTCACTCCCGATGGTTTTGTACTGGAACAAGTCATGTTTTCATGTTGTAAACATGTCTGCATGCCTGAATCATCTATTCTAAAATGTATGGGATATTTTTAAAGCCTCATAACTCATTTGTTCTTGCCCGTATCAAAGCGCTTTTTTGATAAACAGTTCCAGCATTTAAAGGACTTCACAGTGCTACTCAATTTTTGGGCAGCTGGTCCATGTAATAAGAGTTATTAACAAGAAATGAGGGCTCCAATTAATAGGTAAAATTTTGAACATAATAGGCTCAGGCCTACCTTCAGGTCCTGTAGCACCTTCATTTCTCTAAGGTGCCATGCATAACACAGGGCCATCAGATTACTGAATTACTTAGACCCCTGTGGTCTGAAGTTCAACTATTACATAGCAGAATAATTCCAGCAAGTGCAACCCCTTAACGCCACATTAAGATAATTAGCTACTTAAAATGACTACAAATTGTCACAACCAGCTATGCCAATCTATATTCTAACTACTCTGAAAAATGTTAAACATTTATTTTCATCTGTAGCTAGACCTGAGAGAATCTCACATAATGTGTTTATTTAAGGAAATCAGGAGTTTGAAGGGGTGCATGATACATTTTAGCTGTTCACATTGGTAAAGAGCTCTATAACAGTATTCACTATACTTTCTGACACATCCAACTGTTTTGTAAGAGTAATGACTGCACTCGCTTCAGCTACTAACAGCTCTCTTAGAGTGATTGCTGTATTAGGGAGATGTATTTAATATGGATTGATCTTGTGCATTGTGACTGCCTCTCAACCCTGATAGAGATGCTGGCCATAGATTCTATAGCTCCACTGTAACCACTCAGTAACTATTATGCAGCTAAAAAGCTACATAGTTTCATGTTCCTGCTCTGTCTGTGAACTGGTTGTGGGTGCACACACTGTTTTCAAATGGAGGATTCAGTCTAAGCCAATACACCTGTATCTGACACTGTTTATAGCAGTCATGTGAATCAGGTTACTTTAAGCATACATGTTTGTACATAATTGATAAACAGATATTTCTATAGCTACCTCAGCGCTGTTTTGTACAGCACATTTTAGCATACAGTATGTACCTTACATGTAACACATAAATATACTCATTTAGTGCACTTTGTGAGAAAAGCATCAAACTTGGCACATAGACTGTGCTCCCATTTTTGCTATTGCATATTTGACCTTTTGCAACCTTTATGGCCATTTTTACAATGAAAATTAATAATCTTTTGTCTTTATCTCCCTGCAGCATTGTTTTACATGGTTTCAAATTAAGGGTCTTGTTGAAAGAAACAACTTGGTTTTTATTTGAAATCAATAAGTAATTTCATTCCTAAATTATGATTTATACTAACCATGAAATTCTATAAAGTTACCTACTCATTGACTTAGGTTTCAGCCTTGAATGCCTAGAACTTTTGTAATTACAGCCTTACAAATAACTACAACAAGAAGATCAATTTGTACAACAAACTATAAAATGGTGGTAAAGTTATGATTCCTATGATATACAGAGTTGTGAGTTGCACAATCTTGTTTACCATGAGTAGGGGAGTACATTGGTTGGTAGATCACCTTCTTCACCACAGATAATGATAAAATCAGTGCTGAAAGATCAATTGTGTACTATGTATCTCTTCAACATGAGGTAAACAAATGCCCATAACTTTCATTACTGAAATTTTAAGAGACCAAGATGGCATCCCGGTTTCTATAGTTAGACCCATAAAAGTGACAAAACAAATATTTACTAATGCATAGGTAAGCAGTGCTTTATACTGTAAAACTAAGGGTTGTGCTATCATGTCAGGGTTTTGCAACAATATTAAATCCTTTTAAATGATTCAATTCTAGGCCTGAGTCAAAGATGCTCAAAGTTTTGTCTATAATACTTTCAGGATTTTCCCAAAATTTTCACTTCATTGTTCCCATTATGCTTAAATTGTGCACCTACATAGGTTAACAAAAATGTTCTTGGAATACTTTAATCACTGAATGTTGTAATAGAGTATTTCACTACAAAGGAACTGTTCTATAATAGAGTATCGATCTAACTGCATAGGCGGTGGAGACGGAGGGGCCTGGGGGGCTATGCTCCCCCCACTTTTATGGGACAATGTTTGCAAGAAAAAATCGAGTTGCTCTAATAGAACAGTCAGGATCTAGATATTCTAATAGAGCAGTCACAGTATTCAGAGAAGCAGTGTAGCAAGCTACTTAGCTATGTATGTGTAGTTATAAATAAGGAGGTATATTTGGTGGAGGGCAGCTATTATCAGCAGGTAGTTACTTTTTTTTGGTCTTCAGCTTACAGCTGGCCTGGCCCCCTCACGCTTTGGCCTGCTCCAACGCCCCTGCATCTAAGGAACTATGTACAATGCGTTTTAGTACTCCATTGCAGTCAGTAATTTCCACTGACTGCTCTGTTAGGGAGTACTGATCAATTTCATAGAATTAACTTGAAATATCTGCCTAATATGCTAGTATTATGCTGACATAGCACTTCATGCCTTTTACGCTTACTTTTTCAAACTTTCACATCTCATAACTTTTATACCATTATGATATGGCAATAAAATTTTCAGCTCTTAAGTAAGCATTTAATTGACGTTATTATGCAATTTACTGAATGCAATCTTTAATATTCTGTTCCACTACTGAGATAATACCTGTTGTGTATAGTTTGTGCCCACATGCACTGTTTTCGCAGACCTGGTCACAAACTCGCATTTGTCTAATGTGACTGCATTATTAGAGTATCTCGATGCTTTGCAGCACTGGCAATTAATTCTAAAAGCTATTCTTTGATTCTCAATGTGTGTTTTAGTTTTGAAAGCATATAGCTACAATATTAAAGGAATGAACAACACAAAGTTAATGTTGGAAAACTTTGTCTGGTACTGTATATAGCCATAAGGTGTAATAGTTATACTTGTGCAAAAATTTCGGGTGAATAATCACAACAACAATGTACAGTTTCACAATATAACAGTCTCATACTGGAGCAATTCTGCAGCAATACAGCAAACATTGCTAACCTGTTGATAGTTAATTGAAGTGGTCATCTTCAAGTCTGATTTTCAGACACTCAAGACATGCAAAAAGTAGCAGAATTCCTTTCTTTACTGCTTCTCCTTGTAAGTAGTACATTGAAGAGTACTTATATCAACCATCAAAAAGTGTGTGATGATACTCATGATAGTTTGTGAGTGACCTGTTTATCTTGTTCCTGTTTACTTAAGAGCTACTACAGGATAAGTGCAGTGGCTACTAAAATGTACAACAGAAGTTATAGATCACCTAGAAAGTGATACTAAGGGAATTTATAATTAGCTGGCATTAAATTTCACTCCTTTTAGTGTTGTACTGATATAAGAGTTTGTAACATTCCAATAGCTGGTGTATAATAATGTCCTCAGACCAATAAATGTAGCCAATTGTTATAGTAAAGCACATACCCCATTACAACTTTGAACTACAGTATCAAGGACTAATGTGTGGGATTGTAGTGTCATTAATACTACTACTACAACAATTGATGATGTTACCTCAATAACAACAATAGAAACACATCTATTATGTACACTATACACATACATTAACATGTATATTTCTATGTATCAAATTATATATCTGTATCTGCTGCTATTATGACATGTAGTATCAATCCGATAAAATATACAACTGATATATGACATTTCTGATAGTTAATCTAATGACTGGTACAACTACCTGTATGCGTAGTACGATAGCTAGTTTGCAAAATCTGTAAAACTTTCAACTTATATTATATTGTATGCCTTATAGCAGCTTATGCTACAAAGGTAAACAATTCCCCTACCAAACTAAACATAAAGTACACAATATTACTAATATAATACAGTAATGCTGATGGTGTTTAACCTGTTATCATTACAGAAACACAAAACTCCCCTACATGATGCTGTTGATAAGAAGAAGATCAGTACAGTGAAGTGCATAGTGGAGGAGCTCAAAATGGACATCAGCAAATTTGATGAGGTACAGTATGACATTCTGTTGTATCTAGAGAAATTTGTGATAGTGAATAATTTGTGTAGGCAGTTATTTATAAGGTAAATAGTGTATTAGTGCACATTGAAAATCTACAAAGCCAATAAAAACTTTCCAATAGCATTTCTGTTAAAAGTCTGCACTATGTGTTATAAGTACAACACCTCAATATAACGTGTTGATGTAACACTTTGTAGTTATCAACACTTTCATAGGCAGACAATGCCTACAGAAAAGAAATAGTAGCATTTAAGTGCTATATAGCTATGTCTCAAGATATGGTACATGTTGCTGCTACACTTTCAGCTATGATGGGTTTTTTGAGTACTGTATGTTCTCGGAATAAGGACATTCTACAATGTTTCTGTACAGCTAGTACCAACATTCATATTTGGCACACTTGATCAGTGCCTCAAGAGCAACCCAGTATTACTACAATCCAAGAGCAAGAACAGCTGGTCTGCATCTTATGGAGCATTTTATAAGCATTTTATAAGCATCTATAATTCTGCATGCAGTGACGCATTAAGCTGCACATCTACATATACCACATGCACTTGACACCTCAGACAAAAGGAAACCACAGGGTTATATTTCACATATTGCCCTGACCACAGGGAAATATCTAGATATCATCCTGTGGTTCGGGACTTATACCATGGTGCCTAATATATATTCCCAAGCCCAATGGCTGCAGGCCCGAGGGCGTGGGGATATATCAGGCAAATCCCTCATGGCCATGGTATAACTATTAAATGTACCATGAAACCACCTAACTTCAAAGCCAAATTCCAGGGTACATATGTTATAAACCCTGGCTGGCCATGGTACATTTAAGTTAAACCATGGCTGGCTATGGTACATTTAAAATAAACCATGGCTGGCCATGATACATTTAAATGTACCATGGCCTTGATATATCTGATGACGTAACGTTGTTTGTTTTTATAAGAATCCTGGCAGTATTCGATTGTGGGAGTTTATTATTACTCACGTGATGAAAACCATGAACCCAATTTTGCATTCTACAGCACTCATACGAAGGCGATTCGACACCCTTACCACCCCATGAGTTGACAAATGGAAGTTTAAGGTGAGAACTAGTGTCATGGTTAATTTACAATCGCGTGTCCGCGTGTTTGATTACGTACCACGCCCACTTTTCGTATATCACGAGGTAATCACTCTACAGCGAAGCTTACCCCTCTGGATGTTTAGAAAACATTGTAAACAGTGGTTAAACGATGTAGCAACTTTGAAACACTTGTTAAATTGCAAAATTGAGTGTTTCCGTGATATTCATAGGATTTTCCCGTTTATGTTAACAAACTTAACTGCAATGTTACTTGCTGCTGACCCATAATCGAATTTTACAAGACTCTCTATATAATAAATCCAGCGGGTTGCCTCGTATTGGCTTGGGTGATTAGTCGCCCACCACAGTAGGCTATTAGCCTACATGGTACATATCAGTTGTATCACGTGCCCTCGTGATTTGCCTGATATGTACACCCACGCTCTCGGGCCTAACGGCCCTCGAGCTTGGGTGTACATATCAGGCAAATCACTCGGGTACATGATACAACTATTACGTATACTATGAGGGTAATAATCATAGTATACTTAATAGTATACTTTATTCAAATCATAGTATACTAGTATACTTTATAGTATACTTTATCATAGTATACTTTATTCAAATCCCTCATTTCTGATGTTTAGAAAGTTAGTCCAAGTAAGTTGTGTTGTCTAGCTGAGCATTCAATGATTGAACATAGCAACCAATTATAGTAATAATCCATAATTCCTGGTGATGATAATGACGCTTCCTTTGTGACATAGTAGAACACCATAGGAGTCAGAGTATGTTTCCCAAAGGAAATTAGATTTTCTGAATTTGAATTTAAGGGTAATAATTTATTCCAACAGTGTATTATATTAATGGATGCTTGGCTTTTGTACTAGGGTGACTGTTCTATCAAGGTGACTGCTCTATTAGGGTGATAGCTCTATTATTGTATTTCAATCTTCCTTGAATCCTCAGAAACTGCCCTGTAGCCACCCCTGCATAGGGATGCTTGCAGGGGTGGTGTTCTACTATGTGCACTCTTGCTTCTGTGTAAACTTGATAACAATTAATGTTAGAAAGATTTCCAGCCACCACATTATTCAACATGTACTTTCTAATAAAATGTAACTAATGACTGATTTAATAACAGAATCTTGTTCTTGAAACTGCATAAGTCGTTTTGCTTGATAAGTACAAAACTATAAAGATTCTTGTATTTTCACTTTTCAGCATAAACAGATTTTAAAGTGTATGTCATAAATATCTTAAGTGACACAAAAGCAGCTTTTCATTGAAAAGGTTGACACAGCCTACAGTGCTTGAAATAATGGTCGGACATCTGACATTTTCTGACCAAAATTGGTGTTTGTCTGAACATGTTCTATTTTGGTCGGACATCATGTCCAACCAAAATTAGTATAAAATTTACTCAGACAAATGTATATCAGATTTAATATAATAATTTTTCATGGTAAAAGTATTCAATCTCTGAACAAGTTTTACAAATGTCTGATCAAAAATAGTTTAGTTTAGGTGCTATGTCCTAGCATTTTTGTCTGCTTATTTCAAGCACTGCATCAGGAGAAATCAAACCTAGGACAACACAGTGTTAACTGTTTGAAGGCACTGAGGAAGCAAGCTCTTCAACATTTTCTGAGCTGGCACCTTTGTGCTCTTCATCTTATATGGTTGTGCTTTTTAAACTAAAAACCATTTTGATCCTCTTTTGCTACTGACTGTAGTGGTATACAACAGATCATGTCAGAAATCAATGGCTAAGTGTGAGATTAAAAACACCACTAGATTCAGGCAAACAAGACATCAGTTGCTGATCATTTTGCTTTGAAATTACTGTTTTCATGTGCTTTATTTCATCCATGGTAGCAAATAACTTGGTATAATAGAATCGTACAGTGCTGTATTACTGTAACTTTAGTGGGAGTCATGGAGGTTAGACTTTTGTGTCCAAAACTTCATCCAAAATCTTACCTAACTTTTCCTTCATAACAGATTAGCTGCATTAGCTATCCACAATCAACCCAAACATGTCTTCAGAACAGAGAATAGATAAGTAATATCAATAGTACAGTAGCCCATGTTTTATTAACCCCATGATTGATAATAGGTTAGCTATCTAGTAAGCAAATGCAAAGCTATAAGCAATTAACATCAATTACACACAGTAATCCAGGGGATATTTCAATCGGTTTTGAATATTTGCACTTGTTAATAATGTGAGCCAAATACTGGGATGATGCTGTGATGAACTGTTGTGTGTTCCTTATTAAAGTAGTTGTTTGATGTATAAAAGTATCTGGAGTCTCTTCAGTTTTGTTGATTACTTTTCCCATATTAGGACTACAAGAAGAAGATTAAAGAAATGTTGGGAGGGTCATTACCAGACAATCAAACTGGATCACCTAATACACAAGGTATTATTATTGTACCATCTACAAATGTTTAGAATGTGGAATTTAATTGTAGTTTACTAAAATCGTATGATGCATCAATTTGTCTACATCAACAAATAAATAAATTTAATTAAAAAATTTAAATTAATAATAATAATAAAAACAGGTACAGCTTTGAATACTAGTGTTTGAAAATCAGTTTGCTTCAACAAGTCTTAAAGAATCAGCATACCCTAATAGAACAACCACAAGATGTCAACTATTCTACTATAATAGTCACATGTGTTTGGAATAGTTTGTGGGGTATACCTTTAACATTAAGTGGCTCCTTGCACCTATAGCCTGGAAAGCTCATATAGAATTGCTACTGGTTTTCTCTTTAATGTCTTCATGAGATGTTACTAGTTGTTTTATTTTCCTCCTAGTATGAAGTGTGAGAGGAAATCAATATCTTTACAGTGAGGCTATATACTGTATGACAAGCTGCCATTGGTATAATAAATAATTGCTGTGCTATGATTATCATCATTGTAAAAGACTCTATGCTCTGTGTTATTTAAAGGAATACATAGCAAATTGTGTTGCTCCAAAACTACCAAGATAGCAATTCCTAAGCAACATATTTTTGAATCCTCTGAAATATGCATTAAATCAGCCAAGAATAAAATTTTGTTGTGAGCCGTAACAGATTGTACACGGTAGTGTAATAGGGTTTTTCACTCCACAATTTAGCTTCAAGAAATATGTACCATTCTATATATCTGTAGTCACTGAGCAAGAAAGAAAAGCCTACAGACTAGCATTGAAGCATGAATTAGCAAAGTCTGCCACCTTCTGACTCCTCAGTGTTTGGCTCAGTGAACTCTGGTAAAACATGCCTCATAGGAACATAGTTCAATGAGCCCTTCCAAGAAAACGCTGCCTCTAAAGGTGCAGATGTCCATATCTGCACTATTTATGCCACCAACTGGTGCAAGTGGTCAGCTAAAGAAATGGCAGAGAAGTTATAAATAAAGTTTTGCCAAAACCTGAACATTGCAGCAAAGAAGCAGGTTGATCCAATGTCACCCTTCCAGTAGCCCATCCAGACCTGCAGCCTCGGTCAATGTCCAGGGGCGGATCCAGGGGGGGTTCCAAGGGTTCCATGGAACCCCCCTTTTGAAAGAGCCTCTCTTACTCGAGATACTCTAATAGAGCAGTCAAATCGATATACTCTAATAGAGCAGTCACAGTAGTCTTTTGAGGAGCAGTGTAGCAAGTTATGTATCTAGATATAAATAAGGAAATATAGTTGGTAAGGGTATCTATGGTGAGGGGCAGCTGTTGTCAGCAGGTGATGACCTTTTTTTTTCGGTCTTCAACTTACAGCTAGGCTGAAGTTGCAATTCCAAAATTGAACTCCCATTTTTAATAGTCTGGATCCGCCGCTGATGTCCAAAGCAGTGCTAAAATACCTGAGGTCAAAATAGAGGAGATCAAACATGCCAAGGCCTTCAAGATCACCAGTGAAGAGGAGTTCACTGCTGTTGTTTGGGATTGTGCAGGCCAGGAGAATACATCACTACTCACACAGTTTTCGTCAGAAGAAACAACCTGGTTTTTATTGTCTTCAAGGCTTCCTGCAACCTATTTGGCCCAATTGAAGCAAGACTAGGTGTTCACCAATCATCACAAAAAGTTACCCACTTCAAGGTGATCCACCACTGGCTGCAGACAGTGATGTCTGTTCGCCATGAAATGGGTAGAACTGCTCATATTTCTGAATTTTTACCAACAGTAGTTCTGGATGTCACACACATTGACAAAATCATTGAAGATATTGAGGAAGCAAAAGACGCAATCATCATCCAACTTGCTGGGGAGCTTAAGGGGAAACCTTATGCCAAACACCTCATAGGAAATCGTGATGGACAAGGCAGCTTAAGATTCATGCGAAGATTCACAGCAGCACACAAACAACCCTACTTTAATAGTGTAAAGTGTAAATGTATACCTCATTTGTTGCACCATGGCTTCAAACAAGGGATCTGTATGTAGATGCATTTGCCACGTTCCTTGGCTCGGTTTAAATTTGAAATTTAAAATGGATTTGAAGTGTAGAAGTCTACTGTATCTCTAAGCCACAGTACTAGTGATAAGCCTTAGTAGGATTTAGTGTGGATAGTGCTGGCAGCAAAAGATTTCGTTTCAGTGCGATCGACTTGTCAAATGTATTTTTTGATAAGTGCCATATAACTATATTGTTGGTTCTTGAGATTGATGTAATTCCCAACCATCAAATAGTGGCTAGCAATGCCCCTGTCAGCTCGAGACACTAGAAAGTAATTGAAGCTAGCAGTACACAAATCCACTGCATGGTTGCCTGAAAAGCGAATTAGATTGCACCACAAATGACCACACCCACCACTAAAATGCAATTGGAAGCTAAACAAGCTGTAGAGAAAGAATTCTTACATTATAATTCACTATGGTTGTACTTGAAGAAGGTCTTGTAGCGCAGGTATATGTGAACCTATTTTGGAAAACCATACCTTTTGACACGTTGGTAAAATTTCTTTTGATAGCTACGATTAAACACTGAGTGGTTATCTACCTTGTGTTAAAAATTTGTAATAATACATTGAAGCATTCTAAAGATATGGCTAATTTACTGTCTGATACATAACAAACAAACTTTTCATTATCAGTTTATGGTATTGTACATGTACAGTGATCTGGTATGACAAATAGATGACAAATTACTTTGTTGACAAAGATTTCCATTTTTACAAGATAAAAAGAGGTCCTTGAGAGTTTAATCATGTGTTCTTTGTGCTTTTCAAATAACCTGTATACATTGCTTTTAATCACCCCATTTCTTGATGTCCCATTCATTGTGAAACCACCACACATTCTGATATAATTGAGTATATCTCCTAGAAAAATGAAGTTATGGGTCTAAAATTTCATAGCAAGAAGGCTGAATAGTTGTCCTATCAAAATCTACAAAAAACATTATTTTAAAGTCTCTTAAAGTTTCAGTTGAGTATTCTCACAAATTTTGCATGTGCCCAAATGTATGATTTTCCAAAATATAGTCACATATATACATCTTGTTCTTTTTGTACCAACAAAATCAAAATGATAAAAATTCAAATATCAAAACCTGTAGAAATACTGTAAGTTCTAATCCACCCCAAAAAACACCTTCGCTGTAAAAAAGGGGCGTCCAAGAAACTACAAGTACCTGGAACCCAATGTAAAAAACAAAAAGAAAAAACAGCTTAGCTGAAGTGAAAAGTAACTGGTAACTTAAAGAGCTGATATCTGAAGCGGCCAGGAATACAATTACTAAAGTTTAATCCATGCAAGAACACCTTGGCTATAAAACAGGTGTATACATGAAAGTAACTGGCAACTGAAATGGCTGATATCTGAAGCGGCCAAGAATGAATGGTCATATACAACTAATTCAAAAATTTAACACTGAACCTTTATAATTCAGCTGTGTTCTATATTCACTCTTGCTGCATCGTAAAGTAATTTCTTTTAACTCTAATTGGCTGGTAATTTGGCCGCCTTTTTTAATAGTCAGTATAATAGAGCAAAAAAAGGCGGCAAAATTACCAGCCAATTAGAGTTAAAAGAAATTACTTTACGATGCAGCAAGAGTGAATATAGAACACAGCTGAATTATAAAGGTTCAGTGTTAAATTTTTGAATTAGTTGTATATGACCATTCATTCTTGGCCGCTTCAGATATCAGCCATTTCAGTTGCCAGTTACTTTCATGTATACACCTGTTTTATAGCCAAGGTGTTCTTGCATGGATTAAACTTTAGTAATTGTATTCTTGGCCGCTTCAGATATCAGCTCTTTAAGTTACCAGTTACTTTTCACTTCAGCTAAGCTGTTTTTTCTTTTTGTTTTTTACATTGGGTTCCAGGTACTTGTAGTTTCTTGGACGCGCCTTTTTTACAGCGAAGGTGTTTTTGGGGTGGATATCACTCATTTTTGTCAGTGAAAGGTAATTTTTTTGGAAATGAGCAATTAACATTAATGCAGAATATTATCTTGGAGAGTCAGTAAAATCCATACATAATAATGATTGTTTCATAACACCATAAATTTGGAAGTATGAATTTACGGTGTAGTATGACTGTTCTATTAGAGTAAATTTATCTTTACTGCCTGCACGTGATGAATATATCTCATATCTGTGCATGTTAAATGCTTCAGACACCTAATTAAACTTGCAAGTGCCTAATTAGTTCACAGTTGCTACACAGCTATAAATACATTTGTAATTGTTATCATCATAATAATTTATCATGTTATAACCATTTTTTAATATTTTGGTCACAACTTCAGGATTAGAGCAGCAGAGAAAGGAATAGAGGACTCAACCATCAAGACTTGTATACGGGAGATGGAACAGTATTGCGATGGACAATGCCGGTACTAACCCCTCAAGGGTGTTGCAGTACAGTATAGATGCAAGACCAGAGCCTCGATCGTCACCGTGGTCACAACTTCAGGATTGGAGCAGCAGAGAAAGGAATGGAGGACTCAATCATCAAGACTCGGGGAGATGAAATAGCATTGCCATGGACAATGCCAGCACTAACCCCTCAAGGATGTCACAGTGCAGTATTGATACAACCACTCCAACCAGTGCATAAGACCAGAGATCAATCATCACCTTTTGACTGAAATTTTTATACTTGATGAAGCAATTAAAACAAAATAGTTGTAGTACTTATACTTTCCTGAGGGAGCATGCCCCCACAGTCTCAGACTCCCTTGCCTGTTAGGCAGAATAATAGGATTGAGCCTTACTACCACTTTCACCTTTATTCTTGGCCTGAATGTACATATCAGCAACATACAGTAGCTGTAGATAATGCTAGTTAATGCCCCTAGGCAGAGCTATAGGGGTGGGAATTTTTCCCTACTATCATACTATCATAGTAGTTCTTCTCGCAGTTCTTTGCCTGGCCATCATCAACTGCTGTCAAAACATTAGTCTCGTCCCCCAGACTCTTCCTCAAGCATGCTTATCACACAAAAATAACTTAGTTTAGCAGTGCACAAACGATTATTCATTGACAGCTTATACTATAATAAAGTACACTTACCGCATTGTTGAACCATGTATACCACCAGATTGACAACTAACACGTGATCTATTTAGGGGAAATCTCGTGGAAAGTCCCTAATTACCTTAAGCGGACACTCGTGATACGTGGTTTTAAATTGAATGCTTTAAGAATGTAACTGGATGGTGAGGCGTACTTTAATCGGCTCGACTTTACTGAGAAACTCGAGCCCCTCGTGAGAAACTACATCGCTTGAGCAACGCTTGAAAAAGTAAGAGTCAAGAATACTGAGGGACTCTATGACATATGCCGGTCTTGATGCTAACGAAACGAGGAGTGAAGTTTGTGCAACGTGTCACATCGCCACACACTGATTCACCGTGTTTGTGCGATAGGGTTTTTGGACCTGTCCACCAGATGTTGAAAGGAAATTTATTCCACCACATGTTGAAAGGAAATTCATTCCAACTTGTGAAGTTATTGGTATACTCATTGTTGGGGTCCATGGGGACATCGATGATCATTTACCAGTCAGCTGTAAGTAATGTCACAACAGAAGGAAAGGAACCATTTTCATATCCCTATGGCATACTGATTTTCCAGGTCAGCCGTTTATGTACACCCAACCACGGAAATGTAGAACTTTGGTTGCAGGTGGAAAATAAACACCTTTTTACTCAGTTACAAGATATTCACCCAGCTGGAATAAAATGTTGAAGTGAATGTCATTAGTACCTACTTGCGGTTCATCAGGTATTGGACAATTCCAAGTGTCCAGATTATGCAGTTGTCCTCATGTTCAAGTTTACATGTTTAGGCAAGTTCCACAACATCCTATAATTTATTATTATATCAGTGTGGAATAGTGCTTATATAATATTTTTCATATTCCAGGCTTTAGGTGTATTGTATTTAACGCCTGCTTGTTGGTTTTTGCAGGCCATCTGGTCATACCGGTTTATCCACTAGCAGTTGAATGTGATCATTGTACATATGTAAGTTGAGACCATGCAAGAACAAAGATACAGGTGTCATGAATTTCAGGTCAGTTAACGTTCAGAGGAATTGTATTATTGCAATTGTTCTTGTTGTAGTTATCAATTATCAGTGACCAGTTTGTGATAGCGTACTTTGTTTGACTAATGACCAAATGTTCTGGTTTACTTGCTTACCCAACAGTTATGTTACTCACTTAACCTGCATATGTGATATATATTTTTTTAGTTCATTTTGATTATTCATCCTTTATTGGTACAGCCTGGCATATTGATTTTTTGCACATTCTCTTTTTAATTCAGTGCCTGCTGGATTGTTTCATCAGAAGATGTCTTTGGTGTTGCGACCGATGTTCCAGGTCAGTTTGCATGTGTGTTTAATTTAAGGTTGACTTCAGTGCCTGCTCATTCTTTTACAGGTCTCGGTATTGAGTGTCATGAATTTCAGGTCAGTTGACGTACAGAAGAACTGTATTATTGCAATTGTTGTTTTTGTAGTTATCAATTATCACTGTATACTAGTGATGTGAATTTGCAGGTCAGTCTACTCAGATGTATCAGGCATAGTGTTGATGGGTTCGAGCAAGTATCCAGTGTAGACTGTAGTGGCATCAAGGGTGTTAATTTCCAGGTCAGTTTACATGTTGTGATGTTAGTGATTTTTTCCTAGTACCCAGATGTTAAGTGTATTGTAGTTAATGCCCACTTGTTATGTTTTTAAAATTATGGTATATCAGTGTAGACAGTGCAACAGTAAGCCTTCTGTGTTGTAGTAACTATTTGTTTCATAATATTATGCTGTTGTCCCGGAATGGCACAATTTTTGGGCAACCAGTGTGAAGTCCAGTGGTACAAACATTGTATTATGACCAAGTTGTGATAGCGTACTTTTGTTTGACTAATGTCCTAATGTTCTGGTTTGACTAATGTCCTAATGTTCTGGTTTAACATGCTTACCCAACAGTTATGTTATTCATTCACTTAGCCTGGGATATAATTTTTGTTTATTTTGATTATCTATACTATTATTGACACAGCCCAGCATATTGATTTTTTGTACATTTCTCTTTTAATTCAGTGCCTGCTGGATTGTGTCATCAGATATCGAAACAAGTGTTTTTGGTATTGCGACCGATGTTCCAGGTCAGTTGCATGAGTGTTTAATTTAAGGTTAACTTCAGTGCCTGCTTATTCTTTTACAGGTCTCAGTATCGTCATGCTGACATACAAGAAATCATCACTATTGTTGGAACTATTTTTAGTCAAGTCTTGATGTGATGTTAATTAACGTTGTTACACATAGTTGTATGTTTACCATATGGCAAGAAATTATCATGGCCATCATGAAATTTGAATATTGTGTAAGTTGTGTGGAACAACCCCAACTCATACATGGTCACTGGCAAACCACGAAACACATTCGAGCCACAACACCACGAACCACATTCGAGCAATCCATTACAAAATTTTGTTGCACCATTTGTGTGTGCATAATACTTAATGAAAGCCACAACACAAGCTACATGGTACACACTACATAGAGGTGGTAACCCCTAAAAGCTTGTTACCTTTTGTATTCACCTTACCGGCCTTTGTGGTTAATCTATTAAAAATTACATGTAAATAGAGAATTGAAGAGTATGCTAAAGCACCTTCGCTAGTGATTTTGTTCTTCAAACCATAAGACAACTGGCGATTTATAAACGCTCGCATGGGGTGTGGTACTAAATGGAATTTAAAAGATTTCTGCTTAAAACGCCATCCCTAGGGAACTTACGGTTCAGCACGCTGTCACAACTTGTTTATCAGGCATTAGAGTTTGTGTCCACATCGTGTCTTTAAAAGTTATTGTAGGGATTAGAGGTTTGATTGAAGAAAATACGCGTATAGGCAAACCACGATTGGATAATGTCAGTGCTAGATGGACTATACAAACACGACTATGTTGACTGGTATAACGTGACAGTAGTTGTAACATAAGGTAGAGAAATAAAGTGAAATACGCCTATTTTTTATTTTGCGATGGTTACTTTTTTATTTTAGCGAGGTCGCAAGAAAACTATGATGACGACTCCTAAAGATTTTTTTATCACGTAACGCAATACAAATCTATTGAGAGATGTTGCGTAATTTAGGACTAATATTGCGAAACCGGCCCTACACGTAAATAACTCACAGTAGTGGCCGCGCGTCTTTTAATTGGGCGTGCGCTTTGTAGTTTCTTGGCCGCGCGACTCACTACCGTGAGTCTTGATACACTCAAAATTATGTCATTACAACTACATGATACACAGTAACTATGGCCACATGTGATATTCATCTAAGGTTTCAAGGTTGCATCCAAACCTTCAAAGCTTAAAATAAACAAACATCCATTAATGATGCACTAATTTCTAATGCAAGTTCTTAATGTCAACTTTGCAGATGATAAGCTCACAGAAATAATTGAATTAACAATGCCTGTACCTAACGGAATTTTCTACTGACTGACTGCCTGAATGCCTGACTGTCTGATTCCTTCAGAAAAATGTAACGTGATAATGGCTAAGGCTACGGGATTGATTTTTCACTGTTTGACATCGCTTTGGCCTGAGAGGTGTCTTTTGGCATACCACAGTACGTACAAAACTTTAAATAAGTGAATGCCTTTTGAGTCCTGCTTATTACACATACTCAATTAATTACACTACTAAATAAAACAAATATTATATGTAGTATATTGGCATTGATAGGGTAAACAATCGTTAATCCCAGGTTTGAAAACTATCAGCCAGTGCATTAGAACATGCTACAAATGGTGTCTTTGATCAGCTCGCAAATATCAGTAGAATATACCACAGAATATTTTATTTTATTTTGTAGCAACATATCAGGGCATACATGTACTAAGGCACTTTTGGGCTTGTTTATACATAACTAATACTACCAATACTTGTGAGGCTGGTTTCTGGTCAATAGTTGTTTTTGTGAGAGAAAGTGCAAACCTTCTAATATACAGTACCACCATACTGTATGATAGAACAGCAATTATCAGACTGAGGGCAGGGTTTCAAATCAGATCCAAATACTCATAGTTGTGTTGTTAATTTTACTTACAGTATGTCACAGTTGTTACCTAATTTCTACTCGCTGTCTCTCTGAGTGTTCCTCCATGTGGTATATTTTATGTCTAAAGAAAAAAGTTTTGTAATATAGCTTATGTATCCTTCTTATGCAGTTAAAGGAAGTATAAAATGTTACTAAAATATACTGCTGTTCTCATAAGGTGAAACAACAAAGGAATTGCTTTAATTGGATAATTGCATTAAAATCTGCTTGAATGTTAAAGCAGCAGATATCACACTTGATCATCACTGAAATATAACTTAGTAATGTATATGTACTGGTATAAGAATTGATATCATTTAGAGCAATAATCACATTAACATATCAGCAAAGCAAATAGCTAAGAACAACCAACACTTTGAATAACATCACTTAGCTTTTTCAAGATACCAGTTGTATGATCAGTCAAAATTACAGGCACACATCAATAATTAGTTTTATTTAAAGAACCTAGTAATGGTGCTTTGATATAGTTGAACTGGCAAGCTAACCATGGAGCAAAATTCATTAAGGTCATTATATTGATAAATTATTATCATTACAGTACTACTGGTGACAGCAGTAGTGGATCTAGAGGGGTTTATATGGGTATTCTGGAAATGATATCAAAATCTAATACTATTCCAGATCACCAGCAATGAATTAACATGTCAAACTAGGGAGACCTGAGTATATGTTCTTACTGAGCTCTAAGAGGCCATTTTAGTTGTATGACTACAAGTAAATATTCAGTAGCCGGAGTTTAGCAGCTGAAAACAATTATCATTGCTACAACATTAAATATTTTGGTCTGCTACTGCTACATGTGGTACCAGCATACGTAACTATAATATATAAATAGTAAACAAAATGGACCATAGAAACTTTTAATATGGCATGTGTACATTCACAAGTAATAGTTATACAGGGACAATTTGTAGTGTATGGAATTTATAAACCTGAAGGTCCAAGGGGTCTATAAATTCCACAGACTTCACATCAGGCTTGAGCCAATTATGCAGTGCTCAAAAATCCAGCCTATTATGCTCAAAATTATGTCTTCAGAATCAAGATTATGCTCAAAAGCTGACTGTTTTATTAGAGTATATCTGCATTTCCTGACTGCTCTATTAGAGTAAGCGACTGCTCTATTAGAGTATCTCGATCTTATTTCGTGAATAATCAGTCAAGAAATAGTAGTAATAATAATAACACTACAAGGTTTTTTGATATGAAATGAAGTAATAATGTGCAGTGTGTTTATGTTGTGCAGTATTTTTGGCAAGTGCATCGTGTGTTTTAATTGAAATTCTTGAAAATCATCCTATTATGCTGGCATAATGCTTGATGCTTTTGCTAGCCTATTATGCTCGAAATTATGCTGGCTTAATTGGCGCAAGCCTCTGGTCCCATAAGTGTACTTTAGACTCTATTTTACTTTACACACAGATTAGTTATGTTGGCCATGTTTCTGCTGTAGTGCCAGCAAAAGCAGCTGTTTTTTTCATGATAACACTAGCACCATTCCAACCATGCAATGGATGTGTGGCACAAGTAATCACTCTCTTTACTTCACTGCACATTAGTAGTGCATATACTCATCAGATAAGCATAGTTTTTCAGCATATGTTATATTGTGCCTAAAACCGTGGAGTATAATGATTATCTAATCCAAAACAGCCAAGCTGTAAAAAAAGTGTGCGGCCCTCAGAAAGGCTATGGTGAAAAAAGATGTGAAATCCAAGGTGGCGGCCAAGAAATGGCTGTGATGGTAGGTTAATGGTAAAAATTTTAATGACGACAATTCAGGTGAATTTTTGTGCCGCTTCACAAAATTTACCTAAATTGTCATTATTAAAATTTTTACCATTAACCTACCATCACAGCCATTTCTTGGCCGCCACCTTGGATTTCACATCTTTTTTCACCATAGCCTTTCTGAGGGCTGCACACTTTTTTACAGCTTGGCTATTTTGGATTAGATTTCATTTCTTTTTGTATTTGTATACCCCAAAGCCGGCCTATGGCCAGCTTTGGGACTTTTTTAACCTATGTTTTTTTCTTTACTACAGGAAGAAGAAAAGATGAAGTAGATGTACTTTAAATATTTTATCAGTAAATGTACAAATTATATATGCTGTATAATACATATGTGACCGGATTTGCGAAAAGGGGTCTTCCACACACATCCAATTTGCCAACTTTGACAATTGATAACTTCAGATTGGAAAGAGCTATTGCCTTGAAATTTGGGCAGTGGTGCGCACCACTATAGCTGAATACATGGTGAAATTTTCAGGTTAATATGTTACTTGAACACTGAGTTATAGTCTCCAACGTTTATGGAATTGGGTGTGTGTGGAAGACCCCTTTTCGCAAATCCGGTCACATTATATTGATTACAGAAATCTCCATGGTGGTTTCTTTGTAATTGAACACTCTACAAGGTGACTTCTTCTAATTGTTCTCTCTACAGGGTGAATTGTTTGTAGCTGAACGATCTACAAGGTAACTTCTTCTAGCTGATCTCTCTACAGGGTGATGTGTTTGTAGCTGAATTCTGTATAGGTGATTTGTTTGCAGCTGAGCTCTTTACAGAATGGTTTCTTTGTAGCTGAACTCTCTAAAAGGTAACTTCTTCTAACTGATCTTTCTACAGGGCAATTTGTTTCTGGCAGAATTTTCTACAGGGTGATTTCTTTGCAGCTGAACTCTCTACATGGTGGTTTCTTTGTAGCTGAACTCTCTACAAGGTAACTTCTTCTAACTGATCTTTCTACAGGGTGATTTGTTTGTAGCTGAACTATCTACAAGGTAATTTCTTCTAGCTGATCTCTCTACAGGGTGATTTGTTTGTAGCTGAATTCTGTACAAGTGATTTGTTTGCAGCTGAGCTCTTTACAGAATGGTTTCTTTGTAGCTGAACTCTCTACAGGGTGATTTGTTTGTAGCTGAAATCCCTACAAGGTAACTTCTTCTAGCTGATCTTTCTACAGGACGATTTGTTTGTAGCTGAGTTCTCTACAGGGCGTTTGTTTGCAGCTGAATTGTCTACATGGTGGTTTCTTTATAGCTGAACTCTCTACAAGGTGACTTCTTCTAGCTGATCTCTCCACAGGGTGATTTGTTTGTAGCTGAACTCTCTACAGGTGATTTGTTTGTAGCTGGACTCTCTACAAGGAGATACTTCTAGGTGATCTCTCTACAGGATTCCTTGTTTCTAACTGAACTCTCAACAGGGTGATCTGTTAATAGCTGAACTTTCTACTGGGTGATTTGTTTGCAGCTGAACTCTCTAAATGGCGGTTTCTTTGTAGCTGAACTCTCTACAATGTGACTTGTTTCTAGCTGATCTTTCTACAGGGTGACTTGTTTCTAGCTGAACTCTCTACAGGTGATTTGTTTGTAGCTGAACTCTCTACATGGTGGTTTCGTTGTAGCTGAACTTTCTACAAGGTAACTTCTTCTAGCTGATCTTTTTACACTGCATAATTTGTTTGTAGCTGAGTTCTCTACAGGGTGATTTGTTTGCAGCTGAACTCTCTACATGGGAGTTTCATTGTAGCTGAACTCTCTACAATGTGACTTCTTCTAGCTGAACTCTCTACAGGGTGACTTGTTTCTAGCTGAACGCTCTACAGGTGATTTGTTTGCAGCTGAACTCTCTACATGGTGGTTTCTTTGTAGCTGAACTCTCTACAAGGTAACTTCTTTTAACTGAGCTCTGTACAGGGTGAATTGTTTGTAGCTGAACTATCTACAAGGTAACTTCTTCTAGCTGATCTCTCTACAGAATGATTTGTTTGTAGCTGAACTATCTACAAGGTAACTTCTTCTAGCTGATATCTCTACAGGGTGATTTGTTTGTAGCTGAATTCTGTATAGGTGATTTGTTTGCAGCTGAGCTCTTTACAGAATGGTTTCTTTGTAGCTGAACTCTCTACAAGGTAACTTCTTCTAGCTGATGTATCTACAGGGTCACTAGTTTGTAGCTGAATTCTCTACATGGTGGTTTCTTTGTAACTGAACTATCTACAAGGTGACATCTTCTAGCTGATCTTTCAACAGGGTGATTTGTTTGTAACCTAACTCTCTACAAGAAAACTTCTTCTAACTGATGTCTGAACAGGGTGAATTGTTTGTAGCTGAACTCTCTACAGGGTGATTTGTTTGTAGCTGATCTCTATACAGGTTACTTATTTCTAACTGATCTCTTGAATTCTGTTCAGGGTGACTGCTCTATTAGGATGACTGCTCTATTAGAGTATCTCGATCTCGCACTTGCTACACCAAGTTGGATTTCGTGTTATAACTCCGTGGCTTTAAGTCTGATTCTTCTACACCATTGAAGAGCCTTCCTAAGATGATAACTCCATCTGTACAGCGATTTTCAAAGCATTACCCCAAGTGGTTTATCTGGTAGGCGTGGCAAGCATAATAATAATAATAATAATAAAAAAATTAGCTAATCTCGATTGCGTAATTGTTACACACTGTTGATTTTTTCGCTGTATCTTCCTGGTTTTTAGCTCGATTTCTTTCAAACCACAAAAGGTTTGAGGTTCAATAGTTAACCTATTCACCCACTGACTTTCAGCTTCTTCCCATACGCGGTTTACCCTGTAGGCGTGACAACATATTGGTGTTATTTTTCGTGCATAATCGCTCATAACTCTGCCTGTTTATGGTATTTCAGCCAAAGTTGGTACCGAGATGCGCCTTTATACCCCCCTTCTGTGTGCAAACTTTCAAGGCAATCGGATAACGCGTTCGCGTTTTATAGCAGTTTTTGTAAGTGTGCGAAAAGAGGAAGAAAAATAAGAAGAAAAAAAAACGAAGAAACTAAGCCAATTTTTGAAGTCGTATATCTCAGAAATGCCTGAAGCGATTTCGCTCAAATTTGGAATGTGGAGTACTGAAGTTGGAGGGAATGTACACAGCAAAATTTGTCTTGTTTCATCAAGGCAGCACAGGGCTACGGAGGTGCGAAAATTGCGTTTTGTTTCTTCCTATCAATATACTCACGGGGTTGCGCGCCGGCTTCTTGGGCCGCACGACACACTACCGTGTGTCTTGATTAGAAAACAAGGTGGAGTATATGAGATTTATTTTCCACCCACAATGGCTGATGTTGAGTCTAAATTTCTATAGCACATTATTTTCAAAGCATAAAATATTTGAAAGTTTTCAAGATCTGAATTTCAAAGGTTTTAAATAAATATTGCTTGTGGTATGATACATAGAAAATTCTCTAGGAGGCAAGTACATTAGAACGTAAAAATCATCTAAACACTTTAACAGAGCAATTATACTGACCCTAATGAAACCATCACCTGAATGGTATGTGACCACTTCTTTGAATAATGGCACTTTAGATTGCAGTTTTATGCAGTGACCAGAAGAAAGTTTTTTTTACATTCTTTTGTGTACAGGTGCCATTGATTGTGCCAAGGCAGCACAGAAAATTAAATGTGTCTATGATAAGCTTGTCAGGTTGCCAATCAAGTCAATGCTACCACAGCTTTACTCCAACGAAGTGATAACACTAGAGCAGAAAAAGAAAATTGCCGTCAAAGAGCTAGAGATTGACGGAATGCTATACTTTCTTGATGAGGTGTTGATTATGAGTTTAGAGCTGGACATGACAGAGATCTACAACAAGTTCATTAAGGTATTGGAGGACAGTGATGATTTGATTCAGCGTGGAATGGCTAAGGAAATAGGTGAGGGTGGATGCCTATAAACATTTGTACAATATATGTTTTATAAGCAAATTTAATGCATCTCATAATAAATTATTTTTACGACTAACTTCGGCTTTGGATATTTTTTGATATAGACAAGGATATCAACTAAGCCAAAAAGGTGGAATCAATACAACTCTAGTTTCTTACTATTATTTAACATACGAAAAGTACAGGTGTAGCTTCTGTTACACAGTATTAATCCAATATTTGCTACCCTATTTTACATTCACCAATACTCAATTGGCAGCTTGTATATTTACAGTGTACACAAGTCAAATAAAGCTATTGATCAGACAGGGAAGCACTAAGGCTCTAACCTCATTGTTTTGTTTAGGATGTGATTTGTAGTATGATGCAGCCCCCCAAATGTAAACTGAATAGATTAAATAATCTGCTAGCCACAGCCTATTACAACTGATTTCTGATTATGGTAGTTTTTGGCCTCTGAAGGCCTTCATAAAACGTGTTCTTAAAAGTGGTTAAAAAACAAACGAAAAAGTTGCCTGTAGTGGGAATTGAACCGGGTACCTCTTACTTTGAGATAGTGTCTTATCACTGTACCAAGTGTATCCAGGTGGCTAAAGACTGTTTTGTACTGCTTACAAATGCTATAATAATAGTATAATAAGTTCCTGATTAACCCTGTAGTCAACAAAATATTTGCCAAAGAGATTTTTATTAGCTTCAGTAATCAGATAACCTAGCTGTTTTAAATACTTTTGACTAAAAGTTGGTGTTTTAGTTAAAGCGCTACAAATTGTACCTATAAAATTGCTATAAATCAATTTTGGTGAACTTTGAGACATTGTGAAAGCTAAAATCTAATCCAAAACAGCCAAGCTGTAAAAAAAGTGTGCAGCCCTCAGAAAGGCTATGGTGAAAAAGGATGTGAAATCCAAGGTGGCAGCCAAGAAATGGCTGTGATGGTAGGTTAATGGTAAAAATTTTAATAATGACAATTCAGGTGAATTTTGTGCCACTTCACAAAATTCAGCTCAATTGTCATTATTAAAATTTTTACCATTAACCTACCATCACAGCCATTTCTTGGCCGCCACCTTGGATTTTGCATCTTTTTTCACCATAGCCTTTCTGAGGGCCGCACACTTTTTTTACAGCTTGGCTGTTTTGGATTAGATTTCATTTCTTTTTGTATTTGTATACCCCAAAGCCGGCCTATGGCCAGCTTTGGGACTTTTTTAACCTATGTCTTTTTCTTTACTACAGGAAGAAGAAAAGATGAAGTAGATGTACTTTAAATATTTTATCAGTAAATGTACAAATTATATATACTGTATAATACATATGTGACCGGATTTGCGAAAAGGGGTCTTCCACACACATCCAATTTGCCAACTTTGACAATTGATAACTTCAGATTGGAAAGAGCTATTGCCTTGAATTTTGGACAGTGGTGAGCACCACTATAGCTGAATACGTGGTGAAATTTTCAGGTTAATATGTTACTTGAATACTGAGTTATGGTCTCCAACGGTTACGGAATTGGATGTGTGTGGAAGACCCCTTTTCGCAAATCCGGTCACATAATATTATATTGATTACAGAAATCTCCATGGTGGTTTCTTTGTAACTGAACACTCTACAAGGTGACTTCTTCTAATTGCTCTCTCTACAGGGTGAATTGTTTGTAGCTGAACGATCTACAAGGTAACTTCTTCTAGCTGATCTCTCTACAGGATGATGTGTTTGTAGCTGAATTCTGTATAGGTGATTTGTTTGCAGCTGAGCTCTTTACAGAATGGTTTCTTTGTAGCTGAACTCTCTAAAAGGTAACTTCTTCTAACTGATCTTTCTACAGGGCAATTTGTTTCTGGCAGAATTTTCTACAGGGTGATTTCTTTGCAGCTGAACTCTCTACATGGTGGTTTCTTTGTAGCTGAACTCTCTACAAGGTAATTTCTTCTAGCTGATCTCTCTACAGGGAGATTTGTTTGTAGCTGAACTATCTACAAGGTAACTTCTTATAGCTGATCTCTCTACAGGGTGATTTGTTCGTAGTTGAATTCTGTACAGGTGATTTGTTTGCAGCTGAGCTCTTTACAAAATGGTTTCTTTGTAGCTGAACTTTCTCCAAGGTAACTTCTTCTAACTGATCTTTCTACAGGGTGATTTGTTTGTAGCTGAACTATCTACAAGGTAATTTCTTCTAGCTGATCTCTCTACAGGGTGATTTGTTTGTAGCTGAATTCTGTACAAGTGATTTGTTTGCAGCTGAGCTCTTTACAGAATGGTTTCTTTGTAGCTGAACTCTCTACAGGGTGATTTGTTTGTAACTGAAATCCCTACAAGGTAACTTCTTCTAGCTGATCTTTCTACAGGGCGATTTGTTTGTAGCCGAGTTCTCTACAGGGTGTTTGTTTCCAGCTGAATTCTCTACATGGTGGTTTCTTTATAGCTGAACTCTCTACAAGGTGACTTCTTCTAGCTGATCTCTCTACAGGGTGATTTGTTTGTAGCTGAACTCTCTACAGGTGATTTGTTTGTAGCTGAACTCTCTACAAGGCGATACTTCTAGGTGATCTCTCTACAGGATTCCTTGTTTCTAACTGAACTCTCAACAGGGTGATCTGTTCATAGCTGAAATTTCTACTGGGTGATTTGTTTGCAGCTGAACTCTCTAAATGGTGGTTTCTTTGTAGCTGAACTCTCTAGAACGTGACTTCTTCTAGTTGAACTCTCTACAAGGTGACTTGTTTCTAGCTGATCTCTCTACAGGGTGACTTGTTTCTAGCTGAACTCTCTACAGGTGATTTGTTTGTAGCTGAACTCTCTACATGGTGGTTTCGTTGTAGCTGAACTCTCTACAAGGTAACTTCTTCTAGATGATCTTTTTACACTGCATATTTGTTTGTAGCTGAGTTCTCTACAGGGTGATTTGTTTGCAGCTGAACTCTCTACATGGGAGTTTCATTGTAGCTGAACTCTCTACAATGTGACTTCTTCTAGCTGAACTCTCTATATGTGATTTGTTTGCAGCTGAACTCTCTACATGGTGGTTTCTTTGTAGCTGAACTCTCTACAAGGTAACTTCTTCTAGCCGATCTTTCTACAAGGTGATTGAGTTTTTGCAGCTGAACTCTTTACATGGTGGTTGCTTTGTAGCTGAACTCTCTAAAAGGTGACTTCTTCTAGCTGAACTCTCTACACGATGATTTGTTTGCAGCTGAACTCTCTACGTGGTAGTTTCTTTGTAGCTGAACTCTCTACAATGTGACTTCTTCTAGCTGAACTCTCTACAGGGTGACTTGTTTTTAGCTGATCTCTCTACAGGGTGACTTGTTTCTAGCTGAACTCTCTACAGGTGATTTGTTTGCAGCTGAACTCTCTACATGGTGGTTTCTTTGCAGCTGAACTCTCTACAAGGTAACTTCTTCTAGCTGATCTTTCTACAGGGTGATTTGTTTGTAGCTGAATTCTCTACAGGGTAATTTATTTGCAGCTTAACTCTCTACAAGGTGACTTCTTCTAGCTGAACTCTCAACAGAGTGATTGATTTTTTTTGCAGCTGAACTCTCTACATGGTGGTTTCTTTGTAACTGAACTCTCTACAGGGTGATTTGTTTGTAGCTGAACTCTCTACAGGGTGATTTGTTTGTAGCTGAACTCTCTACAGGGTGATCTGTTCATAGCTGAACTCCCTATAAGGTAACTTCTTCTAGCTAATCTTTCTACAGGGCGATTTGTTTGTAGCTGAGTTCTCTACAGGGTGATTTATTTGCAGCTGAACTCTACATGGTAGTTTCTTTGAAGCTCTACAATGTGACTTCTTCTAGCTGAACTCTCTACAAGGTGACTTGTTTCTAGCTGATCTCTCTACACGGTGACTTGTTTCTAGCTGAACTCTCTACAGGTGATTTGTTTGCAGCTGAACTCTCTACATGATTTATTTCTTTGTAACTGAACTCCCTGCAAGGTGACTTCTTCTAGCTGATCTCTCTACAGGGAGATTTGTTTGTAGCTTAACTCTCTACAGGTGATTTGTTTGCAGCTGAACTCTCTACATGATGGTTTCTTTGTAGCTGAACTCTCTACAAGGTAATTTCTTCTAGCTGATCTCTCTACAGGCCGATTTGTTTGTAGCTGAACTCTCTACATGATGGTTTCTTTGTAACTGAACTCTCTACAAGGTAATTTCTTCTATAGCTGATCTTTCTACAGGGCGATTTGTTTGTAGTTGAACTCTCTACATGATAGTTTCTTTGTAGCTGAACTCTCTACAAGGTGATTTCTTCTATAGCTGATCTTTCTACAGGGTGATTTGTTTGTACCTGAACTATCTACATGATGGTTTCTTTGTAGCTGAACTCTCTACAAGGTAACTTCTTCTAGCTGATCTCTCTACTGGACAATTTGTTTGTACCTGAACTCTCACATGATTGTTTCTTTGAAGCTGAACTCTCTACAAGGTGATTTCTTCTAGCTGATCTTTCTACAGGGTGATTTGTTTGTAGCAGAACTCTCTACAAGGAAACTTCTTCTAGCTGATCTCTCTACAGGGAGATTTGTTTGTAGCTGAACTCTCTATACATGATTTGTTTGCGGCTGAATTCTCTACATGATGGTTTCTTTGTAGCTGAACTCTCTACAAGGTAACTTCTTCTAGCTGATCTCTTTACAGGGTGAATTGTTTGTAGCTGAACGATCTACAAGGTAACTTCTTCTAACTGATCTCTCTACAGGGTGATTTGTCTGTAGCTGAACTCTCTACAAGGAAACCTATTTTAACTGAGCTCTGTACAGGGTGAATTGTTTGTAGCTGAACTATCTACAAGGTAACTTCTTCTAGCTGATCTCTCTACAGGATGATTTGTTTGTAGCTAAACTATCTACAAGGTAACTTCTTCTAGCTGATCTCTCTACAGGGTGATTTGTTTGTAGCTGAATTCTGTATAGGTGATTTGTTTACAGCTGAGCTCTTTACAGAATGGTTTCTTTGTAGCTGAACTCTCTACAAGGTAACTTCTTCTAGCTGATGTATCTACAGGGTCACTAGTTTGTAGCTGAATTCTCTACATGGTGGTTTCTTTGTAACTGAACTATCTATAAGGTGACATCTTCTAGCTGATCTTTCAACAGGGTGATTTGTTTGTAACTGAACTTTCTACAAGAAAACTTCTAACTGATGTCTGAACAGGGTGAATTGTTTGTAGCTGAACTCTCTACAGGGTGATTTGTTTGTAGCTGATCTCTATACAGGTTACTTATTTCTAACTGATCTCTTGAATTCTGTTCAGGGTGACTGCTCTATTAGGATGACTGCTCTATTAGAGTATCTCGATCTCGCACTTGCTACACCAAGTTGGATTTCGTGTTATAACTCCGTGGCTTTAAGTCTGATTTTTCTACACCATTGAAGAGCCTTCCTAAGATGATAACTCCATCTGTACAGCGATTTTCAAAGCATTATCCCAAGTGGTTTATCTGGTAGGCGTGGCAAGCATAATAATAATAATAATAAAAATTTGCTAATCACGATTGCGTAATTGTTACACACTGTTGAGTTTTTCGCTGTATCTTCCTGGTTTTTATCTCGATTTCTTTCAAACCACAAAAGGTTTGAGGTTCAATAGTTAACCTATTCACCCACCGATTTTCAGCTTCTTCCCATACGCGGTTTACCCTGTAGGCGTGACAACATATTGGTGTTATGTTTCGTGCATAATCGCTCATAACTCTTTGCCTGTTTATGGTATTCCAGCCAAAGTTGGTACAGTGATGCGCCGTTATACCCCCTTTCTGTGTGCAAAATTTCAAGGCAATCGGATAACGTGTTCGCGTTTTATAGCAGTTTTTGTAAGTGTGCGAAAAGAGGAAGAAAAATAAGAAGAAAAAAAACGAAGAAACTAAGCCAATTATTGAAGTCGCATATCTCAGGAATGCCTGAAGCGATTTCGCTCAAATTTGGAGTGTAGAGTACTGAAGTTGGAGGGAATGTACACAGCAAAATTTGTCTTGTTTCATCAAGGCAGCACAGAGCTACGGAGGTGCGAAAATTGCGTTTTCTTTCTTCCTGTCAATATACTCACGGGATTGCGCGCCGGCTTCTTGGGCCGCACGACACACTACCGTGTGTCTTGATAGCTACAGCGTCTGGGAAGGGGGGTTGTGCTCCCCAGATCCCCTGCTGTCAGAGATTCTATACTCTTGTCAGCCCCCCTCACATCAACCACTTACTCCGCCACTGGTGCTAACAAGTATGCATGAGATTATTACAAAATTGAGTGTTATAGTGCTCAAATAAAACCCAAAACACTAGTACTGTTTTACAGGTTCATATCAAAACATTTGTCAGCTTTTACCATACATTATAGAACTTTGCGTGGGCGAGATCAAAGGAAAAGTGTACTTTAAATTTCATAAAGTACACTCTCAGCCGGCCAACTGCTTCATCGACCACAAAGAGTGCTTTATTTCACCGCAAACAGTGCTTTATTCGTTCAATAAAGCACTCTTTGAGGTGCAATAAAGCACTCTTTGTGGGCAATAAAGCACAGTTGCCCACGTGCCTTAGTGTAGGCTAATAGCCTACAGGGCTCGCGCCAGTACGACTAATCACCCAAGCCGGTGAAGGCTGATATCCTCGCCGCGCTGAGTGATCAATCACCCCAGCCGATATGAGTTCCACCACTGGATTGCTTTTATAGACATACTTAAATGCTTCGATGATGGTTGGGAGAAGATAACGTTGCTGTTACGTTTGTTAATGTAAACGGACAAGTCCTGGAGATATCACGGAAATACTTCACCATGTGACTCGCAATAGAATCGATTGTGGGTTGCGTGCAAAACCTGCCAAAAGACGCGATGAACGTCTACTATGCCAAAGTATGGTGAAATACGCGTGAGTTACTTTGTTAACTAGTTTGTGTGCGTTCAGGCTGCTAATAGTTCGTGCAACGCTTGTTAGTTAGGCCACTACAATGAGATAACTTGTTTCTCATCAACTTCTCATAGAGTAACACATGCGGGCGGGCGGGTTATCTCATTATTTCATTACTGCACAAACCATAGCTATAAATTGCAGATGTGTACAAAACCAATATAATAATCCTTTATTTTAGGTAATTGGCAGGTACACACCAAGCAATGGTGCACACTGAGGGTAAAACTCCAAGTTCACATAAGCTTCAACTTCAGTAACAAAGCTTTCATTTCCTTTACGAGAGCTCCACCAGTTTTGGGGTCATGTACCATACCACAGTACAGCAACAACAGCAGCAACAGCAGCAACAGCAGCAACAGCAGCAGCAGCAGCAGCAGCAGCAGCAGCAGCAGCAGCAGCAGCAGCAGCAGCAACAGCAGCAGCAGCAGCAGCAGCAGCAGCAGCAACAGCAGCACTGAGCAGTAGCAAACATGCAGCAGCGGGGTTAGCATGTGTAGGATGGTCAGTCTTATTAGGGGGGAGGGGCTGTCTTATGCACTAAAGCTACTATGACTCTTAGATATGCACATAGGGCATGCAGGTCACGGTACCAATGCTAGTGTATAGTCTACTGTACACTGTAGTCACAATGTTGATGCCTTGATGGTTTTTGATGCTCCAGAAAGCACTCTAATCAACACAGAAGTAAACAAACACTAATAAACAGTGTCTGTATCTCAATGGGGTTGTAGTTTTCCATGGAAATAGTGCTTTTCTACGTGATAAGCCCACTACCACAATACTCAAAAAAGTTATGCTGTAATCTCATGCACTAATGAGTGCGCATGGGCAAAAGAAAACTTTGGTGCGGGCGGTTGATGAGAAACATTGTAGTGGCCTTACGAGTCCTAGTGTATGGTGAAGCTACAAAGTTCCATAAATCATTTAAAGCATATATAGCCTTGCTCGTGCTATATGAAAAATAAAGTACTCGGCGCTTGGCCTCGATGCTAATATTAGCATCTCGGCCGCGCGCCTCGTACTTTATTTTTCATATAGCACTCGCGGCTATGCTTTAACATATGCTTATAAAAATCCTGTAACGTATAATACCAAGAGTAAATAATGGAAGAAAGAGTATCCAACTGCCATATACTGCATCAAAAATGAGCACGTCAAGTAGAGAAGCCATCCTGTAGTGCTATCAAAGTAAGTGTTGAATGAGGTAATAAACACCTTCTAGCTCAGACTGTTTGACTTCAAATCATGCCTGGGCACTTCAAACAGTCTGAGCTAGAAGGTGTTTATTACTTCATTCAACGCTTTCTTTGAAAACACTACAGGATGGCTTCTCTACTTGACGTGCTCATTTTTGATGCAGAATATGGCAGTTGGATACTCTCTCTTCCATTATTTACTCTTGATAATACTATATACAGTAAGCAAACATGACACCGTCTAATAAACACGGCACCATAACTTTAATTTACGGAGATCTGGTATGGCTCGCTCATCAGGACACTTGATAAATGGCGAATCAAGTGATATATAGGAGTTTGTGAAGTGACCAAGAGAAAAGGCAGGATATAGCCTTGTATCGCCAAAATATGCATTCAGATACACAATAAAACAGCAGAAAGCCCTGTTGTTTCATATGTTTTACAATGTAACTCGGTATAATAATTGGTTAGGCACTTACTTCAGGCAGATTCTTAATCAGTAAGTGTTGACACGTAGAATGATATGAAGTCTAAATACATAAACATTGTTGTACTGACAATTTGTCACTATATACTACAGTAACTGTATTTCAGTAGCATGCATGTATGCAGCTGCACTTAACTGACACCATTAAGCTAAACCCTCAGCAACACTTCACACACCTGCCCAGCACTGTGTTAAAAATGATCAAGATATGCTAATAGAGCAGTCAAGTAACTATTCTAATAGAACAATCAAAGCTATACAGTGTAGCTCCCATCTTTCATGATCTTTGCCCTATGGTTAGCTATAGTATTTATATTTTAAAGCATTAGATTTATTGTAATAGCTAATCAAAGTAGCCTTATTAATAGCCTAAATTAAAGTATCTCAGAGCTTCTAAAATCTCAAAATTTTCTGGAGAAATGTCATCATATCCCTTATTCATCTATGCCTACTTTCAGAAACCCCTTTATAAAAATCGTAGATCCACCACTGGAATCATATGAAGTTGATCACACATCATCAAGCATCTTGTAACCTCACATAACCCTATGACGTACAGTATCAAAATTGATGGTATTTGACTTAGGCCTATATAGTAGTGTAAGACTCAGTCTGGTTCTAGTCAACATTTTATAGTGCAAACCTCCATGATTGCTAACACACACGACTACCATATGCTCAAAATTTTGCCCAAAATGCTTTCAGAAATTTGCCTAAAATTTCACCCATTGTGCTCTTTCAGTGTTTCCATTACGCTTACATTATGCTAGCAAAATTTGTTACAGTTATCTTGGAACAATTTAATCAGTGAATGCTCTATTAGAGTATTTCACTATAAAGTGACTGTTCTATTAGAGAGTACCAATCTAAGGAACCATGTACAATGCATTTGAGTGCTCTATTGCAGTTTGCAGTTTTCACTTACTGCTCTGTTAGGGAGTATCAATCTATTTTTATGGAATTAAGCTCCATACTTTAATTTAAAATATCTACCTAATATGCCAGCGTTATGCTAGAATAGCACTCCAGCCTATTATGTTTTTTATTATGCTGACACAACCCTAAACACTACTTTTATTGTGCCGTGAAAGTATTGGTCAGGTATTATCAAGCCCAATAGTGCCTTCAGTACAATCCTTAATGCTTCCAAAGGTAGAAAAATATTCAATGGAATTTTCTATTGACTGATTTGACTTATGTCTTCAGACAAGCACAACTCAATAATGACAAAGATTATGGGCTCACTTTTTTTCATTGTTAGATGCAACTTCAGCCCGACAGGTACCTTTAGGCATACAACAGTATGTACTGGATAATATTATACTGTTGTTCTCCTTTGGTGGCAATGCAAGGTTTTGTGGCAGTGTGATGGCTTCTCCACAATCACAATAGAAATCACTCATATATTTAGTAGTGACTGGAGTAATCTCCACTCCTTTTTATTTCAATGAATCCCGAATCATCCTTATAAGATGTAATTGTTGTTATTTGATTGCACACTTTAACATGGCAGTTGAAAATGGTCTCACTGTTTAAAGTCCAACTGTGACATTTGTGAGATCAGTACATACAGTGTTACCACTTTTCTCTTAACTTTGATAGTCTCACAAAATGTTGGACAAGAAAAGCTCTAGGAGTGTGATTACACATGTCCCTAGACCTTCCACACATTTGTTGTTAACCTTTAAGATCCCTACCATAAGTTATACATTGTTATATACGTAATTACTACAATATTCATTGTATCACGGCTGCTGTACTCCATAGGACCATCAAGCTAGAAGACTTCACAAACACTTTATAACTAATTAGTGTAGAGCTGCAGCATTTTGAGTTGTGTTATACATAGTTATATTTCTACATTAGTTTATCATACATCATTACACAACATGTATAAGGTATACACATTCATACAACACACAGTATATGCTGTACAACACTGTACTGTAATTTGAAACATTAGTAATACAAGATGTTATAGTTATACACATGTTTTGAATATTAGTGAGTGGACTTTTTTGCCTTAAAATGTAACCAGGAAGGACAGCATCAGACAAAGAATACTTTTCAGTTGTGTTCTGACACGTAATAATTATTAGTGTTCCACAGTTTTACAACTGGGAGCAATGGGAGTAAAGTTTCTTGATAGCTCGCATGTGCAAGAACAATTGGAGATATTCAGTACTCAGTAGCAAGATAAATAGGTGGATTAATAGGATGATCCAACTTCAGGAAAATTTATTTAGAATCTGTGCATTTTACTTAAAGCATTATATTGAAGGCAGCTCTCAAACACTACAAATATAAAAGATCAGAATAGTATAACAGTCATTTACCCTAGCTAAGTGATATTTAGAGCATCTTGATCTTCTAAGTTACAGAACATACTTATTGTGTTTGATAGAAAGAGTGGATGATAAACAGGAATAAAAATATACAGGAAACTTGATATCTTGCTTAAGGAAATAGTTAACAGTAGTAGCTAGTCTCTGAACATATTGTATACTAGTTATTTCATGATATTATATGCTTATTAGTTTTATCATGATGCTCAAAGGTTTTGATAAAGATGTATTGTACAGTAGGGACCCGCCGATTATGCTGGCATAATAATGAGCATAATAGGTACCTGAAAGCATTGAGCATGATGCTAGCATAATGGGCAGAACACTTATGCATTACCATAATTTCTTGCTTATAAAAATACACATCACAGAAAAAGATCGATATACTCTAATAGAACAGTCAGAGAAATCAGACAGCTGACTGTTCTATTAGAGTGTATCGATCTTTTCTGTGACATGCATTTTGACAATCAAGGATTTAGAGTTTGTGCTTCAGCAACTTGCTGTTTTCCCAAAAAAATGCAAATTTACTAGAAAACATGGGAACTGAGGTATAAATATTGAGCATAATTTGAGCATAATAGGTAAATATTGAGCATAAATTTAAGCATAATAGGCAAAAGTTTGAGCAGTGCAGCATAGCATAATAGGTAAAATAATGAGCATAATCGGCGGGTCCCTAACCATGGCCTTTATGAGGGCCGCACCCTTTTTTAAAGCTTGGCTGTTTTTGATTAGATATCACTTCTTTTTGTATTTGTATACTACAAAGCCGGCCTATGGCTGGCTTTGGGGCTTTTTTAACCCATGTGTTTTTTTCTTTACCACAGGAAGAAGAAAAGAACTTAAAGAAGAATTTTAGTACTTCAATTATTTTTGATTTTATTAGTAATTATACAAATTATATACATATATTTATTACATGCTCATTATTCCCCACAGGATTTTTTTGCAGCTGATCTCTCTACTGGGTGACTTGAAATGTAGCTGAACTCTCTGTAACAGGTGATTTGTTTGCAGCTAAACTCTCTACATGGTGGTGTCTTTATAGCCGAACTCTCTACATGATGGTTTCTTTGTAGCTGAACTCTCTATAAGGTGACTTCGTCTAGCTGAACTCTCTACAGGGTGATTATTTTGTAGCTGAACTCTCTGCAGGGTGATTTGTTTGCAGCTGAACTCATTACATGATGGTTTCTTTGTAGCTGAGCTCTCTAAAAGGTGACTTCGTCCAGTTGATTTCTCTACGGGGTGATTTGTTTCTAGCTGAACTCTCTACAGGTGAATTGTTTGCAGCTAAACTCTCTACATGGTGGTTTCTTTGTAGCTGAACTCTCTACAAGGTAACTTCTTCTCTACAGGGTGATTTGTTGTAGTTGAATTCTCTACTAGGTGGTTTGTATGAGGCTGAACTCTCTACATGGCGGTTTCTTTGTAGCTGAACTCTGTACATGATGGTTTCTTTGTAGCTAAACTCTTTACAAGGTGACTTCTTCTAGCTGAACTCTCTACGGGGTAATTACTTTGTAGCTGAACTCTCTATATGATGGTTTCTTTGTAAATGAACTCTCTACAAGGTGAATTCTTCTACCTGATCTCTCTACAGGGTGATTTGTTTGTAACTGAACTCTGTACAAGTGCGTTTTTGTGGGTGATCTCACTGCAGGTTGATTTGTTTGTAGCTGAACTCACTAAAGGGTGATTTTGCTTGTAGCTGAACTCCTTGCATTGTATCTAGTTTCTAGCTGATCTCTCTACAGGGTGATTTGTTTGTAGCTGATCTCTCTACAAGTTGATTTGTGTGTAGCTGATCTTTCTACTGGTTGATTTGTTTGTAGCCGATCTCTCTACAGGGTAATTTGTTTGTAGCTGAACTCTGTACAAGGTGCTTTTTTGTAGGCGATCTCACTGCAGGTTGATTTGTTTGTAGCTGAACTCACTAAAGGGTGATTTGCTTGTAGCTGAACTCCTTACATTGTGTCGAGTTTCTAGCTGATCTCTCTACAGAGTGATTTGTTTGTAGCTGAACTCTCTATAAGGTGATTTATTTGTAGTTGAACTCCTTACATTGTGTGTAGTTTCTAGCTGATCTCTCTACAGAGTGATTTGTTTGTAATTGATCTCTCTACAAGTTGATTTGTGTGTAGCTGATCTCTCTGCAGGTTGATTTGTTTGTAGCCGATCTCTCTATAGGGTAATTTGTTTGTAGCTGAACTCTCTATAAGGTGATTTGTTTGTAGTTGATCTCTCTGCAGGTTGATTTGTTTTAGCTGAACTCTCTACAGGCTGATTTGTTTGTAGCCGATCTCTCTACAGGGTAATTTGTTTGTAGCTGAACTCTCTACAAGTTGATATGTGTGTAGCTGATCTCTCTGCAGGTTGATTTGTTTGAAGCCGATCTCTCTACAGGGCAATTTGTTTGTAGCTGATCTCTCTACAGGGTGATTTTTTTTGTAGCTGACCTCTCTTCAGGGTGATTTGTTTCTAGCTGATCTCTCTACAGGGTGATATTTTGTAGCTGACCTCTCTTCAGGGTGATTTGTTTCTAGCTGATTGCTCTACAGGTTGATTTGTTTGTAGATGAACTCTCTACAGGGTAATTTGCTTGTAGCTGAACTCCTTACTTTGTGTCTAGTTTGTAGCTGATCTCTCTACAGGGTGATTTGTTTGTAGCTGATCTCTCTACAAGTTGATTTGTGTGTATATAGCTGATCTCTCTGCATGTTGATTTGTTTGTAGCCGATCTCTCTACAGGTAATCTGTTTGTAGCTGAACTCTCTATAAGGTGATTTGTTTGTAGCTGATCTCTCTGCAGGTTGACTTGTTTTAGCTGAACTCTCTACAGGGTGATTGCTTGTAGCTGAACTCCTTACATTGTGTCTAGTTTCTAGCTGATGTCTCTACAGGGTGATTTTTTGTAGCTGAACTCTCTTCAGGGTGGTTTGTTTCTAGCTGATCTCTCTACAGGTAGATTTGTGTTGATTTGTTCATTGCTGATCGCTCTAAAGGTAATTGATTTGTTGCAGTTGAACACCCTGTAAAGTGTTTTGCTTGTAGCTGATCACTCTAAAGGGTAATTTGTTTGTAGCTGAACTCTCTCCACAGTGACTTGTGTGTAGCAGAATTCTGTGTAACTGAATTCTCTAGAGAGTGACTTAATTGTAGCTGAATTCTCTACACAGTGCATGACTTGTTTATAGCTGAACTTTCTTCAGTGTGACTTGTAATGTTCTGAATCTCTATAGTGGTATATTTGCTTAACTCTCCACATGGTGACTGTCTTCTTGCTGAACTGTCTATAAGATTAACTGTTTGCAGCTGAACTCCCTACAGAATAACTTGTGATGTAATAAAATTCTATAATGGAGTAAATAAATTAACCGAATGCTCTATTAGGGTGACTGTTCTATTAGAATATCTCGATCTCGCATTTGCTACACGGAGTTGGCTTTTGAATCATAACTCAGTGGTTTGTAATCCGATTCTTCTGTACTACTGCAAGGACTTTCTATGAAGATAATTCCAGCTATACACCGATTTTCAGCTCATTGCTCTAAGTGGTTTGCCTAGTAGGCGTGAAAACTAATACTTTTTTATTCATAAAAAATCGATCGCGTAATTGTGACACAGGTTGGGTTTTGTGTCATATCTCCGTGGTCTTTATCTCGATTCCTTTCAAACCACCAAACGGCACTCCTACGATGGTTACTCCATCTACATAGCAATTTTCAACTCATTCCATGAAGCGGTTTACCCTGTAGGCGTGACAACAAATCGATCTTGTTTTACGCGAATAATCGGCCATAACTCCTGAACCATTCATCGGATTTGTACCAAATTTGATGCTAGGATTCGCCTTTCGACTCCCTTTCTGTGTGCCAAATTTCAAGGCGATCGGAGTACGCGTTTGCTTGTTATAGCAATTTTTGCAAGTGTGCGAAAAGACGAAGAAGAAGAAGGAGAAGACGAAGAAGAAGACGAAGAAGAAAAAACGAAACTTTGGCAGCTCGTATCTCGGAAATGGCTGGAGCGATTTCCTTCAAATTTGGAATGTAGACTCCCTTGGCTGGCGGGCAACTGTGTAGCAAATTTGGTTCCAATCAGATAAGTGATCACCGAGATACAAAGGTGTGAAAATGACGTTTTCGTTCTTCCTGTCAATATACTCACGGTATGGCGCGCCGGCTTCTTGGGCCGCACGACACACTACCGTGTGTCTTGATTCTACCTATTATGCTAGCATTATGCTCAATGCTTTCAGGTACTTATTATGCTCATAATTATGCCAGCATAATCGGCGGGTCCCTATCTAGCTGTCTAGTCTAGAACAAGTACTCCTCCCAGTCTGCTAGGCATGAAAATATTAAATACCACATTGTTAAAACAACTAGAGGACAGGTGCTATTTTTTAACTAGAGCAGTCACTATTTAGCACTTATAGGCTTATAGGTGCTACTTTAACATATTAGGTGTTACCTTAGCACATTAGTTTTAATAGTGCATGTATGCATGCTGATGTACCTGTGGGGACAAAAAGATCTTTCAAACTTTACGGAATTACTTCTATACAACTATTTGCATTAAACAAATATCTTCTGTGAGATTCAAGAACATTTTACTGACATTCTTGTGATCTTCATTGTAAGTCAATGACTTTTGTATGCTGCTTGAAATTTCTTTTTATAAAAATGATGTGGATGTGACTGAAACTGTTATAAATCAAGGCTACTGTTCTGTACCTACAAAAATTGGTCAATTCTCTTCATTGTAGTCTCTTCTTCTTTGGTACTCCCTGCACACTATTGTCGATGTCCATCTTCATGGTGCTTGGCTGCTATCTTTAACAAGTTTCACTCCCAATAAATCTAGTAAGGTGAAATCTCATTGATGGATATATATATATATATATATACAGTAATCTTTTTAGTATCAGTCATTCAATAATATTGCGTAGCAGAATGTGATGGGAATCACATAATATGATAATTGTTTGTTGATCATTTTTCTACAGTGCATATTGCATATAGCCAATTAGGGTTTAGAAGATTATTAGAAATGTTGAATGAAGAACACTAGCTAGTGATAATGGTACAGTGTTAAAGCTTTGTTTACATTATTGTGATTAATCACATACACTACTCATTCTTGGTCACTTGAGATATCAGCTTCATCAGTTGACAGTTACATATAATTGCACTTTCACTAGCATACCACCAATTCTGCATTTGCGTGCATGGATCAAGACACACGGTAGTGTGTCGTGCGGCTCAATAAGCCGGCGCGCCACACCCGTGATCAAGACACACGGTAGTGTGTCGTGCGGCTCAAGAAGCCGGCGCACCACACCCGTGAGTATATTGACAGGAAGAACGAAAACGTAATTTTCACACATTTGTATCTCGATGATCACTTATCTGATTGGAACCAAATTTGCTACACAGTTGCCCGCCAGCCAAGGGAGTCTACATTCCAAATTTGAAGGAAATCGCTCCAGCCATTTCCGAGATACGAGCTGCCAAAATTTCGTTTTTTTTTCTTCTTCTTCGTCTTTTCGCACACTTGCAAAAATTGCTATAACAAGCAAACGCGTACTCCGATCGCCTTGAAATTTGGCACACAGAAAGGAAGTCCAAAGGCGAATCCTAGCATCAAATTTGGTACAAATCCGATGAATGGTTCAGGAGTTATGGCCGATTATTCGCGTAAAACAAGATCGATTTGTTGTCACGCCTACAGGGTAAACCGCTTCATGGAATGAGTTGAAAATTGCTATGTAGATGGAGTAACCATCGTAGGAGTGCCTTTTGGTGGTTTGAAAGGAATCGAGATAAAGACCACGGAGATATGACACAAAACCCAACCTGTGTCACAATTACGCGATCGATTTTTATGAATAAAAAAGTATTAGTTTTCACGCCTACTAGGCAAACCACTTAGAGCAATGAGCTGAAAATCGGTGTATAGCTGGAATAATCTTAATAGAAAGTCCTTGCAGTAGTACAGAAGAATCCGATTACAAACCACTGAGTTATGATTCGAAAGCCAACTCCGTGTAGCAAATGCGAGATCGAGATACTCTAATAGAACAGTCACCCTAATAGAGCATTCGGCTAATTTATTTACTCCATTATAGAATTTTATTACATCACAAGTTATTCTGTAGGGAGTTCAGCTGCAAACAGTTAATCTTATAGACAGTTCAGCAAGAAGACAGTCACCATGTGGAGAGTTAAGCAAATATATCACTATAGAGATTCAGAACATTACAAGTCACACTGAAGAAAGTTCAGCTATAAACAAGTCATGCACTGTGTAGAGAATTCAGCTACAATTAAGTCATTCTCTAGAGAATTCAGTTACACAGAATTCAGCTACACACAAGTCACTGTGGAGAGAGTTCAGCTACAAACAAAGTACCCTTTAGAGTGATCAGCTACAAACAAAACACTTTGCAGGGTGTTCAGCTGCAACAAATCAATTACCTTTAGAGCGATCAGCAATGAACAAATCAACACAAACCTACCTGTAGAGAGATCAGCTAGAAACAAATCATCCTGAAGAGAGTTCAGCTACAAAAAATCACCCTGTAGAGACATCAGCTAGAAACTAGACACAATGTAAGGAGTTCAGCTACAAGCAATCACCCTGTAGAGAGTTCAGCTGAAACAAATCAACCTGCAGAGAGATCAGCTACACACAAATCAACTTGTAGAGAGATCAGCTACAAACAAATCACCCTGTAGAGAGATCAGCTAGAAACTACACACAATGTAAGGAGTTCAGCTACAAACAAATCACCCTGTAGAGAGATCAGCTACAAACTAGACACAAAGTAAGGAGTTCAGCTACAAGTAAATTACCCTGTAGAGAGTTCATCTACAAACAAATCAACCTGTAGAGCAATCAGCTAGAAACAAATCACCCTGAAGAGAGGTCAGCTACAAAAAATCACCCTGTAGAGAGATCAGCTAGAAATAAATCACCCTGAAGAGAGGTCAGCTACAAAAAAATCACCCTGTAGAGAGATCAGCTACAAACAAATTACCCTGTAGAGAGATCGGCTACAAACAAATCAGCCTGTAGAGAGTTCAGCTAAAACAAATCAACCTGCAGAGAGATCAACTACAAGCAAATCACCTTACAGAGAGTTCAGCTACAAACAAATTACCTTATAGAGAGATCAGCTACAAACAAATCAACCTGCAAAGAGATCAGCTACACACAAATCAACTTGTAGAGAGATCAACTACAAACAAATCACCCTGTAGA
The DNA here is from genome assembly GCF_963678975.1 of Dysidea avara. Lineage (NCBI taxonomy): Eukaryota > Metazoa > Porifera > Demospongiae > Dictyoceratida > Dysideidae > Dysidea > Dysidea avara. The sequence goes on from NC_089275.1 coordinate 1,579,335, forward strand.
GAGATCAGCTAGAAACTACACACAATGTAAGGAGTTCAGCTACAAATAAATCACCCTGTAGAGAGTTCAGCTAAAATAAATCAACCTGCAGAGAGATCAGCTACAAACAAATCACCTTTTAGACAGTTCAGCTACAAATAAATTACCTTGTAGAGAGATCGGCTACAAACAAATCAACCTGCAGAGAGATCAGCTACACACAATTCAACTTGTAGAGAGATCAGCTACAAACAAATCACCCTGTAGAGAGATCAACTAGAAACTAGACACAATGTAAGGAGTTCAGCTACAAGCAAATCACCGTGTAGAGAGTTCAGCTACAAACAAACCAACCTGTAGAGCGATCAGCTAGAAACAAATCACCCTGAAGAGAGGTCAGCTACAAAAAATCACCCTGTAGAGATATCAGCTAGAAACATATCACCCTGAAGAGAGGTCAACTACAAAAAATCCCCCTGTAGAGAGATCAGCTAGAAACAAATCACCCTGAAGAGAGATCAGCTACAAACAAAACACTTTGCAGAGAATTCAGCTACAAACAAATCAGCTTGTAGAGAGATCGGCTGCAAATTAATCAACCTGCAGATAGATCAGCTACACACAAATCAACTTGTAGAGAGATCAGCTACAAACAAATCACCCTGTAGAGAGATCAGCTAGAAACTAGATACAATGCAAGGAGTTCAGCAAGGAGTTCAGCTACAAGCAAAATCACCCTTTAGTGAGTTCAGCTACAAACAAATCAACCTGCAGTGAGATCACCCACAAAAACGCACTTGTACAGAGTTCAGTTATAAACAAATCACCCTGTAGAGAGATCAGGTAGAAGAATTCACCTTGTAGAGAGTTCAGCAACAAAGAAACCACCATGTAGAGAGTTCAGCTGCAAACAAATCACCCAGTAGAAAGATCAGCTAGAAGAAGTTACCTTGTAGAGAGTTCAGTTACAAAGAAACCATCATATAGAGAGTTCAGCTACAAAGAAATTACCCCGTAGAGAGTTCAGCTAGAAGAAGTCACCTTGTAAAGAGTTCAGCTACAAAGAAACCACCTGCACAGAATTCAACTACAAACAAATAACCCTGTATAGAGATCAGCTAGAAGAAGTTACCTTGTAGATAGTTCAGCTGCAACAATTCACCCTGTAGAAAGATCAGCTAGAAGAAGTCACCTTGTAGAGTGTTCAGTTACAAAGAAACCATCATGTAGAGAGTTCAGCTGCAAACAAATCACTCTGTAGAGTGTTCAGCTACAAAGAAACCGCCATGTAGAGAGTTCAGCCTCATACAAACCACCTTGTAGAGAATTCAACTACAACAAATCACCCTGCAGAAAAGAAGTTACCTTGTAGAGAGTTCAGCTACAAAGAAACCACCATGTAGAGAGTTTAGCTGCAAACAATTCACCTGTAGAGAGTTCAGCTAGAAACAAATCACCCCGTAGAGAGATCAGCTGGACGAAGTCACCTTGTAGAGAGTTCAGCTACAAAGAAACCATCATGTAGAGAGTTCAGCTGCAAACAAATCACCCTGCAGAGAGTTCAGCTACAAAAAATCACCCTGTAGAGAGTTCAGCTAGACGAAGTCACCTTATAGAGAGTTCAGCTACAAAGAAACCATCATGTAGAGAGTTCGGCTACAAAGACACCACCATGTAGAGAGTTTAGCTGCAAACAAATCACCTGTAGAGAGTTCAGCTAGAAACAAAATACCCTGTAGAGAGACCAGCTAGAAGAGGTTACCTTGTAGAGAGTTCAGCTACAAAGAAACCATCCTGTATATAGTTCAGCTACATTTCAAGTCACCCAGTAGAGAGATCAGCTGCAAAAAAATATCCTGTGGGGAATAATGGGCATGTAATAAATATATGTATATAATTTGTATAATTACTAATAAAATCAAAAATAATTGAAGTACTAAAATTCTTCTTTAAGTTCTTTTCTTCTTCCTGTAGTAAAGAAAAAAACACATGGGTTAAAAAAGCCCCAAAGCCAGCCATAGGCCGGCTTTGCAGTATACAAATACAAAAAGAAGTGATATCTAATCAAAAACAGCCAAGCTGTAAAAAAAGGTGCGGCCCCCAAAAAGGCCATGGTGAAAAAAGATGTGAAATCCAAGGTGGCGGCCAAGAAATGGCTGTGATGGTAGGTTAATGGTTACATTTTAATAACAACAATTCAGGTGAATTTGGTGCCAAGACCAAGCGGCACAAAATTCACCTGAATTGTCGTGTAGAGAATTCAGCTACAATTGAGTCACTCTCTAGAGAATTCAGTTACACAGAATTCAGCTACACACAAGTCACTGTGGAGAGAGTTCAGCTACAAACAAATTACCCTTTAGAGTGATCAGCTACAAACAAAACACTTTGCAGGGTGTTCAGCTGCAACAAATCAACCTTTAGAGCGATCAGCAATGAACAAATCAACACAAATCTACCTGTAGAGAGATAAGCTAGAAACAAATCACCCTGTAGAGAGTTCAGCTACAAAAAATCACCCTGCAGAGACATCAGCTAGAAAATAGACACAATGTAAGGAGTTCAGCTACAAACAATCACCCTGTAGAGAGTTCACCTAAAACAAATCAACCTGCAGAGAGATCAGCTACAAACAAATCACCTTATAGAGAGTTCAGCTACAAACAGATTACCTGTAGAGAGATCGGCTACAAACAAATCAACCTGCAGAGAGATCAGCTACACACAAATCAACTTGTAGAGAGATCAGCTACAAACAAATCACCCTGTAGGGAGATCAGCTAGAAACTACACACAATGTAAGGAGTTCAGCTACAAACAAATCACCCTGCAGAGAGTTCAGCTAAAACAAATCAACCTGCAGAGAGATCAGCTACAAATAAATCACCTTATAGACAGTTCAGCTACAAACAAATTACCCTGTAGAGAGATCAGCTAGAAACTAGACACAATGTAAGGAGTTCAGCTACAGCAAATCACCCTGTAGAGAGTTCAACTACAAACAAACCAACCTGTAGAGCGATCAGCTAGAAACAAATTACCCTGAAGAGAGGTCAGCTACAAAAAATCACCTTGTAGAGAAATCAACTACAAACAAAACACTTTGCAGAGAGTTCAGCTACAAACAAATCAACCTTTAGAGATATCAGCTAGAAACAAATCACCCTGAAGAGAGGTCAGCTACAAAAAATCACCTTGTAGAGAAATCAACTACAAACAAAACACTATGCAGAGAGTTCAGCTACAAACAAATCAACCTTTAGAGCGATCAGCAACAAACTAGACACAAAGTAAGGAGTTCAGTTACAAGCAAATTACAATGTAGAGAGTTCATCTACAAACAAATCAACCTGTAGAACAATCAGCTAGAAACAAATCACCCTGAAGAGAGGTCAGCTACAAAAAATCACCCTGTAGAGAGATCAGCTAGAAACAAATCATCCTGAAGAGAGGTCAGCTACAAAAAAATCACCCTGTAGAGAGATCAGCTACAAACAAATTGCCCTGTAGAGAGATCGGCTATAAACAAATCAACCTGCAGAGAGATCAGGTACACACAAATCAACTTGTAGAGAGTTCAGCTACAAACAAATTACCCTGTAGAGAGATCGGCTACAAACAAATCAGCCTGTAGAGAGTTCAGCTAAAACAAATCAACCTGCAGAGAGATCAACTACAAACAAATCACCTTATAGAGAGTTCAGCTACAAACAAATTACCCTATAGAGAGATCGGCTACAAACAAATCAACCTGCAGAGAGATCAGCTACACAAATCAACTTGTAGAGAGATCAGCTACAAACAAATCACCCTGTACAGAGATCAGCTAGCAACTACACACAATGTAAGGAGTTCAGCTACAAATAAATCAGCATGTAGAGAGTTCAGCTAAAACAAATCAACCTGCAGAGAGATCAAATAAAAACAAATCACCTTATAGAGAGTTCAGCTACAAACAAATTACCCTAAAGAGAGATTGGCTACAAACAAATCAACCTGCAGAGAGATTAGCTACACACAAATCAACTTGTAGAGAGATCAGCTACAAACAAATCACCCTGTAGAGAGATCAGCTAGAAACTACACACAATATAAGGAGTTCAGCTACAAATAAATCACCCTGTAGAGAGTTCAGCTAAAACAAATCAACCTGCAGAGAGATCAGCTACAAACAAATCAACTTTTAGACAGTTCAGCTACAAACAAATTACCTTGTAGAGAGATCGGCTACAAACAAATCAACCTGCAGAGAGATCAGCTACACACAATTCAACTTGTAGAGAGATCAGCTACAAACAAATCACCCTGTAGAGAGATCAGCTAGAAACTAGACACAATGTAAGGAGTTCAGCTACAAGCAAATCACCGTGTAGAGAGTTCAGCTACAAACAAACCAACGTGTAGAGCGATCAGCTAGAAACAAATCACCCTGAAGAGAGGTCAGCTACAAAAAATCACCCTGTAGAGATATCAGCTAGAAACATATCACCTAGAAGAGAGGTCAGCTACAAAAAATCACCTTGTAGAGAGATCAACTACAAACAAAACATTTTGCACAGAGTTCAGCTACAAACAAATCAACCTTTAGAGTGATCAGCAACAAACAAATCGACCTGTAGAGAGATCATCTAGAAACAAATCAACCTGCAGAGTGATCAGCTACAAGCAAATCAGCTTGTAGAGAGATCAGTTACACACAAATCAACCTTTACAGAGATAAGCTAAAAACAAATCAGAGTTCAGCTAAAACAAATCAATCTGCAGAGAGATTAGCTACATACAAATCACCTTATAGATAGTTCAGCTACAATCAAATTACCTTATAGAGAGATCGGCTACAAACAAATCACCCTGCAGAGAGATCAGCTACACACAAATCAACTTGTATAGAGATCAGCTACAAACAAATCACCCTGTAGAAAGATCAGCTAGAAACTACACACAATGTAAGGAGTTCAGCTACAAACAAATCACCCTGTAGAGAGATCAGCTACAAACTAGACACAAAGTAAGGAGTTCAGCTACAAGCAAGTTACCCTGTAGAGAGTTCATCTACAAGCAAATCAACCTGCAGAGCATTCAGCTAGAAACAAATCACCCTGAAGAGAGGTCAACTACAAAAAAATCACTCTGTAGAGAGATTAGCTAGAAACAAATCACCCTGAAGAGAGGTCAGCTACAAAAAAATCACCCTGTAGAGAGATCAGCTAGAAACAAATCATCCTGAAGAGAGGTCAGCTACAAACAAAACACTTTGCAGAGAATTCAGCTACAAACAAATCAGCTTGTAGAGAGATCAGTTACACATAAATCAACCTGTAGAGAGATAAGCTAGAAACAAATCACCCTGTAGAGAGTTCAGCTACAAGCAAAACACCCTGTAGAGAGTTCAGCAACAAAGAAACCACCATGTAGAGAGTTCAGCTGCAAACAAATCACCTTATAGAGAGTTCAGCTACAAACAAATCACCCTGTAGAGAGATCAGCTAGAAACTAGACACAATGTAAGGAGTTCAGCTACAAGCAAATCACCCTTTAGTGAGTTCAGCTACAAACAAATCAACCTGCAGTGAGATCACCTACATAAAAGCACCTTGTAGAGAGTTCAGCTACAAACAAATTACCTTGTAGAGAGAGATCGGCTACAAACAAATCAACCTGTAGAAAGATCAGCTACACACAAATCAACTTGTAGAGAGATCAGCTACAAACAAATCACTCTGTAGAGAGATCAGCTAGAAACTACACACAATGTAAGGAGTTCAGCTACAAGTAAATCACCCTGTAGAGAGTTCAGCTAAAACAAATCAACCTGCAGAGAGATCAGCTACAAATAAATCACTTTATAGACAGTTCAGCTACAAAAAATTACCTTGTAGAGAGATCAGCTGCAAATTAATCAACCTGCAGAGAGATCAGCTACACACAAGTCAACTTGTAGAGAGATCAGCTACAAACAAATCACCCTGTAGAGAGATCAGCTAGAAACTAGATACAATGCAAGGAGTTCAACTACAAGCAAAATCACCCTTTAGTGAATTCAGCTACAAACAAATCAACCTGCAGTGAGATCACCCAAAAAAACGCACTTGTACAGGGTTCAGTTACAAACAAATTACCCTGTAGAGAGATCAGGTAGAAGAATTCACCTTGTAGAGAGTTCAGCAACAAAGAAACCACCATGTAGAGAGTTCAGCTGCAAACAAATCACCCAGTAGAAAGATCAGCTTGAAGAAGTTACCTTGTAGAGAGTTCAGTTACAAAGAAACCATCATATAGAGAGTTCAGCTACAAAGAAATTACCCTGTAGAGAGTTCAGCTATAAGAAGTCACCTTGTAAAGAGTTCAGCTACAAAGAAACCATCATGTACAGAGTTCAGCTACAAAGAAACCACCTGTACAGAATTCAACTACAAACAAATCACCCTGTATAGAGATCAGCTAGAAGAAGTTACCTTGTAGATAGTTCAGCTACAACAATTCACCCTGTAGAAAGATCAGCTAGAAGAAGTCACCTTGTAGAGTGTTCAGTTACAAAGAAACCATCATGTAGAGAGTTCAGCTGCAAACAAATCACTCTGTAGAGAGTTCAGCTACAAAGAAACCGCCATGTAGAAGTTATCTTGGCACAAAATTCACCTGAATTGTCGTTATTAAAATGTAACCATTAATCTACCATCACAGCCATTTCTTGGCCACCACCTTGGATTTCACATCTTTTTTCACCATGGCCTTTTTGGAGGCCGCACCTTTTTTTACAGCTTGGCTGTTTTTGATTAGATAAGATATACTTCTACAAAGTCAACTGAATAATTTCACACAAGTAACATTCAAGTTCTGTGTAATTTTAAGACACCAGCTCTGGCCCAAAATTGTCAGCAATTAGTGATAGGCGTTGTTACACTTGCTATGGCTACTGCCAACAGTAGTTGTTGTCCTTGTTAAACACTCTTACAGAACAGCAACAAGTCTGGGTGCACACTCAGTTACAGTGTATATGGTTGAGTTAACATGTTTCTGTACTAGTTCATACTTTGTACAGTGCAACAGTGAACAGTTATAATGTAGTGGTATAGTAAAATCCACTACTCAGACATATACATCTCCTCATGATCCCAGCTAAGGTATACATAGCTAAGGTATACTTCATGAGTGGTCTAGTATACTGTAGTCTCAGAAATGTTGATGGCTCACTGAAAATTGGAGCAAGTGTTCATTATCCATAACTGATGTTACTGATGTGTTCATGTACTTAATGTCAGCTCACATGATCACAGTGATGTGGTACATGTAGTACTGTGTGAGGCATTGGTACTGTCCTGTGAAGGTGTTACTATGTTGATTGCAAATTCCCCAGAGTTAATAGTGTTCCATGTGTTTACAGCGTACATCAATTGTCACTACATTTAATTTGGATTTATTTAAAGAAAAAGTTTACAGAAGACACCTCTATTGTTGATTGTGGCAGTTACAAATTGAAACCTGTGTAATAAAGTTGTAAAAGAAAGCCTAATCATTACCATCAGAGCCCTAGAAGATCTATTGCTAGTCTAAGAGCTAAACAGTTATGTGGAATTATGCAGGGAGGTCTAATTTCAGGAGTCCTTTTTAGGCCTAAATCAAATATGCTCCAAATGTAAGGATGCGGCGATTATGCCAGCATAATTTTGTGCATAATAGGTATGTGTGGGAATCAGGAATTATGCCAGCATTTTGAGGTGATTAACAGTAGGAAATACTGTTTGAAGGTTCTTAGTTTACTAATTTGTTAAGCTGCTTTACTGTAGTTGTACCCAGTTATACTGATAGTAAAATGTCAGTAACTTTAAGTATATGGAACATAATTGTTTTACTAAGTTAAAATTTTGGGAATAATATAGATATGAGTGGGAATCATGAATTATGCTAGCATTTTGAGATGATTAACAGTAGGAAAATCCCACAATTCCATTAAAAATCGAGATACTCTAATAGAGCAGTCAGAAACTATAATAGAGCAGTCACTGAATATTATTACTCTAATAAAGCAGTCACATTGAAATTAAATACTCTAATACAGCAACCAGCTAAAGCATTCAAGACTATTTGAAGCTTAAACATCAATGAAAATGGTATGGTGGAATAATTTTGGGAATAATGGGAAATTCTCAAAAGCATAATAGGTGATATTTTGAGCACTGCTCAAAAGCATATAATGCTCAATTTTTGGAGCATAATAGCCTCTTGCCTATCCAAATTTTGCCCAAAATGCTTTAAAGAATTTCCACCATTTTCACCTACAGTACAGTATGTATTTTGCTCTTCAGTGTTCCCATTATGCTTGTATTATATGCTCCTAGGTTAATAACATTACTTAATTATCTTGGAACATTTTAATCAGTGAATGCTCTATTAGAGTATTTCACTACAAAGTGACTGTCCAATTAGAGAGTATCAATCCAAGGATAGGGCTGCATCAAATATGCCAGTATAATAATAGCTATGTGCTACAATACTTGGTGGATATTTCAAACTATGGAGCATAATAAAGCAGTCAGTAGAAACTTTAAATTCTGCAATAGAGCACTCGAATGCATTGAGCGCACATAGCTCCTTAGATTGATACTCTTTAATAGAACAGTCACTTCGTAGTAATAATACTCTAATAGAGTTTTCACTGACTAAAATGTTTAAAGACAATTAAGAAATGTTGATAACTTATACAAGCATAATGGAAACACTGAAAAGGGAGATAGGTGAAAATTTTAGGAAATCTCTGATAAAAGCATTTTTTGACTCAGGCCTAAATCACACACATATGTGCAGCTATGAGTCATATGTTTACATTTGTGTACATCTAAACTAGTTACAAGAGATCATATTTTTTACATTATGAACATGCAAGAGTGATTGTACAAAGCAATATATATACACCTCAGTCTGCTCTCTGTTAAAGGTTGAGAGGTACTTATTATTACTATTTATCTAATGGACATTTAAATGCAAAATGATTAATAGGCCAAAGGACCTTGGCTATGTCCATATCCAGTTTCCCTCCAGTACTGGTCCAGTGAGTGTTTGAATGATGATGTTCCTTTTGCCAGTACTACATAATATTATTTCCTTAGGTATAAATCATTCCATTGCAGGATTATTCAGAAGTTAAAAAGCATTGACCACTGCTATTCTTGGTTTTAAAGTTTTATTTGTAGTAACACTGTATTGTGGTAGTGTAAAAATATCGTTTGGGTCAATTTGGTAGTATGAATGTAATATCTTAATAAAAACACTTCAATTGCAGTAGGTCTCCTCTTTGTCGTCTACAAAAAAAGTGAATACAAGTTGAGTTTTTGAGTCTACTTTCAAGACAGTGTAGAGATAGATGTTATTAGCCCTTCTTTTCTAATACATCAATGTCCTTTTGCTAAGTGAGCATTCCAAACTGGGGCACAGTATTCCAAATGTGGTCAAACTAAAGTTTGTATAACAATGTAAATAATTATAGTAGAGTAACTTAGCATCAAACTTTGAGGACATCGTTACAAAGCAGATAAAAGCACCATTTTTCCTGAAGGTTTGCTGAGACATTTGACCATTTTTATAAAGGATGCCACGCCCCCATTATTATTGGTCACTACTTGTAGCAAAACATCTAAATACTCTAATAGAGCAGTCAAACACTAGCAGATATATTGTAATACTTTAATAAGCTGTAGCTAATAATTTATCTGTAAAAACACAATAAGAACAGTATAAAATGTTATAACAGACCATCTATAATCCATAATATTCCTGGGGAGGATGACCCCACACCCCAGAATGGCATCCAAATCTGCTGTATTATTCAACCTTCACTGTGGAATTTCATTTCCAAAGTTACCATATCACCCCACACTACATGTTCAGAGTATAGGGGTAAGGAAAGCAACACTTTCTTTGGCTTCTCTTAAGTTGTTTATTCAGTGTACAGTAAGTCTAATTTCAACCTGTTTGCCCTCAAGCTTGCCAATCTCATTGTAGAACAGCATATCATAACAGTTTACATCTTTGGTATACTTCCAACTAACATTAATTTTATATGTGACATAATTACATTGTTGATCTAAAACCTATTATACTGGGGGAAGTTTGTAAACACTTTATGTGTTTTTAAAAGAACATCCAGCTACTGCATGTCATGGATAGTGATTACAACCTCCTGGAGTTGTTATGACTACACAGAATGCAATTTTTACCACTATGCAATTTTATTTGATACGATAGTGTCACTAGAATAGTCTACAAGGCAACCCAAGATTCAAAAGATGCATACAGAAACATACAGTGTATATCTCAGCAAACAAATCTACATACTCGTATAATGGAGGTACTTGAAATGCAAAGTGGTAAATAGACCATGTGGTTACTTCAGTGCTGATGATCCTCCAAGCAAACTAGTTTACTACTTATTAACATTGCATCAAGACAATCTATTCTAAAGTGGTGGTGGCTCTGTGTGGCACTTAATATGCCAATACAGCATGCAGACAGGAAAGGTTTGCAGACTAATGCAAAGCAAAATGCTTGAAAAGTCATAGCCATCTTATTGTAGTAGTGTTGTGCATCTAATTAGCTATGTATAGCCAATTGTGGCTCAAACTTTGATATAGAATATTAGTTTGCTTGGCGCTGGTGCTGAACACATCTCTAAAATATTCAGGCAATTTTGAAAAAAAAGCCTATAATTATTATGTTACAGACTCTTTTTGAATATTACAAGCAAATATTTTTTCAAGGAAAAGGCAAGAATGTATATTTGGTGGCAAGTGTAGTTATAGTAGCTATCCAAGAAAACATTCTAGATTCTGGACAATTTTGTGCATCTTTCCCAGCTCCTATTGAAGTTTTCAGCAAAGTGAAATATTTAGTATTGCCTTTATGATAAGCTAGTTTAAAGTAGTCTTGCCAGCCAGTCTGTATCCAAACTTTTTCCTGACCAAATAACAAAAGAAAAAATATACAGGCTCTAAGATTAAGAATGCAAGGATAGGTTGTTCAGCAAATGAATTGAGCAATCTACCCTAAACTATAGCTTATCATAAAGACAATGCTAACTATAAATCTTTTTACATTGGTTAAAACTTTTAAAGGTGCTGGGAATGATATATAAAACCTAATTATGTGTGGGTTGAAAACAAAACGGCCATCAAGTAGCCCCAGTATAGTACAATACTGGTATGACATACACTTGAATGTGGAGTTAGTTTCCTATTTTAATAGTCAATGAATTATATTTGGCATTCAATATGAACAAATTTGTCAAATAAATCAGTAAATTGTAGTGTAAGTTATCTTTTGCATGTATGCAATTTGCAATGAATAGCATTGTCTATGGGTCTAACGTTAACAGTCATTACCAAACTGCACTGTGTGTATGAGCTATACACTGTAACTTGAGACAAACTTTGTGTATTACACTGTATTAACTAGTCCAAATGCCTGTTGATGCATTGTCCACAGCGCGGTTGTGAACGTTCATCTTAAACATTGCCACTAACTGGTTTTAGAAGGCTGCTCAATAATGTACTATGTTTTGCATTAAATATAGCGATTTGTTGAGTTTTGATTCATTAAAATTTTGAAAGCCTCTCAACAGCTGAGGGATGTGCCCCCACATCTCTGCTTCTGGTTACTCAATACTGCTGTTGGAATCCCCCTCAAAAAATCCTGGCTACACCCTGATATTAATGGCAATAATTGACAGAAATAACACTTACAATATTTAACCTGTCTTTCACTCAGAGCAGTTAATTCATATCAACTTCAAATGCCTTCAAAAGTAATTACTGTTATATTTAGTTTTATTTCTTTGTGGCTACTTTCCTTACAGAGTCTCTTAAATTGTAATAAATAAGCTCAAATAGTTTTAAGACTAAAACAGTGTTATGGAGGTGGTTTTTGACAGTGTCCAGTTATATATCATTAAAATCTTGTACTAGCTGCACCTTCCACCAAGTACCAAAACCCAAAATTATTCTAAAAAAATTCCCTTGGGGCCATGCCCCCAGACCGAGCCTTACACTTTCACTTTTACTCTGATTTCCCAGTGTGTGACTAAACCAAACAACTAAAAGTTTGCAGTATTATGGCAAGCCATTTTCAAAAATAGTATGTCCTTACAACATAATAATTATACTCACTGCTTGTAAAACTCTAGGTATCATTTTGATCCTTGCTACATCACGAGTAGAATGACATAAATTGCATAACCATAGAATGGACGCTTCGAAAGTTACAGTGCTTTGTGCAAAGCATGCGTAGTTATTAAGTGTAAATCCAGTTTTCTGGATTATGAGGGTTTAAGGGTTAACTAGGTATCTAACCACTTATCTAGTATATATAAGTTATCTACACCATGCAAGATCTACAGTTCATAATAGTAATAAGCTTGCAATAATGTCTGGAAAATGCTTGCTAGATGAAATGGAAGCATTTATAAGGGAGAAAATAAAAAAGGAGAGATGGACCCACAAAAGACTTAGTTTTCACTTACAGCACAGGTTTCCTGGCAAGAGAGGACGGAGCGTTTCCTCTTTGGATCGGTTTGCAGCAGTGTTCTTTTTCATTTATTACTGCATTAGCTAGTCAATATACGGTATGGCATGACTAAATCAGTAGCCGCTGGCTAAGCATGCTAGCTACATGGTTCCACTGCCCGCTATATGGCATGCCAGCAACTAGTGCTGGTGTTCTGATCAGCTAATAAAGCTTATAGTTACAATCACAGTCGATTTGAGAGAAAACCATCATTACATGAGAAAAATAAAAAGTATGTGTGACCTCGTACTGCATGCGACCACAAAGTAGGCTGCTTTAGCTAAAGTCAGTATTCGAGTCGGGAAGCTTGCACCAACTTGCAGCAGTGCAAAGTGATAATGTAACAGCATAAAACCATTGTTTATCTCTAAGAGAGGGATCTAAAGAGTGAAAACGAGCCCCCTTCACTCCATTTTCTTTGAAGATTTAGATACTCTAATTGAACAGTCAGTTATACTCTATTTAGGGGCGGCAGATCCAAGGGGAGGGGGAGGCTAAGGGGTTATGCCCCCACCTTTGCTTTATCAACTTGTAGTTTCCCCTTATAGCCCTAGATTCTGTATATACATCGTTTTTGACACAAAGCATGTGATGCTTTTAATATTAGAGGTCATAAGTTATAGCACATATAGTTATGATATTGCTCTATTTAAAAAAATCATGCTGAAACCACTCTCAAATTCACTTTAGAGAGCCTAATTTCCAAAATTGTAATGACCATATGACTATGCATTGATGAACATGATCTCTTAATATCTGCATAATAACCATTCAGCATCACAAAAATTATTTCTCAGTCACCTATACATGTGTTGTTATGTCTGTAACCAGTCCCCCCCCCCCATTTGGAAAAATCCTATATCCGCCCCTGATATTTATTTATTATTACTGTACATGGAAGCACCCAGTGCTGGTTAGCTACAAACATTTGCATAGTTACAAAGATTATACATGTAACAAAACAGTCATGCACATCACATTATCGTTATCAACACATATGAAATGAATATTAGCTATTGAAATAAATAATACAGAATATGTAACTCAGGATGAATTTCTAGACCAGATACTGTAGGTGGTACAAAACTAGCTAAGTGTGAACTTATGCATGCTAGTCTGCAGTACATTGAGCATGGAATATAAATAAACTTATAGCTACCATGATCATGCAAATACTTGGGTGCATACATCTGGCACATACTCGATCAATTGAAGTAAGAACTCAAACTAAGTTGAGTTTTGTACAACAAGGTTTATCAGCAGCCAGCTTTTTTTTTGTTGCAGACCCTTCCTTCCCATGTGACAAAAATTCTGGAGTTACAAATCCTTCAGATGAAATAATATATTATTAACAATGAGTCAGGCATTATTTTTACATAGTTTGAATTAAATCAAGCGGTCAAAGTAAAATTACACACTCAAACTTGTTGATCCTGGTGGTGAGTGCTGTTCAATAGTGACTAGACAGGCATGATTTTTGCTGGTCACACGGAATGATCACATTTCTATCTCTGTTAGCTAAGGCTCACCGAACATTATGACCATAAAGAACATCTAGCTATGTATACAAATATACTTGTTAAATGTGGTTGCACGTATAGCTGTCATTGATATGTGTGCCACATGCCTTGTAAACCAAAGTAGGATGCATATGGCAAGGTTTGCAAGTGAGTACATGATGGCGAGAGTAATGTAGATTCTATAAAGACAATCTATTATAAGACTAAAAAAGAGTCAGATTGAAAAATGTAGGTAGCCATATTGGGACCGACAAACAGCTTTAAATTCTTCCGACCATGAATCTCATTGCCACTTCACTTAATGATTGGGTTAATGTATAGATCATAACATGACATAATCCATTAGTTTATATATACGTATACAGTCAGCTAGTTATTTCATTCTGTAGATTTTGTCGTGAAAGAGACATACACAAGACAAGCAGGCTCACAAAAGCTGAATTAGATAGGATTGTAACCGCTGCTGTCAGTGAGGTGAGTTAACTCTTTCCATTGTGTCAATTTATCTTTTGACATTCATTGACATTAATACATATAAATGTGTTATACATTTAAATATATCATAGTGTGCAAACCCAGCAATATATAGTACTGGAATTAGTTGAATTTAATTTTTAAAATATCATGAGCCTTTACACATGGCAAGGTTGCTCAACAGGTAGTTAGCTAGTATGTACAGTAATATGCAATTGGATTGGATAAGTGATAAAGTGATATTACTATCTTAACATGAAAAAAATGCAACAAAAAATATTACATTGTTTAGTTCATTTCATTGTTAGTATTATCAGATTTGTCTAACATTTGAAAACCAGGTGGGTCCAGTGTATGGACGTTGAACATTGACTAGGGTATTGGCATCCGAAGGACTCGAAGCTGGAGAGAAGAGAGTAGGGGAGTCTCTGAGGCTTGTTTCGCCTCTGTACTCTCAAGCCTGCAGACACTCTGTTGCTAGGATGACAAACCCTGGAACCTACCAGGCAGATTATTTTGGTCAGAAACTGATATGTGCAGTTGATAGATTTAGCTGTAAAGTTGTGGGGTTTACTACTATGCCAATCAAAACAACTACACTGTTTACGGGACAGTGTATATACAGGTATTATGTTATGCACTACAAGTATAATATGTGCTATATGTACTGTACATACTACCATCTCATGTATATATATGTACAAGTGTCTGTTTATTATTGTTTAGACAGATCATCTGCCACTATGGAATGTGGGATCAACTCAGGGTTGATCAGGGGAAGTAGTGGTATCTAATGCTGTACATGCAGGAACAGCTGGCAGAATATAGAAGAAACCCTTTTGCACCACCTCATTTGCAAACATCCTCAACCCAGGTGAGATTTTATGACGTGATGAAATAACCTTAACCTTCTGATAGTAAAATTAACAATGTCAGCAACTAGCTAAAGTAGACATTTCAATTGGATACACATACAGGATAAATAACTTTGATACATTTTAAAGATCGGATAAAATATTAGCATTGATGCAAAATTAAATTTCAATTAACAAGCAGTACATACACACTATTATGCTATACAGTGTACTTGTTAGCATTGGATAACGTGTTGACTTTTGTATAATAGAATCATGTGGTTGAAAGGATCCGGGTTGAAGTCAATGGAAGAGTAAGCTATCCAATTAAGGCCATCCTAATTGAATGCAAGAAAGCCACGATTTAAACTTGGAACATCATCATGACGATGTCAAATTTTGTGTCTCCTGGTATAGCATCCAAGTTAGCCAAGTAGGGATGAAAAAGTTTGTGGCTGCCTGGAATGAGCATCGGATCCGAGGTATATCAACAAAAATTAATGCACAGTGTTTATGCATAACTGTCACTAAATCTTATAAGTTATATCATCATTAATTTTCTTTTTGTACAGGCAGGGGTATTCCAAACGTGCTGATGGCTCAAAACAATCAGACAAAACTTATTGACAACTCCGTGGTCCCAGCAGCCGATGAAGCTGGCAGACAATATGAAGAGAATGGAGGTACTGTTCAGTGAGTTCGGACAAGATCCATTGGCAGAATGGGAGGATTTGGTGACTACTAGGATGGAGACATTTACTGAACAATCGCCAAGCTTTGAAAATATTTTTCACAGCTTAGTGAACAATAACAAAACAATGTTTCATGATGGGCTTTTATGTTTTATTGCTATAACCATGCAGCTTAAAGCACAACTGTAAGAATCTTGTACATGTATGTTACTTTTTTCACTGAATCTAGTTTATCTGCAGTATTATACATGCATAATTCGTGTAATCTTGTATATCTTTAAGTCATCCAGCAGTGGTATTGTGACCAATGTTTGAAATTTCTACATTTTGGTTTTAAATATTGTGATTCTCAAATGTGACATCATGATACTTTGTTAAATAAGTGATGTCAGTAATATCATACATAATATAATGGTCTAATTCAATGTCGGTCCATCAATCTGACTCATTTGATGATCCAGATTCAATGTCACCATCAAAATTGATTCAGATGCAGCTTCAGATTTTTAGACTTGAACTCTGTACTGGTCTAATAGTCATAGTGACAGTAACCCTGTTGGATTGGTGGGACTGGAAGCAAATTTGAGAGGGCACATTTTGTGTGGCTCACTGGTGTCTGACCCGTATGAGATGGGCATCTCCTTAAATCAGAATGTCACTGCATGTAGACCATACAGATGGCATGTAAGATATTATGCTTGATAATGTTATGATAGCATCAAAAGCAAAAGGCTAATGGGTCAAAGTTTTCTTCTTTGTCTTTTACACCTGGTAGCATGAGCTAGAATAAGAGAGGATTCTTTTATGTCAACGTAAATGCAGAAGATGACAGTGTACTTAAGGTCATTTAAATGATAAGCATGATACATCTATCAAACTAATAAAGGTCTATAAAGGATAGCACTGCCACCTTTACTGTAATCAGGGGGACCTTTAGTTTTTACTCTAATCAGGGGTCGAGATATCCAATTTGATGTTATTTTTATATGGATGTATGTATATACTAAAGATGTGTCAACCATCAAGTAGCTAGAATGGTCAGTAGTTGTCTGTGTAGACCACCTCACATGCAATGATCGACGGTGATGTGTCAACCATCAAGTAGCTAGAATAGTCAGTCGTTGTGTGTGTAGACCACCTCACATGCAATGATTGATGGTGATGTGTCAACCATCACGTAGCTAGAATAGTCAGTGGTTGTGTGTGTAGACCACCTCACATGCAATGATTGATGGTGATGTGTCAACCATCAAGTAGCTAGAATAGTCAGTGGTTGTGTGTGTAGACCACCTCACATGCAATGATCGATGGTGATGTGTCAACCATCACGTAGCTAGAATAGTCAGTGGTTGTGTGTGTAGACCACCTCACATGCAATGATCGATGGTGATGTGTCAGCCATCAAGTAGCTAGAATAGTCAGTGGTTTTGTGTGTAGACCACCCCACATGCAATGATCGATGGTGATGTGTCAACCATCAAGTAGCTAGAATAGTCAATGGTCGTACGTCTAAAAATCATCTCACAATGCAATGGTTGATGATTAAGAGTCAACCACCAAGTAGCTAGAATAGTCAATGGTTATGTGTGTAGACTACCTCAAATTCAATGATTGATGATGGCACAACAAAAAATTATGATATGGTGATCTATTATAAATGTACAACTACAGTAATCTTGTGTGTCTTAAAAGAATTCTGATAATAACAGGGTAAAAAAACTGTAGTGCAATGTCTAGCTAATGACTTTTGACAGTTTTAAACTGTTTTTTTTAGTGGCCAAGCCAAGTAGGTCTGGAAGGTGCATTTTATGACTTCATTAATAATACCACCTCATTATACTGACCATTTCCTGTATATTATCATACATTACTCTTGTATATATAACATCCCAGCAGGATATTATTGATTTGAGAAGTTATGGTTGACTATTGTTGTGATGTAGAGTAGCTACACCGTACACCATACATATTTATGAGTTACACTGAGCTTTTGGTAAACAACTGAACTGACTTTAGTAGCGTGCATTTTAGTATTATATCAATACAACACTTACAGTGTGGAATAAACTTTTCCTATAGAGACATACACTTCATTTTCGAAAGCGGAAGACAGAGCTACCTGTATATATCATAGTAATTCTATGCTGGAAGGTGTCCATTATCATCATCTCAATGTAATAGTCAGTGATAAGCTAGAATCTTTATAATATTAGAGTCCATCTGTTTGTCTAAAATTGTTTGCGGGCCGAAATTTTTTGGCCTTCATAGGCCAAAGGTTGTGGTGGGTTAACATAAAAATGTCTAACTAGAGAAACTTTTTTTAGAGGTGGTCTTTTTAGCAGGTGGCCACTAAGACAGGTGTCACTGTAGATTCAATCCATGTCAAGTATCAGACGTAAAGTAGCTAGAGTAGTAAATGGTGGTGTGTAAACCATCTCACAACAGTCCGTGGTAATGTATCAAACATCAAGTAACCAGGTGGCATGTAAACCTTTGCTATTCCAACTAAGTGATGCTTGATGCATCACCATAGACTGTTGTGAGATGGTTTAACACCAGTGGGAAATTGACCATTCTAGCTACTTGATCGCTGACACTTCACTGACTATTATGAGGTGGTTTACACAACACTATTGACTATTCTAGCTGCTTGATCCTTGAAAGATAACCATGGACTGCTGTAAGTGAGATGGTTTACACACTGTGTGTAACCCATCTCATAACAGTCAATGTGATGTGTCAAACATCAAGTGGCTAGAATAGTAAATGGTTGTATGTAAACCATCTCACAACAGTCAATAAAACTTCAAGTAGCTTTAATAGCCAATGTTGGTGTGTAACACCCCACCATTGACCATTCTAGATACTTGATGTATGACACGTCACATGGCGATCAACTGTTGTGAGATGGTTTACACACCACCGGACCATTGACTATTCTAGTTACTTGATGTTTGACACATCATTGACTATTGTGAAATAGTTAACACACCTGCATTGACTATTCTAGCTATTCAAACATCAATATAGACTGTTCTGAGAAGGGTTACACACCACCATTGATTATTAATTACATCTACTTGACATTTGACACATCATTGACTATTGTGAGATGGTTTACACATCACCATTGACTAGGAAAGCTTCTTGATGTTTGATACACCACCTTGGTCTGTTGTAGCTACTGATGTTTGATGGATCACCATTGACTGTTATGAGATGGTTTACATGACACTATTGACTAGTCTAGCTACTTGATGTTTGATACATCATTGACTATAGTGAGATACCACTTCAAGTGATTGAATCACCAACACTGAATACTGTATGTATTGTACATGCAAAATATACAGTAATCATGCAGACATCAAGTCAGTAGTCCGATGATTGTGTTCTGCTGCAAATTTTGAATGTACCATGGTTGAGAAGTGAGGAAATTAAGAGGTTAATGCAGTGGAAACTATAGTCCGTTCTTTGGTGCCAACATATAGTACGTTTTCTGCAATGATGTTTTGTCCTACATAGTACTTCTGCATTGGATTCCTCATGCAGGTTTGTTTTGGCAGAATAGTTAAAAATCTAAGTTTAAATTTTACCTATATGAAAGAAATAGAGTAACTGAGCAATTATTGGTAGTTTCAGTTTTACTGGTGGTGCACACTGTGGTGAGCTGCATACTATGTGTTTACTTTCTACTCTTGCTTCTCCAGACCAAGTACAAGTTTGTATACTGGAGTATTAACTAAGTCCCTGAATCACCCTGTGTTAAAATAGTATGATGTGACTTTGTATTCTTTTTGCAATTTTGGTCACTGTAGCTTGCATGGAGCCTGTCAACAAGATCAGTTACTCACCCATGCTTGTGTAGTTTCATTTTACCTGCCTTGTTGCTGTAATGTACATCTATATCTGCATCCAGGCCCGATAGTGTCTTGTGCTTCAGGTAAGTCAGCAGCAGCAGTTAAGATGGAGTGGTATGTCATAAAGATGTGTTTGGTGAGTAGAGGTATGTGTCAGTGTAATAGGGTGTGTAGTAAATATAGTAACTGTTCTTATCACGTTTATTTTACTTTATTAAATGAATTATGTAAGGAAAGAGTTTGTGTGTTGAAACTCTAGTCCATTCTTTGGTATGGTATCAATTATTTGATTGTTTTATCCTCAATATGATTTCTTGCATTGGGTCCCTCGTACAGGTATATAATTATTTTTGTTGGGAAGTGTTAACAAAATTAATTTAAGTTAAATTGAGCAGTATGAAAATATAACTGACATATTGTGGGTAGTATTAGTTCCAAGGTTAAACCACTGGTGGTGCACACAGACCACATGCTTTAATAATTATAATATTATGTGTTTACTTTGTAATTTCTTTTATTTGTTTATTTTATCCTCTTGATTCTCCAGTACAAGTTTGTACACTGGAGTTATCAACAATGCCAGTGAATGACCTTCTGTTACAGCCTGTTTTTATCACCCTAACAAGATAACTGCTTAACCATTCTAGTGTAATATTTTTTTAATTTAATACATTGCCTTGTTGTAGTAGCATACATTTAGATCGGTATCCAAGGTGGTTAGTGCTTTTACTTGAAATAAGCCAAGGAAAAGGGCCATGATGGAGTGGTGTGTCATAACAAAGTAGTTGGTGTGTAGTGGCATGTGTCAGTGTGACAGGAAATGTAGTGAACATGTCAATCTAATGTTGACTGTTCTATTAGGTATATTTGACTTTTGTTGCTCTGGTAGGCAGTTGAATTGCTAGGTATAAAAAATGTCTTCTTTCAGTTCACAGGACTTCACAGGTGCACACAACTGCTCAATCAAACCAGAGTAGAATACTGCTGCCATCCGTGCTAGATTTTAAATAAGGGCAGAGTGGCTTGATTTTGAAAATATGGACAGGGTGTATTTATGATACATAATGTCCTGTAATCATATTTTACACAAAATAAGAATCCTCAATCACTTACCATACTGATGCCTATAAAATTTATAAGCATCACTGAGTCATATTCCCTCAACTGCACAACATATATATCTATCTACATCAGTGAATAAATTTAGAAATACAAATTATGTTTGTATGCAGTGAGATACAGTGTACATGGTGATCTTACCATAATAATAACACATCTAGTAAACTCTACCAAGCAGATGCCACCTTGACATTAAAGTGACCGGTGCATGAACTTTACCCTGGTGCACCCTACCACCTTAAGTGGTGATTCTAGACCTGGGGGAGATGTGACCGGATTTGCAAAAAGGGGTCTTCCACACACATCTAATTTACCAACTTTGATGATCCATAAAATTGAAATACAACAAGTTATTGACCTGCAATTTGTTCAGTGGTTAGTGCCAACATTGCGTAATGGCTAGGGAAAATTTCAGAGTTGTGCACCTCTTAAACACAAAGTTATGGCCTTCCAAGTTCATGGAATTAGATGTGTGTGGAAGACCCTTTTTGTAAATCCAGTCACAATACTGTTGCATATAGATTTAGTATAAATTGGAATTTTGAGGGAGTGGGAGAATGTAAATTAACACTTACAATAGGCTGTTTGACTTTTGCAATTTAAAGGCTTAAAGTGGTTTAATTGATAATTGCCAGGATGCTAAGAACAATGCCTATCTATAGCTAGCTGTACTATAACTTACCCCAATAGTTTAAGTAATTCATTGTTCAGCAAGGGAAGGAGGCACATGTCTCTCCAGGCCCACTTCCTTAGAATAGCCTATGCTACCAACTCTCAGATTACGGATAAGATCCCAGGGGTAGCTCACCCCCTTCCCTCCACCTAGTGCATACACTTATTCTACTCGTGCATACACTTATTCTACTGAGTCTGTCAGTGAAGCATATAGCTATAAGGGAAGCCTCAGCCTAGACGGAAGGAAGGGGAGATGCATTCAGTGTGCTTCTTTTAAAGGAGGATAAGCTAATATCATGATAGTGTGTAGAAACCTTATTGTAACTGAGAGCAATATAATAACGTGCATGCATAATGGCTTCAATTAATTGACCAATTAAGGGTAGTGCTAAAAGCCGGAACGGAATGGAACGGAACCAATTAGGGCGCGCGCCAAGTAGAAAAATCGTTTGAGACGGATTTTTCATCGTTTCCAACTGCCACACAGTGACTAGAATTGTGCTAGAGTTCATTTCCTTCTACTTATATGTAAGCTAGAAATCGCGCTTTCGAAGTTTCTATTTAATGCCCGCCACGTGGCATGTTGTGTTTTTACCAATCCATCAAATTCTGTTTAATCCTGATGTAGAATTGCTTCCTTATCATTGTAAAAGGTAAACTACTGTAGTATTTTCATGTTATAGTCGTGTCCAACTCTGTAGTAACAGCTAGGATGGTTTTCTGAAGTCTGCCAGCATGGGCAATAATTTACGAGAGTTAACCACATTGTATGTTAGTGGCTATGAATCATATGCTTATAGTGCTTACAAAATAATAGTTTAGCAGGTTAAATAATAGTTTTTCAGCGTAGGTAATTGCAAAACGCTTTCGTGCAGTGGACATTAAATAGAAACTTCGAGCGAGCGATTTCTAGCATGCCTACAAGCAGAAGAAAACTAACTTTAGCACAATTCTAGTCACTACTTAATGGTAAGAAACGGTGTACAATCTGCAAAAACGATTCATAAACTTGGCGCGCGCCCCGTTCCGTTCCATTCCATTCCGTTCCGGTTTTTAGCACTACCCACCAATTAACGCGGTGGGGACTATTCTACGGAACGGAACGGAACGGAATGATGGACTAAACCACGGAACGGAACGCTTTCTCAAATTGAAGCTTGCAACTTACCATTGCTGAAACTTCCCTTATAAGTTAGCAGTGGCATCTCCAGTGGGTGATTAAACATAAGATAAAAAGAATTAACGGATCGATTGTGGGTTTTTGTTGGTTGTCATTAGTAACGAAGTATTATTGTGGGATGAGCTGTATCAGTGATGTTCATCCATACGGAAGGGAACTTTATGTGAGCTATTTTTCTTATTTAGACTTTAGAAAACAGTCTGGGCCGGTCTTTCAAGTCATAAGTCAGTGTATAAATAAAGCAAGCAGGAAGATACTGGTAACAGGAAAGAGCCAGCTGAATTAAAACTTGAAGAATTTTGTGCAGTGTGTGAGGAGCAAATATTTTGGCAGACCGCAAGGAGGGTATATTCTGCAAACATCACTGAAGTGTATGCATGGAGTTATTTATATATTAACAGCTGGTGCAGTGGACTAATGCCGTATTCAATAGTGAGCTGATTTTATCTGTTGCACAATTCAAGGATGTGTCTGACTGCTAGCCTTGAATCAGGCTAAATGCCAAAACTCCAAGACCAGCCAAATCTCTATTATAAGCTGCATGTGAAACCATGCCCGTAGCCACCAGGCAAACGTGATTTGGACCAAGATGTGTGTGTAATTTCAATGTATCTAGTCAGTCCTGAAATGGAACACTCACATTAATTACATACCACCTAAGAATCCTAGGATTTCTTAAGTGTAACATTTCACATGCTTCACTTCAAACAAAACAGGTTAAATTTGTTCGTCTATTTTCAAGTGATTCCCAGTCCAGCTGGTCCATGAAATTACAATGGGTTCACATGTATTTGTTACAGTGCCGGCTGTCCTGTGTTGGATCTACTCTAGAGTTGAAATTTCAAGGTAGACTCACTGCCAATGTACTGACACTAGTACTGTTGTAGCATGTTTAAGTGGAGGACAAATGAAATAGTAATGCTAGATTATTTATGTATACAAATTTTTCATAATGAAATTGAATGATATCCCATTTTGATTTATACTTCCACTTTGCAACATATTCAAGAACAAGAAGCTACCACACTTAATCTCCAACCACTGTCATTAATTAACCAAGATCTCACTAGTCTGTAATTCACCTTACTGTAGTGATTTTATTGATTCATCTGTATGTTTTCTTCATTTTCCTTTGAAGTTGTACCAAGAGTTCATAATAAGGTGGAGAGTGTCTAACTTGAATGCATTCACCAAACACCCTGCTTAAAGTAACACCTCGGCCTTATTTCAGAACAAAGGCTTTACCTTCTTCTGCAACACTAATCAACAGTTTTCTATCCCCCAGTAAAGGTGTTGATTTGATGAAAGGTGAACTTTACGCAGGGTGTTTGTATGGCCATACTGAGAGTTAGACACTCTCCCCCATACAAATCAGTATTACGAACTCTTGGTTGTACAGTATAGGTAAACAAAGATAAGTTTCTCTCCCATCTTATTCTAGGATTTCTATTGACAAGGAAAATTCAATTATTTGTATACAGGCTCAAAATTGAGAAAATATAAAGAAAGTGAATTAATATTATACAGTCAGTTTGCTTTTGGATATTTAATGTCTCAAACCACAACAAAAATTCGATGAATCCATGCATCTCATCACTGGTCGTCTGAACATTCTGAAGGTGATACCTCACTCAATCAACCATATATTCTGTTTATTAGACTGAATAAAGTCATGATTACCTAAACAATCACTTAATTAATGTTTTATAATTATCCTATTCCATTTTCCTGGAGGTTCCACTGATAGCAGCTAGCCAAGCTGCAAGTTGATTCAGAAAACATTCCATTCTGTAAAATAGACCCCATCCAGAATTCAACTCAGTACTCAGGCTGAGATATCTGACAACAGTCCACTACTCTGTTAATGAATCATTGATGTTGTTATTATGTTATTGTTATTATTATCTACTTTACCAGTTAGGCACTGGAGGGTGTACACAGAAGGCAGAGCCTGTTCGAGGTGTTTACCCATAGCCTAGGAGCCTAAGCGAAAATCTTTGAGCTAAATATCCTAAAGTGAAACGGGACAAATACCTAGAAGGGGTGAAAAAAAAGCCAACCCCATCGTGACTTGATCCGCAGGCAACCCAGATTCCGGCCAGGCACCACGCTCGGAGCCAACTTTGGGGAGGCCACCTAAGTAGGGAAATGTTGTTGTTATTATCTACTTTACCAGTTAGGCACTGGAGGGTGTACACAGAAGGCAGAGCCTGTTCGAGGTGTTTACCCATAGCCTAGGAGCCTAAGCGAAAATCTTTGAGCTAAATATCCTAAAGTGAAACGGGACAAATACCTAGAAGGGGTGAAAAAAAGCCAACCCCATCGTGACTTGATCCGCAGGCCACCCAGATTCCGGCCAAGCGCCACGCTCGGAGCCAACTTTGGGGAGGCCACCTAAGTAGGGAAATGTTGTTGTTATTATCTATTTTACCATGTTCACACAATATAGCCTCCTTGAGGCATCTGAATGTTTGTTCCTCACACACTGCACAAAATTCCTTTAGATTCTGCTTAGGCTGAGTTGATTCAGCTTGTCACCATACTTGTTTCCTTTGTAGTGTAGCTATACGCATACTGATTTATGCCGATTAGAAAGGCTGGGCCTCAGACTGTACATTCTAAGTAAAAATAACTCATATACTAGTAAAAACAAGTCATGCATTAAGTTCCCTACTTGATATATCCGAAGATGAACACACTGAGTCAGCTATTCCCACAATTAGTACTTCGTTACTAATGACAACCAACAAGAACCCACAATCGATCCTTAAATTCCTTTTATCTTTCTTGGGGTACGTTTGATTACCTGCTGGAAGTGCCACTGATAACTTGTACAGCAATGGTAAGCTGCAAGCTTCAATCTGAGAAAGCATTCCGTTCCGCAGTTTAGTCCATCATTCCGTTCCGTTCCGTTCCGTTCCGTAGAATAGACCCCACAAATTAACGCTGGGTGGCCACAAAAGCCAGCCAACTAGATATGGTAAAGCTCAACAGTTTCAACTTTGGAAATTGGATTTGGTGAAATCGAATTTCCAAAACTACAAAGCAAAAAAACGCTAAAGTTTTTTGCTTTGTAGGTATAATAATAGGATGATGGAAAGATACCTCTATCCATAAGGGTTATGCCATTTAAATTGTCAGAAAATAAACTCGCCAATCGCTTGTAAAAAAACACTGGCTTCATGGCCCATTCCCCCGGAAGCAGAGAACACTAGAGGGGTAAAAGATAGAGGTATCTTTCCATCATCCTATTATTATACCTACAAAGCAAAAAACTTTAGCGCTTGGCGCGCTGCGCGCGCTTTGTAGTTTTGGAAATTCGATTTCACCAAATCCAATTTCCAAAGTTGAAACTGTTGAGCTTTACCATATCTGGTTGGCTTGGCTTTGTGGCCACCCAGCGTTAATTGGCCAATTAATTGAAGACATTATGCATGCACGTTATTACACTGTTCTCAGTTACAATAAGGTTTCTACACGCTATCGCGATATTAGCTTATCCTCCTTTAAAAGAAGCGCATTGAATGCATCTCCCCTTCCTTCCGTCTATGCTGAGGCTTCCCTTATAGCTATATGCTTCACTGACAGACTCAGTAGAATAAGCGTATGCACGAGTAGAATAAGTGTATGCACTAGGTAGAGGGAAGGGGGTGAGCTACCCCTGGGATCTTATCCTTAATCTGAGAGTTGGTAGCATAGGCTATTCTAAGGAAGTGGGCCTGGAGAGACATGTGCCTCCTTCCCTTGCTGAACAATGAATTACTTAAACTATTGGGGTAAGTTATAGTACAGTTAGCTATAGATAGGCATTGTTCTTAGCATTCTTAACAATTATCAATTAAACCATTTTAAGCCTTTAAACTGCAAAAGTCAAACAACCTAAGTGTTAATTTACATTCCCCCACTCCCTCAAAATTCCAATTTATACTAAATCTATATGCAACAGTATTGTGATCGGATTTACAAAAAAGGGTCTTCCACACACATCCAATTCCATGAACTTGGAAGGCCATAACTTTGTGTTTAAGAGACGCACAAATCTGAAATTTTTCCTAGCCATTACGCAATGTTGGCACTAACCACTGACCAAATTTCAGGTCAATAACTTGTTTTATTTCAATTTTATGGATCGTCAAAGTTGGTAAATTAGATGTGTGTTGAAGACCCCTTTTCGCAAATCCGGTCACATCTCCCCCAGGTCTAGAATCACCACTTAAGGTGGTAGGGTGCACCAGGGTAAAGTTCATGCACCGGTCACTTTAATGTCAAGGTGGCATCTGCTTGGTAGAGTTTACTAGATGTGTTATAATATTATGGTAAGATTACCATGTACACTGTATCTCACTGCATACAAACATAATTTGTATTTCTAAATTTATTCACTGATGTAGATAGATATATATGTTGTGCAGTTGAGGGAATATGACCCAGTGATGCTTATAAATTTTATAGGCATCAGTATGGAAAGTGATTGAGGATTCTTATTTTGTGTAAAATATGATTACAGGACATTATGTATCATAAATACACCCTGTCCATATTTTCAAAATCAAGCCACTCTGCCCTTATTTAAAATCTAGTATGGATGGCAGCAGTATTCTACTCTGGTTTGATTGAGTAGTTGTGTGCACCTGTGAAGTCCTGTGAACTGAAAGTAGACATTTTTTATACCTAGAAATTCAACTGCCTACCAGAGCAACAAAAGTCAAATATACCTAATAGAACAGTCAACATTACATTGACATGTTCACTACATTTCCTGTCGCACTGACACATGCAACTACACACCAACTACTTTGTTATGACACACCACTCCATTATAGCTATTTTCCTTGGCTTATTTCAAGTAAAAGCACTAACCACCTTGGATGCTGATCTAAATGTATGCTACTACAACAAGGCAATGTATTAAATTTAAAAAAATATTACACTAGAATGGGTGAAGCAGTTATCTTGTTAGGGTGATAAAAACAGGCTGTAACAGAAGGTCATTCACTGGCATTGTTGATAACTCCAGTGTACAAACTTGTACTGGAGAATCAAGAGGATAAAATAAACAAATAAAAGAAATTACCAAGTAAGCACATAATATTATAATTATTAAAGCATGTAGTCTGTGTGCACCACCAGTGGTTTAACCTTGGAACTAATACTACCCACAATATGTCAGTTATATTTTCATACTGCTCAATTTAACTTAAATTAATTTTGTTTACACTTCCCAACTAAAATAATTATATACCTGTACGAGGGACCCAATGCAAGAAATCATATTGAGGATAAAACAATCAAATAATTGATACCATACCAAAGAATGGACTAGAGTTTCAACACACAAACTCTTTCCTTACATAATTCATTTAATAAAGTAAAATAAACCTGATAGAACAGTTACTATATTTACTACACACCCTATTACACTGATACATACCTCTACTCACCAAACACATCTTTATGACATACCACTCCATCTTAACTGCTGCTGCTGACTTACCTGAAGCACAAGACACTGTCGGTCCTGGATGCAGATATAGATGTACATTACAGCAACAAGGCAGGTAAAATGAAACTACACAAGCATGGGTGAGTAACTGATCTTGTTGATAGGCTCCATGCAAGCTACAGTGACCAAAATTGCAAAAAAAAACAAAGTCACATCATACTATTTTAACACATGTACAGGGTGATTCAGGGACCTAGTTAATACTCCAGTATACAAACTTGTACTTGGTCTGGAGAAGCAAGAGTAGAAAGTAAACACATAGTATGCAGCTCATCACAGTGTGCACCACCAGTAAAACTGAAACTACCAATAATTGCTCAGTTACTTTATTTCTTTCATATAGGTAAAATTTAAACTTAGATTTTTAACTATTCTGCCAAAAAAAACCTGCATGAGGAATCCAATGCAGAAATACTATGTAGGACAAAACGACATTGCAGAAAACGTACCATATGTTGACACCAAAGAACGGACTATAGTTTCCACTGCATTGACCTCTTAATTTCCTCACTTCTCAACCATGGTACATTCAAAATTTGCAGCAGAACACAATCATCGGACTACTGACTTGATGTCTGCATGATTACTGTATATTCTGCATGTACAATACATACAGTATTCAGTGTTGGTGATTCAATCACTTGAAGTGGTATCTCACTATAGTCAATGATGTATCAAACATCAAGTAGCTAGACTAGTCAATAGTGTCATGTAAACAGTCAATGGTGATCCATCAAGCATCAGTAGCTACAACAGACCAAGCTAGGTGGTGTATCAAACATCAAGAAGCCTTACTAGTCAATGGTGATGTGTAAATTAAACCATCTCACAATAGTCAATGATGTGTCAAATATCAAGTAGATGTAATTAATAGTCAATGGTGGTGTGTAACCCTTCTCAGAACAGTCTATATTGATGTTTGAATAGCTAGAATAGTCAATGTAGGTGTGTTAACTATTTCACAATAGTCAATGATGTGTCAAACATCAAGTAACTAGAACAGTCAATGGTCCGGTGGTGTGTAAACCATCTCACAACAGTTGATCGCCATGTGACGTGTCATACATCAAGTATCTAGAATGGTCAATGGTGGGGTGTTACACACCAACATTGGCTATTAAAGCTACTTGAAGTTTTATTGACTGTTGTGAGATGGTTTACATACAACCATTTACTATTCTAGCTACTGGATGTTGACACATCACATTGACTGTTGTGAGATGGTTTACACACAGTGTGTAAACCATCTCACTTACAGCAGTCCATGGTTATCTTTCAAGGATCAAGCAGCTAGAATAGTCAATAGTGTTGTGTAAACCACCTCATAATAGTCAGTGAAGTGTCAGAGATCAAGTAGCTAGAATGGTCAATTGCCCACTGATGTTAAACCATCTCACAACAGTCTATGGTGATGCATCAAGCATCACATAGTTGGAATAGCAAAGGTTTACATGCCACCTGGTTACTTGATGTTTGATACATTACCATGCACGGACTGTTGTGAGATGGTTTACACACCACCATTTACTACTCTAGCTACTTTACGTCTGATACTTGACATGGATTGAATCTACAGTGACACCTGTCTTAGTGGCCACTTGCTAAAAAGACCACCTCTAAAAAAGTTTCTCTAGTTAGATATTTTTATGTTAACCCACCACAACCTTGGGCCTATGAAGGCCAAAAAGTGTTGGCCTGAAAACCATTTTAGACAAACAGATGGACTCTGATATTATAAAGATTCTAGCTTATCACTGACTGTTACATTGAGATGATGATAATGGACACCTTCCAGCATAGAATTACTATGATAGATACAGGTAGCTCTGTCTTCTGCTTTCGAAAATGAAGTGCATGTCTCTATAGGAAAAGTTTATTCCCTACTATAAGTGTTGTATTGATATAATACTAAAATGCACGCTACTAAAGTCAGTTCAGTTGTTTACCAAAAGCTCAGTGTAACTCATAAATATGTATGGTGTACGGTGTAGCTACACTACGTCACAACAATAGTCAACCACAACTTCTCAAATCAATAATATCCTGCTGGGATGTTATATATACAAGAGTAATGTATGATAATAATGAGGTGATATTATTAATGAGGTCATAAAATGTACCTTAGCTGTGTTCCAGACCTACTTGACTTGGCCACTAAAAAAAACAGTTTAAAACTGTCAAAAGTCATTAGCTAGACATTGCATTGCAGTTTTTTTACCCTGCTATTATCAGAATTCTTTTAAGACACACAAGATTACTGTAGTTGTACATTTATAATAGATCACCATATCATAATTTTTTGTTGTGCCATCATCGATCATTGAATTTGAGGTAGTCTACACACATAACCATTGACTATTCTAGATACTTGGTGGTTGACTCTTAATCATCAACCATTGCATTGTGAGAATGACTTTTAGACATATGACCATTGACTATTCTAGCTACTTGATGGTTGACACATCACCATCAAAGAAGCTTATATTACAGAGGTACTATATTGTGGAACGCTCTGCCAGCTGCTTTGTATCACGCATCAACTTTATTTCAATTCAGGAGTAGCTATTTAGAACAATATAATTGTAGTTAATATTAATTTGTAAATGTATGTAGTTTTATACAAGTATGCTGTATACAGGGCGTAGCTGAAAAACAGCTTTGCTGATGCTACCTTCCCTGTTTAAATAAATTGAAAATCAATCATTGCATGTGAGGTGGTCTACACAGACAACTACTGACTATTCTAGCTACTTGATAGTTGACACATCACCATTGATCATTGCCTGTGAGGTGGTCTACACACACAACCACTGACTATTCTAGCAACTTGATGGTTGACACATCACCATCGATCATTGCCTGTGAGGTGGTCTACACACACAACCACTGACTATTCTAGCCACTTGATGGTTGACTCTTCATCATCAAACATTGCATTGTGAGATGATTTTTACACAGACAACAATTGACTATTTTATAAGCACCGGCCGATTATGCCAGCATAATTTAAAGCTTAATAGGTGATCAAAAGCATCAAGCATAATGCCAGCATAATAGGGACGATGTTTGAAAAATTAATTAAATGCGCAATACGCTCGCCTGAAAGAAAGCAAATATTCACTGCCAATAGTATTATTAGTGCATTTTATAATTAAAAACACGTAATATAACCTATTAAACCGTTTCTTTGTTGGTTATTCACTCTTTGCAGAAATAAGATCGAGATACTCTAATAGAGCAGTCACTTACTCTAATAGAGCAGTCAGGAAAAGCTGATATACTCTAATAAAACAGTCAGTTCTAGAGCATAATCTTGATTTTAAAAGCATAATTTTGAGCATAATAGGCTTAATTTTTGAGCAATGCTCAAAAGCATAATCGGTAAAATTTTGGGCATAATAGGCCGGTGCCTACTATTTTAGCCACTTGATGCTTGACACATCATCATCGATCATTGCCTGTGAGGGGTCTACACACACAACCACTGTATATTCTAGCTACTTGGTGGTTGACACATCACCATTGATCATTGCCTGTGAGGTGGTCTACATACACAACCACCGACTATTCTAGCTACTTGATGGTTGACACATCACTATCGATCATTGCCTGTTAGGTGGTCTACACACACAACCACTGACTATTCTAGCTACTTGATGGTTGACACATCACCGTCAATCATTGCATGTGAGGTGGTCTGCACAGATAACTACTGACTATTCTTGATGGTTGACACATCACCATCAATCATTGCATGTGAGGTGGTCTACACAGACAACCATTGACCATTCTAGCTACTTGATGGTTGACACATCACCATCGATCATTGCATGTGAGGTGGTCTACACAGATAACTACTGACTATTCTAGCTACTTGATGGTTGACACATCACCGTCGATCATTGCATGTGAGGTGGTCTACACACACAACCATTGACCATTCTAGCTACTTGATAGTTTACACATCTTTAGTATACATACATCCATATAAAAATAACATCAAAATGGATATCTCGACCCCTGATTAGAGTAAAAACTAAAGGTCCCCCTGATTACAGTAAAGGTGGCAGTGCTATCCTTTAATAGTTTGATAGATGTATCATGCTTAGTATTTAAATGACCTAAAGTACACTGTCATCCTCTGCATTTATGTTGACACCTCTCTTATTCTAGCTCGTGCTACCAGGTGTAAAAGACAAAGGAAGAAAACTTTGACCCATTAGCCTTTTTCCTTTTGATGCTATCATATCATTATCAAGCATAATATCTTACGTGCCATCTTTATGGTCTGCATGCACTGACATTCTGATTTAAGGAGATGCCCATCTCATACGGTCTACACATACGGTCTCAGGTGGTATACACACACAACCACTGACTATTCTAGCTACTTGATAGTTGACACATCACCATCGATCATTGCATGTGAGGTGGTCTACACACACAACTACTGACTGTTCTAGCTACTTGATGGCTGACTCTTCATCATCAAACATTGCATTGTGAGATGATGTTTAAACATACGATCATTGACTATTCTAGCTACTTGATGGTTGACATATCACCATTGATCATTGCATGTGAGGTGGTCTACACAGAAAACCATTGACTATTCTAGCTACTAGATGGTTGACACATCACCATTGATCATTGCATGTGAGGTGGTATACACAGACAACCACTGACTATTCTAGCTACTTGATGGTTGACTCTTCATCAAACATTGCATTGTGAGATGATTTTTAAACATACGACCATTGGCTATTCTAGCTACTTTGATGGTTGGCACATCACCATCGATCATTGCATGTGAGTTGGTCTACACAGACAACTACTAACTATTCTAGCTACTTGATGGTTGACACATCACCATCGATCATTGCATGTGAGTTGGTCTACATAATCAACTACTGACTATTCTAGCTACTTGATGGTTGACACATCACCATCGATCATTTCATGTGAGTTGGTCTACATAATCAACTACTGACTATTCTAGCTACTTGATGGTTGACACATCACCATTGATCATTGCATGTGAGGTAGTCTACACATACGACCATTGACTATTCTAGCTACTTGATGGTTGACACATCACCATTGATCATTGCATGTGAGGTGGTCTACACAGACAACTACTGACTATTCTAGCTACTTGATGGTTGACTCTTCATCATCAAACATTGCATTGTGAGATGATTTTTAAACGTACGACCATTGACTATTCTAGCTACTAGATGGTTGACACATCACCATTGATCATTGCATGTGAGGTGGTCTACACAGAAAATCATTGACTATTCTAGCTACTTGATGGTTGACACATCACCATTGATCATTGCATGTGAGGTGGTCTACACAGACAACCACTTACTATTCTAGCTACTTGATGGTTGACTCTTCATCATCAAACATTGCATTGTGAGATGATTTTTAAACATACGACTATTGGCTATTCTAGCTACTTTGATGGTTGACACATCACCATTGATCATTGCCTGTGTGGTGGTCTACTCAGACAACTACTGAATATTCTAGCTACTTGATGGTTGACACATCACTATCGATCATTGCATGTGAGTTGGTCTACACAGACAGCTACTGACTATTCTAGCTACTTGATGGTTAACACATCACCATCGATCATTGCATGTGAGGTGGTCTACACAGACAACCATTGACCATTCTAGCTACTTGATGGTTAACACATCTTTAGTATACATACGTCCATATAAAAATAACATCAAAATGGATATCTCGGCCCCTGATTACAGTAAAAACTAAAGGTCCCCCTGATTACAGTAAAGGTGGCAGTGCTATCCTTTAATAGTTTGATAGATATATCATACTTATCATTTAAATGACCTTAAGTACACTGTCATCCTCTGCATTTATGCTCCCAAAAAAAAATCCTCTCTTATTCTAGCTCGTGCTACCAGGTGTAAAAGACAAAAGAAGAAAACTTTGACCCATTAGCCTTTTTCCTTTTGATGCTATCATATCATTATCAAGCATAATATCTTACGTGCCAACTTTATGGTCTACATTCTGATTTAAAGAGATGTCCATCTCATACGAGTCAGACACCAGTGAGCCACACAAAATGTGCCTTCTCAAATTTGCTTCCAGTCTTGCCAATCCAACAGGGTTACTTTCACTATGACTATTAGACCAGTACAGAGTTCGAGTCTAAAAATCTGAAGCTGCATCTGAATCAATTTTGATGTTGACATTGAATCTGGATCATCAAATGAGTCAGATTGATGGACCAACATTGAATTAGACCATTATATTATGTATCATATTACATCACTTATTTAACAAAGTATCATAATGTCACATTTGAGAATCACAATATTTAAAACCAAAATGTAGAAATTTTATGTTCAATCAACTTTGTTCAAACATTGGTCACAATACCACTGCTGGATGACTCCACTATTGTTGGAAATTTTAAAAGGTATACAAGATTACACCAATTACGCATGTATAATACTGCAGATAAAACTAGATTCAGTGAAAAAAGTAACATACATGTACAAGATTCTTACAGTTGTGCTTTAAGCTGCATGGTTATAGCAATAAAACATAAAAGTCCATCACGAAACATTGTTTTGTTATTGTTCACTAAGCCGTGAAAAATATCTTCAAAGTTTGGCGATTGTTCAGTAAATGTCTCCATCCTATAGCAGTCACCAAATCCTCCTGTTCTGCTAATGGATCTTGTCCGAACTCGCTGAACAGAGTCAATCTACCTCCATTCTCTTCATATTGTCTGCCAGCTTCGTTGGCTGCTGGGGCCATGCAGTTGTCAATAGATTTTGTTTGATTGTTTTGAGCCATCAGCACGTTTGGAATACCCCTTCCTGTACTAAAAGAAATGATGATATAACTTATAAGATTTAGTGGCAGTTATGCATAAATACCGTGCATTAATTTTTGTTGATATACCTTGGATCTGATGCTCATTCCAGGCAGCCACAAACTTTTTCGTCCCTACTTGGCTAACTTGGATGCTATACCAGGAGAAACAAAATTTGACATCGTCATGTTCCAAGTTGAAATCGTCGTTTTCTTGCATTTCAATTAGGATGGCCTTAATCGGATAGTTTATCCTTCCACTGACTTCAACCCAGATCCTTTCAACCACATGATTCTATTATACAAAAGTCAACACATTATCCAATGCTAACAAGCAGCATAATAGTGTGTATGTACTGCTTGTTAATTAAAATTTAATTTTGCATCAATGCTAATATTTTATCCAATTTTAAAATGTATCAAAGTTATTTAATATCCTGTATGTGTATCCAATTGAAATATCTACTTTAGCTAGTTGCTGACATTGTTAATTCTACTATCAGAAGGTTAAGGTTATTTCATCACGTCATAAAATCTCACCTGGGTTGAGGATGTTTGCAAATGAGGTGGTGCAGAAGGGTTTCTTCTATATTCTGCCAGCCATTCCTGCATGTACAGCATTAGATACCACTCCTTCCCCTGATCAACCCTGAGTTGATCCCACATTCCATAGTGGCAGATGATCTGTCTAAACAATAATAAACAGACACTTGTACATACACATGAGATGGTAGTATGTACAGTACATATAGTATGTATTATACTTGTAGTGCGTAATGTAATACCAGTACACTGTCTCGCAAATAATGTAGTTGTTTTTGATTGGCATAGTAGTAAACACCGCAATTTTACGGCTAAATTCATCAACTGCACACATGTGCATTACTCCAAACATCACGTTCTCATTTTGGTCGATTTGCAGTTTCTGACCAAAATTATCTTCCTGGTAGGTTCCAGGGTTTGTCATTCGAGCAACAGAGTGTCTGCGGGCTTGAGAGTACAGAGGTGAAACAAGCCTCAGAGACTCCCCCACTCTCTTCTCTCCAGCTTTGAGTCCTTTGGATGCTAATACCCCAGTCAATGTTCGACGTTCATACACCGGACCCACCTGGTTTTCAAATGTTAGACAAATCTGATAATAATATATTATAAGCTAACAATGAAATAAACTAAACAATGTAATATTATTTGTTGTATTTTTTTCATGTTAAGATTGATAATATCACTTTATCACTTATCCAATCCAATTGTATATTACTGTACATACTAGCTAACTACCTGTTGAGCAACCTTGCCATGTGTAAAGGCTCATGATATTTTAAAAATTAAATTCAACTAATTCCAGTACTACATATTGCTGGGTTTGCACACTATGATATATTTAAATGTATAACACATTTATATGTATTAATGTCAAAAGATAAATTGACACAATAGAAAGAACTAACTCATCTTACTGACAGCAGCGGTTACAATCCCATCTAATTCAGCTTTTGTGAGCCTGCTTGTCTTTTGTATGTCTCTTTCATGGCAAAATCTACAGAATGAAATAACTAGCTGACTGTATACGTATATATAAACTAATGCATTTCATCATCTTATGATCTATACATTAACCCAATCATTAAGTGAAGTGACAATGAGATTCATGGGCAGAAGATTTAAAGCTGTTTGTCTGTCCCAATATGGCTACCTACATTTTTCAATCTGACTCTTTTTTAGTCTTATAATAGATTGTCTTTATAGAGTCTACATTACTCTAGCCATCATGTACTCACTTGCAAACCTTGCCATATGCATCCTAATTTGGTTTACAAGGAATGTAGCACACATATCAATGATAGCTATACGTGCAACCACATTTAACAAGTATATTTGTATACATAGCTAGATGTTCTTCATGGTCATAATGTTTGGTGAGCCTTAGCTAACAGAGATAGAAATGTGATCATTCCGTGTGATCAGCAAAAATCATACCTGTCTAGTCACTATTGAACAGCACTCACCACCAGGATCAACAAGTTTGAGTGTGTAATTTCACTTTGACTGTTATATTTAATTCAAACTAAAGTATGTAAAAATAATGCCTGACTCATTGTTAATATATTATTTCATCTGAAAGCTTTGTAACTCCAGGATTTTTGTCACTTGGGAAGGAAGGGTGGGGTTCCAACTACAAAAAAAAAAGAAAGCTGGCTGCTGATAAACCTTGTTGTACAAAACTCAACTTAGTTTGAGTTCTTACTTCAATTGATCGAGTATGTATCAGACGTATGCACCCAAGTATTTGCATGATCATGGTAGCTGTAAGTTTATTTATATTCCATGCTCAATGTACTGCAGACTAGCATGCATAAGTTCGCACTTAGCTAGTTTTGTACCACCTACGGTATCTGGTCTAGAAGTTCATCCTGAGTTACATATTCTGTATTAATTATTTCAATAGCTAATATCCATTTTACATGTGTTGATAATGATAATGTGATGCACGTGACTGTTCTGTTATATGCGGTATAATCTTTGTAACTATGTAAATGTTTGTAGCTAACCAGCACTGGGTGCTTCCATGTACATTAATAATAAATAAATATCAGGGGCGGATATAGGATTTTTCCAGATGGGGTGTGGGGGGGACGGAACTGGTTACAGACATAACAACACATGTACAGGTGACCGAGAAATGATTTTTGTGATGCTGAATGGTTATTATGCAGATATTAAGAGATCACGCTCAACAATGCATAGTCACATTATGGTCATGACAATTTTGGAAATCAGACTCTCTAAAGTGAATTTGAGAGTGGTTTCAGCATGATTTTTTAAAATAGAGCAATATCATAACTATGTGCTATAACTTAAGACCTCTACTGAATATTAAAAGCATCACATGCTTTGTGTCAAAAACGATGTATATACAAAATCTAGGGCTATAAGCGGCAACTACAAGTTGATAAAGCAAAGGTGGGGGCATAACTCCTTAGCCTCCCCCTCCCCTTGGATCCGCCGCCCCTGAATAGAGTATACCTGACTGCTCAATTAGAGTATCTCGATCTTCAAAGAAAATGGAGTGAAGGGGGCTCGTTTTCACTCTGTAGATCCCTCTCTTAGAGATAAACACTGGTTTTATGGTGTCATTATCACTTTGCACTGCTGGAAGCTTCCCGACTCGAATACTGACTTTAGCTAAGGGCCTAAGGCAGCCTACTTTGTGGTCGCATGCAGTCCGAGGTAACACATGCTTTTTTTTCTCATGTAATGATGGTTTTCTCTCAAATTGACTGTGATTGTAACTATAAGCTTTATTAGCCGATCAGAACACCAGCACTAGTTGCTGCATGGCATGCAATATACAGTGGCGTCATATATAGCTAGTATGTTTAGCTAGCTACTGATTTAGTCATGCCATACCATATATTGACTAGCTAATGCAGCCATAAATAAAAAAAGAACATTGCTGCAAACCTGTCCAATGAGGAAACGCTCAGTTCTCTCTTGCCAGGAAACCTGTGCTGTAAGCGAAGACTAAGTCTTTTGTGGGTCCATCTCTCCTTTTCTATTTTCTCCCTTATACATGCTTCCATTTCATCTAGCAAGCATTTCCCAGACATTATTGCAAGCTTATTACTATTATGAACTGTAGATCTTGCATGGTGTAGATAACTTATATATACTAGATAAGTGGTTAGATACTAGTGGTGACAACTGAATTCATACAAGTAACTAATGTGTCAATTTCTTGCCTACCTTTATATGTGCTAGCTAAACGTTATTGGTAGCAATATAAGATAGCACATAGTGCTGTACAGCCTTAATAAATAAATGAAATACTGTATAAATAAATGCGACCTTCCCTTCAGTGCTATTCATAAATGATTTTAACATTAGGCCAATGAAACTTGATTACCAGTTTCTCGCTCAGATTTTTAAAAATTTGATGCGGGCGAGCGGTTATTATTCATTATTCATTATTTTTCCAAAAGCACAACACACATCCAAACATGAAGATTTCTGCCAAAAAACAGTGAGATCTACACTGATTATTCTTGCATTAAATAGCTAAAGTACGTTACTAATCTATAACAAGTGATTTTTCCATTAGAGTATAGCTGATTGCTCTATTAGAGTAAAAGTGACTGTTCTATTAGAGTATTTCGATCTGAAATACCAATAATGAAATTCCATGCGGGTGTATCAAAAGCATGCGGGCGATGACGCGAAACTGCTAATCAAGTTTCATTGGCCTTAGCTAGTTAACAAAAGCAACTTGGTAGTGGGCTTAAAAATCGAAGAGGGTACAAGGAGTACCCACTTCCTCAGCCATGTCCTTAAAGTGATATTAACAATATCAAGATACTGTATTAGAACAATCTAAACTGTAATAAAACAGTCATCTCTTACCATCATGCAATTAGCTTATCCCCTTTATCACCCTAAATGTTCCCATTACATGCATGGTAAACAAAGTTATGAGTATTTATTATCCAATGGATATATAAGCATAAGCATAATAATTATTATGTCAAAACTGTTCTTGCTGCTCTCTATACATCATATGCTTAGGTAAAGATGAACGGTCTGCAGGCCCATCATCGACTGTTACTCTGTATGGCGGTTTCTCAACAAACTGCTGTTAAATCCACAAAGTATACACACAACTACAAACAATACAAAAGCTAACATGGTTGAAATCATCTTCAGCATTGCTCTCTTCTGTGTAATTCTCAATGGCATTGCCCTTTTCATTATACACTTCTGCAGGTGCCTTTGGCTGGCTCTTCTACAATTAAGCAGTTCATTGCAAATCTTGAAATACAATTTGTGACAGGACTTGTAAAAAGGAACCTTTTCCATACACAAAATTTGACCCATTTTTTGAAACTTGAAACTTCACTACTTTTTTACAATTGTATATGGCTTAAAGTTTTCCATGAGGCCACTTCAACTAAATCTTACGTTTCTCGGGCGAAATTCAGCCAAATAAAGGTCGGTAGGTCGGTAAAATAAAAATAAAAATAGGCTATTTTGCCAGCTGAAGAGTGAGTTAAACGGTAGCTAAGCTACATTACGGTTGCTGTATTACTTGTGAGTAGGCAGCTATGTTGAGATATTTAGTGTTACTTACTTTTTGAGAGCTTAAAGATAAATTTGCAACTCCTTCGTGGTGTTATCACTCTTTGCAAGGTGATCACGTGATTAACATAATTATTTTATGCTGAAAAATATAGGGTTGGTCGGGCCCGAGAAACAAAAGATTTAGTTGAAGTGGCCTGATTAAAGTTACATTGTGATACAAAAAGCAACGTAATTAGAGTAAGGAGTCAACTGACATTAAAGCTTGTTTGTTAAATGTGTGGAAAGGTACCTTTTTGCAAATCCGGTCACATCTAATCATTAAAATACCTCAATATGTTCGGGTGGCTCTGATGGTGCTGCAGTGCCAATATGAATTATGAAACCATCATCCTGCAAGTACCAATAGCATGATAATCTGTGTACATGGCTATTAGATGAGTGTGTGATACAGAGCACTACATAACGACTGTCATCAGGCGTTGTTTACTAATTTTTGCACACTGTGTGTTGTGCAGCTAGAAAAACATGTCTGACTTGGGCTAATATTACATTCCAATTGCCTGCCAACATAAGAAACAAAATAAGCGGTTGTAAAATTTTAATTGTTTCAGTATTTATACCGCAACACAGAATAATTTAATACAATGGCTTTATGCATAGAAGTGACTATACAATTTGTGTTACCAACATACGGTACCACCTAGAGGTAATGTTGCACTAGCTGGTAGTTGACACTCATGTAGGCACAAGGCAGAACTGAGTTGACTATTACATCATTCCTGAGAGGTGTTTATCCACTGAAGAATCCTATAGCCATGCATGTTTATGGCAATGGCCCACATGTGGTATTCACAGCTTTTATTCTGGTAAGACATCTGTCTTGCTAGTATGCTAACAAGATTCCACATCATTATGAGCAGTATTGGGCATTAATGCAATCATCAAAAGACAATCAAAATATCATAATACCAACATATATTGTAGTAGTGTTTGATAGCAGTGGCTTTGCAATCTAAGCGTTTAGTTTACACTTAACAAAATCACTTTCTCTATTGTTCACAATCTGTTTCTATCCATCAAATTAAGGTTAAGGTATAGCCATGGGCAATCATTCTAATTTTTGAGTGCCTACTTTTGAGTACATGCTGAAAGGTTTGAATTGAACACATGTTGAATGTTATTATGTAGCTACAGTGTAGTTTGAGGCAGGTGGAACACTACAAATTGTTGTAGCAAGACAGGTAAGTAAGCCAGCCCATACATAGCTCAGCTCCAGCTGTCACTTTCATTTTTTTTCTGCCAATAATATTTTATTGCTTAGCAGGAATACTGTACTTTAGTCTTTCCTCCAGCATCTTTTTTGGATGACTTGCTTTCTCCACTTCCCTACATGTTAACAC
The DNA here is from genome assembly GCF_963678975.1 of Dysidea avara. NCBI lineage: Eukaryota > Metazoa > Porifera > Demospongiae > Dictyoceratida > Dysideidae > Dysidea > Dysidea avara. The sequence continues at coordinate 1,621,080 of NC_089275.1, forward strand.
AGAGTGTGCATAAATTCTATTCTCAATTATTTATTACAACTGTACTTTAGTCTTTCCTCCAGCATCTTTTTTGGATGACTTGCTTTCTCCACTTCCCTACATGTTAACACAGAGTGTGCATAAATTTTATTCTCAATTATTTATTACAACTGTACTTTAGTCTTTCCAGCATTTTTCTTTAGTGATTTACCCTTTTCTGTTCCCTACACATACACAAAAATAATGTCTATGTGTGACCGAATTTGACTAAACCAGGCTTCCACACACATCCAATGCTTTGACTTTAACTGGACCTCGCAGCATGCTATTGACCTAGAAACTTCACACAACCTTCTCATACGTTCATAAAATAGCTGGTCAAAATGTGAAATTGATGGCATACTTCTACATAGACTTATGTTCCTTCAAACACGTAAAACTGGGTGGGTGGAAGCCTGGTTTTGTCAAATTGGGTCACCCGTACATGTTAACCCATACTGTATCCCGTTAGCGTTAACTCACACATGCAACAAGCTGACTTCAAAACAAAATGACGACTGTTTTTAAAATTGGGTCACATATGATGTCTTCAGAAATTATTTGTATTTTCCATAGAGTGGATTGTCTGTAGGGGTGGTTCTTTGCTCGAAACACTGTGTAACATGCTGAACATAAAACTGTAAATGAATGTAATGGCTATTGCACTTCTCAGTACTTGACAGCTGGGGTACCATTGTAGAACAAGTGTAAGAAAAAATAGGATTTTTTTCAGTATGAGTAGGGGCTGCAACAAAGCACAGAAACAAGCCGCTGAGATGAAACACAACTGAGTGCATGCTTTTAAATCCCTACTTTAGCCAAACAACATAGCATGCACGTTGTGTTTCGTCTCAGCGGCTTGTTTCAGTGCTATTTATTGTTGCAGCCCTTTCTCATACGGACTTGTTTGTGTACTTTTTTTTGTAAACACACACAAATTACACTATAGCAATTTCAATGTGCTGTTATTATATTGCATAGGATAGCATTTGCTGGTAGGGCATATGAGTGCAACCCAGAAAAGTGGAACTGCTGAAGTCTCATGCCAAGACCACTATAATCAGTAACAAGGTGAATGATGACTGGGCTACATAAACGGACTTGTATTCAATTTTTTTAAGACACACTGGTTTAGTTTATTGCACTAACTCTTACGCATAGATTCTCAACGGTGTGTACCAGAACAAACACAAGTGCCATATTCCGAGCCACAGCTTTAAAATCATGTGGGTGTTTGGTGCACTAGCACAAATATTCCAATATTTTGGGGTGCAATGATTGTGTGGTTTGGTGGAAGCCATACTGATGAGCGATAGCCATGATAAAGAAGGATCAACAGTGAAACAGTAAAGCAATGGTGCTACATCGTAGGCGTGAAAGGATTTTTTGCCATCAAATTCGAAGTTTTTCCGCTAAAGAAGTAAGGCTGTAGCTGTGACCATTTTCTGCTATGCTTGACTGAACGCATCAGGCAGGCAATAGAAAATTTGCAAAAAAACCTATATTTTTAATTTTGTAGCACCTCATCAAAAATACTTTGGGTCATTCTGAAGACACATTTAGGCTTGTTTTTACCTGACCAGTACTGTCAAGTGGCTGAGAAGGATTTGTGAAGATGACATTTGGTTGATTTATTTTCATGGACCAGGCTCACACCTTCGTCGCCCTTACTATTACTATACACTGTATGATATTGGCAACTAAAGTATGTGTACTAGTATGACATCAGGTGGTAGAAAATCTCTGCCCTTTTTTCAATACTATTTTGATCTTTAATTGTATTGAAATTCTTAATTCTTTTGTACACTTATAACAATTAAGGCGGAGTAAGGCCTACCATTTTAAGTTTCTTAGCTGTCGGTGGAGTTGATAATTTGTCAAAGTCATTGTGCTCCTCCCTGCAGTTTTCTTTATCCTGGTATTCTTTTTCATCCTGTCCTTCTTCATCCTTGAATCCTTCATCATCTTGGTATTCTTCATCATTTTGGTATTCTTCTACCTCTTCTTGATATTCAAGACATCTTTTCTTGCTCCCTGTGTACGCAGAAATAGAATTTGTTTAATAAACACTCAGAAAGCAACATTACTGACACAGTTAATGAGATATAAATACAATTTGGGCTGATCATGAGGTAAGGTTTCTAAACTTTATATTAAAGACCTGCTGTCATGTGATATGGCTTTGCCATCACTTCAAAGTGTTGAATGTCAGTGATTTAATTATTGGCTGGGTTGTTTGAGTTATTTGGAATTCTTGGAGTGCCTCCATCAGCCCTACCAGTGCTATAATTTTAATTCCGGAAGTTATAAATTTATCATTAGCTGCACTGATCTATTTAAGAAAGCTTGTCACTTCATTGCTGGCTGCTACAGCAAAAAGGAGGCTGTGACAAGGCCACCTTGTTGCTTCATGGCTGGTTATCAACAAATCTTGCAGCTTCCTCACTTGCAGCTGTTGTAGTCTAAAGCTAGTTGCTTCATGGATGTACTAAAGTCTTGCTGCTATAAAGCCACCTTAGTGCTTTGTGTTTAACAAAAATTACCTCTATCCTTGTCCAGCTGTTATCCACTAAATTGTGTTGTTTCACAACTGTACCTATATAGCTGGTTGTTGCTTTGTAGCCAGCTGTGTGATATTTCCAAACAAGTCCCTTAGATACTAAATAGTAGCAGCTAAAATACATGATGAAACTATGGGCCAGAGCATACACCAGGCCAACTATAGTGAACAACATGCCACACATACTCTAGTCATTTTTCTACTTCTTTCGTGATAGCAATGAGCTGCTTTATAAATAAGTTACAGACACATACTATAGGATTTTTAATAGGTTGAAAGCCAGCAGTTTGGCACCTCAGCAGTTATAAATTGGTGACTGAGGTGCAGCCAAGGTCACTAATCCATGCCATGCCTTGTTAACCAAACTTCGCCCTCCTACTAAAAACCTACATGAAGTGTCTAAACTACACAAAATTATAATAAAAGTAACATAATATGGCATAACATTTTGTAATGACATACCTGAAAAAAGCAGGATGCAATCATACTCTTTTTTGTCCTCCCACAAAACAGTGCATTGAGAATCATACATGATATCTTTATGAGTCTCAACGATTCTCCAAACTGCCACAACTGATGTGGGGCTGCCTGGCTTAATAACTTCCACTAAGGCGTGGGTGTCTGAAATGAAACATTAGAATTACTACATGCGGGTGCAAAAATAATCGACGACAAAAATCAAGAGCAAAGTAGAACATTCTGCACTACATTTAAAGCAGAAACAAAATAGGATCGTGCTTGTACAAGACTATGGCCACATTATAAGAAAATCGGGCTAGTGTGTACAAAGCCAAAAACGCATGGCTAAAAAGTTCATACCTTTCTTTCTATCCAAATTCCTGGTAGCACTACCAGCCATATCGCCAGGTATGAACACACGTTATTCTCCTCCGACACAAGACACTACACGTGGCGAAGTAACAAAGTGTCACGTGAATGGAAAACGACATATATACGTACGTTGTGTCACATGACTACTCCACCTTTCTTTGTGTCCGCCAGGAAATTTTTTGGTAGAATGTAAACTTCTATTAAACGTCTCGTGACGTTGGTATACTATGCCACGGATTACTAAGTAAAAGATCATTCCTTTCTGTGAAGTTAATACGTAAGTCGCATGCATCACTGAACAATGGCTATCTAGTGCGCTGCAACTCGTCGAGTGAGCCGATTAGGTGCAAAGGCTAACTCGCGAGCACTGTAGCTAACTCGCGAGCACTGTAGCTAACTCGCGAGCACTGTAGCTAACTCGCGAGCACTATAGCGAGCTAACTCGCGAGCACTGCCTAACTCGCGAACATTGGCTACGTACCTGCGTGAATCACAAGTAATGGCTACCTCGCGAGCCTACTTAAATCGCGCACGCACACCGTACCAACGTCATTAGCTTGTAGCATACTCGCCTGCTGTGTGCGAGTAAAATCATGCATGTCAAGTGCAAGCATAAGTGCGCGCGTGCTATTTCTTAAAGTTAGAATCGAGCTGTACCGTATGTCAAATCACATAGTCAGAGTTCTGTGTACATTTGTGCAAGGTTACGGGATACTGCAACCTATATGTACACTATAAATCATTTTTCATGATTTAGGGTTTTGATTTTTCTTAATCCAATTTACCAAATATTAATATTATGCATTCTAATCTTCTCATTAATTGACATGGAACTCAAATGTTGTCATGGAAACATGAATTATCCTATGCCAATTAGTGAAAACTATGAACCAAAAATAAGACCAATGAAGAACCATGAGAACTTATTAACAATTCTAAGGCTTGAAGAACATCACTTGTGAGGGACTGACAAGAGGATTTGTGAATAATTTGTCTAGTTGTTGAAGTATGGCAACATATACAAGACACTGTGGTCACAAAATTAGTATTATTTCTTACAAATGGCTCCATTAGGACCTAGACAAGAAGCCAAACTAGTCGTTTGTTTTTACAAAATGTTAACAATTTGTTTGACAACCCTGATTTTTGGTTCAAGATAATATTGCCATTAGTGAGCAAAACTATGCATGCGCTTACAGGTGCGCCAGTTGCTAAGTGTGTTGTTTCTACGTATGTTATCTTGTATCATTATGTGTGTTTCTTGTAACTTGTACTGTACCTGTCCAGTCAGCACACCATTATTCTCCCAACAATTTCAGCCTGTTACTAGCTGACACACAACACAACAACACCAAGCCCTCCTTAATTACGTAATAAAACTTTTGTTCCACAGTCACTCACTATCCTGTAACCTTAATATCAGCTCTGTTACAATGTGTACCTTTCTTCTGCTAGAATTGGAATCTTCAAAACTCTTTATTGGAATATTTATTACTATCAAATCCAAAATGCTGTATTGGTATAGGTATAGTCGTTATTTAAAATTTTCCATTAAACTTACCATGTTTGGGTGCCATAAACTTTTCCACCTAGGTCTTATTCGGGGTTCTACACCCTTTTTACAGCTTGGCTGTTTGCTGTTTTGATGCACTCCATTTCATTTTTGTAATTGCAAGCCCAGAAACTGGCCTATGACTGGCTTTGTGGCTTCCATATTACTTGCCTTTATTAGTTTAGAAATATTGAGAAGCACAACTGACAAAGTCTGGACTGTTTGTCCTTAGGTCACAGTTGGTCACTCATTCTGCACTAGTGTATGTGTTGTATGAAGAATTTTGTGACAAATTATTAAAATATTATAGTATATATATATACAAAAGATTTTTAGTTTGTATGAAGTATTTAATTTTTAATTATAAATTTGCAATTTTTAAAAATATAATGATTATAGGCAAACATTCTAAAAGGGTGACATGCAATGCAGTTGAACTCTCTAATATACAGGGTGACTTGTAACATAGCTAAACTCTGTGACTTGTTATGTAGCTGAACTCTCTTACTGGGTAACTAGTTTGTAGTTGGACTCTCTACTGGGTGACTTGTTACTGTACATAGTTGAACTCTTGTAACCTTATAACATAGTAGAAGTATATCTTGTTGTATAGTTGAACTCTCTATATAGTGACTTGTACCATAGCTAAATAGTCTACATAGAGACTTATAATGTAGCTGAACACTCCACATATTGACTTGTTACATAGTTGAACTCACCACAGTTACATAACTAAACTTTCTACAGGGTTATTTTTATGTAACTGAATTCCCTACAGAGTGACTTGTTATGTATAATAGCTGAACTATCTACAGGGTAACATGAGCTTTCTGTAATTATATATGGTGACTAGGTACACACTTGAACTCTCTACAAGATGACTTATAATGCAGTACAAGTATCTTGTTGCATAGCTGAACTCTCTGTATAGTGACTTGTAACATAGCCGAATGGTCTACAAGGTAGCTTGTAACATAACTTAACTCTTTACAGGTTAGATAAGATTATCAGTTTTCGTCAAAGACATAGATACACAGAACACAATGCCTGCAAGGGTGCTCCCCACACAAAACATACTAATATACTTGCACACGCACGCACGCACGCACGCACGCACGCACGCACGCACGCACGCACGCACGCACGCACGCACGCATGCACGCACGCATGCATGCATGCACGCACGTACACACACATACACACACACAAACAATTACAACAGGAGACACAGAACAGTTTTAAACTTTACACAAAAAGAAATCAATTAAGTTCAGCTCGAAATGTTTTCGCATTTGATAACTGTAGGATGTGGAGAGGAATAGTGTTCCATAGGAAACGTGTTGATGAAAAAAGAGGAACAATAAGGATTGAAAGTCGAGGATGGGCTATACATTGTGTTTTGGTGGGATCTAGTGATGGTGGAAGAAAATTGAAAAGACTGAGGAAAATGGAATGGCTACGCTGTTGTGTAGAATATCATGGGCAAGACTAATAGAAAAGAAATATATTCTGGTTTGGAGCAGTGACAATTAAGTTCTTGTAGGCAAGCACCTGAAGGCTTAGTCCAGTTATGGCTGACAGAGTTCCATCTACTACCTCACACCCAACGTACAGCAAGGGTGACTTGTTATGTAGTTGAATTCTCTACAGAGTGACATAATGTAACTCAACTCTCTACATGCAGTGGCAGATCTAAGATTTTAAAAAGGAGTTTCTGAAAGTGATATTAAATGGTACGGTAGTACCATTTAAGTAGGGATCCCCCAAAAGTGACGCGTGCCGCCGCCTTCCAAAATCATCCTTGAGACATCTTACACAATGAAAGTCACCTTTAGGGAATACTATTAGTCCATCTAAAAGACTACATTAAAAAATATAAAAAACACTAATAGGCAGCCGAATATAGAATTTCAAAAAAAAATTGCTAAGCTCAGATTTTAGACTCACTGCCAGCCAGCCTGCCTGCCTACCTGACCACAGTCACCATTTTATGCTACAGTAACACTCTCAACAGTGGGATGTGTCTTTTGGGGTTCCAACGAGTTTGTGCCCTCTGCACCTTGTCTTTCCTTTTATCTTCAATCAGGCTCATAGTTTTCTAGTTGGAACCCCAATTCGAGATGTTAATTTTCATTAATATGATCAACACTTTCCTTGAGCAGCATATTTAGGCACCGCAAACTTATTTATGTACTTATCGATGTCACACCTATTAATCAGTTGAACGCAATCTTGGTTTATTAATAATGATCGAGCACCGAGACCACATCTCTTAGCAATCTATCATCATGACACACTCAGTTATTATTGGCCTTCATAATGCTAGCTAGCATAATGAAAATGTGACCCAATTTTGGAAAACCATTCTTTTCTGCACATTGGTCATTTTTCTCTTTTTTCGCTAAAATGAAGCACTGGATGTTTATCTATCTTGTGTTAAAATTTTAGTTTGATATACGTATATCTTGAAGCATTCCAGAGATATGGCCAATTTACTGTCTAATACATTACAAACTAACTTTTTATAGTATTGCATTGAGTTCTGTAAGCGATTAAGTGTGACAATTGGTGACAAATCACTTTGTTGACAATTATTTCCAATCTAAAATATACATATATAAGAGATTTCTGATAGTTAAAAGTAGTGTTCTTTGACCTTTTCTTCAATTAAATAACTTGTATCATTGCTTAACTCATAGTTTTATCCATTTCATAACCTGAACAAATCACCCAATTTTTAAGTTAATTGTTGCCCCACACATGTAGAAATTGCTACATGGTTTGACATAATCATGCATATCTCCAAGGAAAAAGAAGCTTTGGGTATGAAACTTAACAGCAAGAAGGTTTAATAGTTACTTTGTCCAATTGTTTTAAAAAATGAATTTTTAAAAAGAATCGCTGAAACTTCAAATAGGTTTCCTGCAAATTTTGCATGTGCAGAAAAGGACAGTTTTCAGAAATTGAGTCACAAATATGAAATAGTTACACACCCCCTGGCTGACTTGAGATACTCTAATACAGTAGTCACCCTAATAGAACAGTCACACATGTATTGCTGTATGCTATAACAAAAAAGGAATCAAACTAGTATTAGTGCAGCGAACAGCAGGGTGAAGTTTGCAAAATGATCTATAGTTTATTTTAACGGAGTGTCTATATCCACCAGCTTACTGGTGTCAATAAGAGCCACCCACTAGCTATTGACACTGATGTGGACTACACAATGAAATTGTTTGGTTTCTTCTCCACACTAGGTTCTTCCTTCTCTTTGATAATAGAACACTCTTTATGGTTCATATTTATAATGTAGAAAACAGAGGTAACTGGCAGCGGTAGCTCAGTGGCTATGAACTGTGCCTCAAGTATATAAGATGTAAGGTCGGGGATATGCTGTAACCCATTTTTTTCTCATTTTACAATAGCTACCTTTTTGTCTTAAATTTCTATTGGTTCAACGGTGGTAATAGCCATTAGTGGCTCTTAATACCACCGCTGCACTGGTGAGCATAGAGTCTGCCTTATTTAATGCAGTTTGGGATTGTCCTATACACCTAAAACAATATTTCACCTATTGGACAGGTGTCAGCATTGGACATTTTGCCATAGCAACTAAAGTTTAATTAGCAACATACACTGTAGCAATCATGCAAAATAGCTTCTGTGGGTTTATGTTTTGCCCAAAAATGTGACCATTTAACAAATCTGAAGTACTCCAAATTAATGTCAAAAAAATTTTAAAATTTTATAGTCCATAAACCCCCGAAGGCATCATTATGCATACCATAGTTACATATGTCTCAATAACCATCATCACTTGCTCTCTTTATTGACTTTCTTTTAGTTTGCTTATTTAAAAAACATGTTTGTGTAGGTGATAAATTTAACAAGTTGATGTTGTGCTACTTCTAAAAACCAGGTGCCAAGCAGCTAGCTAACTCATCTGGAATAACTATAGACAGTATACACTACTATGAATTAACCAACTATGTATTACTACTTTACAATAGGGTAGTTTGATAATATAATTAGCTATTTCTCGTATTTCGTAATTCATGAAATATTCGTAATTCGTTCAATTACATTGCTATGCACTGCTAAGGAAGCGTTTGTTAAATAAACCGCTTTAACCAACATATTACGCACAAAACTATCTTCTAAACTGTTTTATAGTGTGACTAACGTGTTTTTTCCCACAAATTCTCTCGACAAAGCCTCAAAGCTGCTCTTCATTTTCGTTCGCGTACGTAAGGGATATGCCCCCTTTCAACTCGAAGCGATAGGCTATTCCTGGCAGTGTACGAGGCCTGCACCGTTGTTTTTCAGTTGCTAAATGCCTGAAAACCTCAAGGGGAAGGTAGTCTGAGGAAAGTCACCACACCCGTATTTCAGTCCGCCGAAAAGAAACCACCTCAGAGCAAAGTTCACCTGTGCAGAAGTTTAATACAGACTTCATTTCACTTTTACTTCTTACGTAAAAGCTGCTTTTACCGTTATTAAACGATTTTGCTCACGTGGGTGCGTACGGACAAACATAGGTACATAGGTAGATAGATAGATAGATAGGTACATAGGTAGGTCATAGGTACATAGGTAGATAGGTACATAGGTACATAGGTAGATAGATAGGTACACACACACACACTTTTACGGAAACAATTACAGTAAACCAGGAGTTATACATAGTGTATTATATTGGGACTGTTTCTGCTGGCCTAACTTCATACTTTTGCCTTTGAAATCTCTGAAAATGCCATTACGACGTTAAAGCGCCTCTAAAATAAGTATCAATTTAATGAGTACAAGCTTCGAAACTTTCTGCAAAGGCCTGGATTGGTGAGATTCAACTGGGACTCAGATTCAACTGTGAAACAATGTTGTGGAGTGATTTTTACTGATTCATTACTAGCTAGTTTAAGCTATAGAATCATAGATCTATGTAGCTATAGGCCACTGAGCTAGCTATCAAGACTGAGCCTACATACCCCAGCTGGATTATGTGCACTTATCAGTCTGGGATCACAGTTATTGAAAACTTCCTGAACCTGAAACCCCCTCTGAAATCCAACACTGAACTGCCTGGTGTTCAGGTTCTTGACATCTGTTCCATTAAGTATTTAAGGTATTTCCAAGAAGTTATACTTTATTTGGCCATCTTATGAGGTATCCATGCAATGGATACAATAAAGCAGTAGCAGCCTCTAGTACCATCCTGAAATGTGGACACCTTGATAATTGTCCATGGTCACATTTAGGCCAGTTTCACATAAGGCCTTAAGAATGCAATCAGTGTTAATTGTCTATTGCGTAACCACTGGATGCTGTGGGTGCCCATAAAAATGTATTGAAGCCATTGGGAAAACGATGATAACCGGCAGCAAAACTTCGGTAACTTACAAAGTATAGAGGTCTTCAGAAGATTACGAAGTCACGCATATCATCGTATACCGCATGACGCTATCGAGGATCAGGGGCTGATCCAGGAATAAATGAAAGGGGGTGGCTGGCTTAGTTCACAAGCTTTACATGTGCAGTAAGGGTGTAGCTATACACTGGTGAGAGAGGTGACTGCAGACAGCGTGCGGAGCACGCTTAGCGAAGTGCGAAGCACGAGCTGTCTAGGGGGGTCTGGGGGCATGCCCCCCCAGGAAAATTTTTAAAATTAGGTGTTCAAAACATGCTATTTAGATCAAATTTTACTTAGTTTCAAAACTTTTGTTCTTATACAGTAACTGTTGGCTGCTACTGCTACTGCCCTAACTACACTATAGTGTACAGATACAATATCCTAAAAGGGTCCCTTTAGGATAAATTGTATCTGTACACTGTAGTGTAGTTAGAGCAGTAGCAGCTAAGAAAAGCAGTAGCAGCTAACAGTTACTGTATAAGAACAAAAGTTTTACCGTAGCCCCCTTCCCTCCACCCTGAATCCACCAAAGAATTAGATTGAATCTGGAAGTGATTTTGACTGAAAAGAACAATTGTATGTAGCTACTAGCTAGAATTTCAGACAGTGTACTAGCTGTTTAGAAGAAACACTGTAAAGCTAGCTACAGCATATAGTTTAAAAACTTGTTGGCAGCTGTGCTATTATGTCCATTTAACAACTGCAGCTGTAAATGAACAAAACCATAATAATAAATGTCCACCTGAAGGTTTTGCTTCAAATAAAGTGCACTGTTAGTGTAGATGCCATGTGCTAGTTTGTACAGATGTCCAGGTCTATTTTAGATTATTTTAGATCAAAAGTTATAGCCCAACAAGGACAGAATCCTCTAAGTGAAACCCTTACTACTGATGGAAGTAACAGTGACAGTGAAGTTGGGGAAGAAGGTTTGATTGACAATGAGACTGAGTCTGGAAGTGAAACTCCAGTCACAATCACTAATGAAAGTGGTATCAACAATGACAGTGATGGGAATGAATGTCAATCTCAGGGCA